>NW_027551559.1:9028050-9075559 GCF_008692635.1 Crocuta crocuta
TATATATATAAAATATATATATAATAATCTGTTTTGCTGAATGTGTACTATTTTAGTGATGATTTCAATGAACCAACTTTTGCCTTTATCATTCTTTCCCTTTTTTAAATTGTTTTAATGACTTTTGCTCTTTTTTAATTCACTCTGACATACTTTTTAATCTTTTCAAAAATATGCATAACAACCATTTTTTTCCTTCTCTAACATAATCATTAAATCCATTTAATACATGGATTTTTCTCTAATCACTGTTCTAGTTGAATCCCACAAATTTTAACATGCTATATTTTCATTATGATTTATTTTGAAATATTTCTTAAAATCTTCTGTAATTTATTCATTGTCTAATATATTATTGAGAATATTCTAGGTACCATGGTTTATCTTAATGAAATTTCATGTATATATGAGAAGAATGTGTGTGCTGCCATTGTTGGGTATAATGCCCTAAGTCTGTCACTAGAGACAGCTAACAATGTGGTTCAGTATCTATATCCTTACTGATAATTTATATAGGGGTACTATGAAATTGCTGAATAAAAGGTACTTAATATCCAACTATGATTGTAAATTAACTATAATCTTTTTTAGTTTTGTCACTGTTTGCTTCAGGTACACTTAAGATTGCTATTGGGTACACATACATTTACAATTGTTATGACTGTATGATAATCTTATGTTCTTCTTACTGCGGAATACCCCTCTTTACTTCTGGTAATACTTCTTGTCCTCAAGTCCAATTATTCTGGTATTAAACACACCTACCATGCCATCATTATGCTCACAATTTGCAAGGTATGTGTTTTTTTTTAAATACTTAATCTTAATATTTTAAAGATATTTCAGCCATTGCATTTAAAGCACATGCACCTGGGTGGCTTAGTCGGTTAAAGGCCCAACTGTTGGTTTCCACTCATTTCATGTTCTCATGTTTCGTGGGCTTGAGCCTCATGTCGGGCTCCATGCTGATGATGGAGCCTGCTTGGGACTCTCTCTCCCTCTCTCTCTGCCTCTCCCTTGCTCGTTCTCTCTCTGTCTCCATCTCTCTCTGTCTCTGTCTTTCTCTCCCTCTCTCTCCCTCTTAAATAAACTTTAAAAATTAAAATAAAATAAAGTGCATTCTTTGAGGCAACAAACTACTGAGTTTGGCTAATTTTTAGCCATGTTTGATAATCTCTGCCTGGAGTTGTAACATTTACTCTTTTTATAATTAATGTAATTATCTATATAGTAAATTTTATGTCTACTATATTGCTATTGGCTTTCTACTTATCTGTTTTCTTTTTTCTCCTTAATTTCTAGATTCTCTTGGATTCTTGTAATATTTATAAATATTCTATCTTAATTGTTCTATTGGATATGCAGCTATAGATATTCACATTATCTGATTACTTCTAAAATACTATGTATGTTCTGATCATATGTAGAAATGATATGTTCCAATTCAAATGTAATATAAAAAATTCACAAATGTAATATAACTTTTATTCTTCTTTGTACTAATGTTTTACATGCATCCAGTAAAATAATGTTTTTTTTGTATTCAATTTTATTGTTGAATATTTTTAAAGATAGTTTTTTATGTTTGTCCACAAAATGACCATTTATTGTGCTCTATTCTATCTGCTTTCATTTCCCTTTAGCATAAGGAATTTCCTTTAGCAATCTTTGTAAAACAGATCTGTTGGCAACATAATCCCTCAGCTATTGCTTGCATGGAAAACCTTTACCTTTATATATGAATGACATTTTGACTGGATTTTTTCTCATTTTTAAATTTTATTGTATAATTTTGGTGTCTATTGTTTTTGGTGACAAGTCAGCCATCATTCATTTTATTTTGCTCCTGAAGGAAATGTGTCTTTTCTTTGCTCTGACTGTAGTTAAGCTGGTCACTTTATATTTGGGACACAGTGATTTGAGTATTTTGTGCCTAGGTTTAGTTTCATTGGTATTTATCCTTCTCAGGGTTCATATATTTCTTGGTTGACTTTTTCTACCAAATTTGGCGAATGTTTAGCCATTAATTTTTTTGTTTCGTTCCAACTTCTCTCTTCTCTCTCTGGGTCTAAAATTACACATATTATAGAAAAATATTTTTCCACACATCACTGAAGATCTACATTTTCTAGTTCTTCTTTCTGCTCTTCATGTTAGAAAATTACTATTGGTCTATATTTTAATTTATGACACTTTCTGATGTAGACTCCAATGCTCTGTTAAGTCTATGCAGTGGGTTATTTAAATAAATGTTAAATTTTATAACAGTTTTACTTTTACTGAAAAATAACAAAATTCCCACATAGCTCACACCCAGGTCCCTCTATTAGTAACATTTTACATTAGTTTATCATAATTAATGAACCAATATTGATGTATTATTATCAACTAAAGACCATATTTTATTCAAATTTTCTCAGTTTTTACCAGATAGCTTTTTATTCTATTCCAGTTTCCCGTTCAGGAAACTACATTAATTTAGTGGCTATGTCTCCTATAGCAGTGGCAATTTCTCAGACTTTCCTTGTTTATTTTATTATTTTATTTTATTTTACTCCGTTTGGGGGGTTGAGAGGGTAGAGGAAGAGAAAGAGAGAGAATCTTAACCAGACTTCACACTCAGCCCAGAGCCTGATGCGGGCTCAATCCCATGACCCTGGGATCATGACCTGAGCAAAAATCAAGACTCAACCCACTGAACCACTCCAGCACCCCCAGACTTTCCTTGTTTTTGATAACCTTGAGAGTTTTGAAAAGCACTGGTCAGGCATATTGTAGAATACTACTTAATTGATATTTGTCTAGCTTTTTCCCATGGTTAGTCAGGTTACAGGTTTTAGTGAGGAATGCAGTAGAGATGAATTGGCATCATTATCAAGTGTGAATAGTATCAACATGACTTAAAACTGTTAACATTAACCTTGCTGGATCTTACTGAGCTAGTATTTCTCAGGTTTCTCCACCGCAAAGTTACTTTTCTTCCCTCCCTTTTTTATTGTGCTTTTTGGACTATCATTATTTGCACTTTCCATTTAATGTGTAGAAAGTTATGCTCCACCTCTTTTATGATAAAATGTTTACACACATCATTTGGAAATTTCCTGTTACTTCTCACCTATCTAATAATGTTTGGTTTTTTGTTTGTTTATTTATTTATATCAGTTTGAACTACTGGGTATTTATTTTATACTTTTTAAAGTTTATTTATTTATTTCTGTGAGAAACAGAGACAGCATGAGTGGGCAAGGGGCAGAGACAGAGAGAGAGAGAATCTGAAGCTGGCTTTGCACCATCAACACAGAGCCCGACGTGGGGCTTGAACTCATGAAACCGTGAGATGAGGACCTGAGCCAAACCCAAGAGTCGGACACTTAACCAACTTAGCCACCCAGGCTCCCCTATTTTATACTTTGGATTATGAGCTAATAGCACTTTAATTATTTGATTACTCAAGCTGTTCCAGCTGTAATTATCAGTGCTTGCTGTGGGCTCTGTGTCCATTTGACACACGTCTATCAGCATAGATTCTTTTTCTTTCTTTCCGCAGAGCACTTCCTAATTTTCTGGCACCACGAAATGTAAAATAGTCTAGACTCATCTTGCCTCTTTTCTCCCCTAGTCTCAGAACCAGCTATTTGACAAATGTCCCTGATTTTGTGTACTGGAGAATGGTAGTAGAATATAAATTTTAGTTGTTCATGTTGTTACTAGGTCCTCTCAGCTAGGAAATGTATGCATGTATATCCACCTATGTATGTACGCTTACTTGTATGCCCTTCTGTATGTGACCCTACCTGTGTGTACACTAAGTTATACATCGGTTCTTATGGACATCTCTAATTCTCACCCATCACCATATGGGTAACTTTAGACTTTTCCCCTTGCTTGTTTGTAACAATCCACTCCAACACTGAAAATCCTGGCTCCTACCACCCATCACCCATTTATGTAATTGTTCAATACCAATGTACACGTATATTTTTTCAGAATTGTTAACATATACCACTGTGGAAAAAACTTTATCAACTTTAGTATTGTGTTTATGTACAGTTCCTTTTTGTTTCTAGCCTATAAACCCCACTCATTTCTAAAGAGATGTAGGTGAGCACTTTTCCACCTATCCCCACTCAGTGAGATTGTTTCATACATTTATAATATAGTCAGATTTTGATAACATTGTGCATTCAAACAAGGGATTTCTCAACCTCTTAAGTTAACCTTTATAATTTGCATACATTGATGTTTATTCCTTCTGTCGTAGAGTTCTATGGATTTTGATAAATGAATAGTGTAATGTATCCACTGTTAAAATTTCATACAGAATAGTTTCATAGCTCTAAAATATCCTCGGCTTATTCAACCCATGGAACTTCTGGCCACTGTTAATCTTTATATCACCTTTATAGCAGTGCCTCTTCTAGAATGTTCAATAAATGCAATCATACTGTTTGTAGGCTTTTCTGATTGGTATCTTTCAAGTAGAAATATCCATTTAATCTTATCCATACTTTGTGACATTTGTTAATTAATTCATTTTATAACTGAATATTTTACTAAATGGAAATATCACAAACTGTTGATCCATTACATTTAAAGACATCTTAATTGCTCTCACTTTTTAGCAATTATGAATAGAACTGATATAAATATTAATATGCTAGTCTTTACATGAGAGAGAATTCTAGGTTGAAATCATCACAGAATATTTATGTTAGAGACTCTTATTGAATTATGTTTTGGAGAAAACTGGTAATAATGTTGAATAAATGTCCAGTCATAGAGATTAGCTTAAGAAAGTCCACCCAAGTAGTAGAGTAATATAGAATAAATAAATTTATAAATAAAATAATATAAAATAAATAAAACATATTTAAGAATCAGCCTTAAACATTAAGTTTAAAATACAAGGTACAAAATCTATGTACACATTATGAGAAGAATTTCAGTAAACATGTAGAAACATACATTTATATGATATTTTTATTGCATGTATTAATTGAGATGATACATCTCAAAGAATTTAATCTACAAGTTACTCCAAGAACCCTTGAAATGTTACCGCTTTTTGTGATTAAAGAAAAGAAATTTTAAAAATGCATTAAGTATAAGCAGAACCATAACACTCAAGGCTTTTTCAAGAATATTTTACAAACGAAGCCATTTTATATCAGTTTAAAACTTAATTTTAAGGTAAAATTTTAAACAAGATTATGCATTATAGAAAAATCCCATTAACACAAAATCACATAAAATGTTTTCATTGTATTCATTAGCAAATGCATAGAGCTTCCAACAAATTTCATCCCTTAAAAAATTGTTTTTTTCACAGATATTACTTAGAAATAAGGGTATCGAATTGTATAAATGAAAAACATATTCCTCTGAATGTACAACATTGCGTGAGGGAATATATTTTTATACAAACCATTTGCTTCTGTTTTTCCATATTCAGAGATAACTGAGAAGAATAAACTTCTTCTGGATTATTTCACTGAGTTTCTTGGAGGCTCCATTACAAACAAAATCCACCAATGTTTTAAACCTTTTGAATTACAGTTCCCTCATTTTTCCTCTTGTCGAACAAATAATATATAACAGGTTTACGCTTTCATCTTTGCTATGATCAGAGTTAAAATATCAGCCTATACACTAGGCCAGCTCATTAAAAAATGGTTACAAATCAAGTTCAATAATCCATTTCTTTGCAATTCGGTTACTATTGTCTTTCATTTTTAAGGAATATTTTGACCTTAAATCAATTTATAGAATAAATTGAATTATGCATAGAAACTAACCTTTAAAAACATTTTTAAAACTTTCCAGACCAGTTCAGGAAACCTCTCAACTCCAAGATTCTAACCATCCTACAGGATGCCTGGGTCAGGTACTCAAAACCTCTGCAGTGGTGCAGTATTGTCAATGGGAATGAAAGGGTTTGAAGAAAGTTTGCTTAGAGAAGGTAGCTACCAAATCAATCTAAGTTTTCTTCAGTCTTTCAAAGCATGTGTTTGGAGATGTGTCTGGGCAAGCCAGTGATCCCCTTGATTTTCTTGAGGGCTTGAGTTGTGCCTTCTACAGCCCAGCATCTCCAGACACCAGCAAAGAGGCTCCCATCCAGCCTGATTAATGGAAGCACAGAGGTCACTGCATCCCCACAGGACGTGCCTCTTCTTCCTCTTTCTCCTGGAGATTGAGAGTCTTTCACATCCACACCGCCCTACACTTTGTTAGGAGAACACACCATATTCCTCTTTAAGAAACACTACACAGTCTCAAAGCTGTGTAAAAAGAAAAAGAGCTGGAAGCAATGTTTTCAGCCCTTGAAAATAGTCTAGTTCTATTTTTGCTCTGCCTTAAAACAGAAGGCGAGCCCTTGAAGCCAGCCTACTGGATGCCACGGTGCATATCCCCATCCTCCTGTGGCATATGAAGACAGGTAATGTGCAGCATGCTGAAACTACACCCCAGGACACTTGCTACTCAGGACACAGAGCTGCTCAGAGCTGATATGCAAGCAAATCTGTTTGCATGCGTGGTGGTTAAGTACTGGACACTGAAGCAAAGGGATGCTTTGCTCTCAGCCTCCCACAGCCTGTCTGAGGATCTACCCGTGGTTCTCAATTTGGGGCCATTTTCCCCTACAGGGGCCACCTGGCAATCTCTGAAGACAATTTTGATCATCACGGCTGGGGTGCAATATGCCATTAACATCTAAGGTTAGAGGCCAGGGATGATGCTAAGTATCTCACAATGCACAGAACATCCCCACCAACAAAGAAGTATCTGGGCCAAAATCTCAATGACACTGAGACTGAGAAACCAAAGTCTATACATAAGCTTGTTGGAAGAACTACTTTTGAAACCAATGACATGCAAATACTCTCACACAACACTGAATCTATGGCTCCAAGGAAATCCAGCTATAGAGAAATAGAAATTACTCAATTATCTATGTGTCTACAACAAGGCTTTCTTTAAAACACACACACACACACACACACACACACACAATCCCAGATTCCCACAATCCATCATTAGTAATGGTAGCCAATATTCATGGATATTTTACTCCATACTTTAGGTTTTTTTCAACGAGTTCTTTGAAAAAGCAATGTAACATCTCTTCTACAGATGATGAAGCACTATGAGATGGGCGGAGGGGGAGAGTTTCAGCAAACGGCTCATGCCAGTCAGTACTTATGCTCACGCTGCGAGCACTGGAGCTTTTAAGCTGGGACCTTAATGGCAGAGTTAGTGCCTTTCAAGCCTGCCTGGCTGCTGCTAGCATATATATAAAATGTATTTTCTGCAATAGATGTTATTTAACTTCATAGGAAGAATTCAAAGAGTTTAACATTTTGCATTTTATTATTAATCTAAAATATATTTCCCTTATTTTACTTCATATTTTTGCAAAAGAACTTGACATTCTTTATACATTTACCAACATTGTCCATTTGCATAGATGTTCCTTTTTTCATTCCCCTAGCTCTAATGACTTTTCCCTAGCTTTGCAAACCTGACATTTTTTTTGTTCTACATCAAGATAATATTTTTAAAAAGTTTACACAACACGGCATTTTCCAAGGTTTCTCTAGGTCTATTTGGCACCACCAAATATACTGTATTCGGTGTTTTCCCAAGAACTAATGCTTTATATTTAAATATGCAAAATATTCTTTAGGGGAAACTGAGTGACTCAGTTGTTTGAGTGTTGGACTCTTGATTTCAGTTCAGGTCATGATCTTACGGTCATGAGATCAAGTCCCACATCGGGCTCTGAACTGACAGTATAGAGCCTGCTTGAAATTCTCTCTCCCACTTTCTGTGTCTCCCTGATCTCTATAAACAAACAAACAAACAAATAAATAAAATAAAGTATTCTTTGCCCAGGGCTAATCTGTTCATTATTTCAAGGACAATGTCTGTGATTAACAGAGTAAACAATATCAGTGCCTCAAAATTGAGGATAATGTTAATTATTATTATATTGGATCATATTACTCAAATCATTATAATTTCACCAATGAGTAAGTTTTTCCTTGAAGGACAATAGACTTCCTAAGTACAATAAATTTTGATTCTTTTAAGACAACTGGAATGTAGATAATTCATCATAATCTGTAATATCTGGACCCTAAAATGCCAAAATCAGTATTTTGTTACCTTTTCCCATCCCTCATTCTCACTTGCTTACTTCCCACCCCATCATTTCTCTCTTGCAGTCTTTCCCACGGATTTCAGAGAGTTTTTCAGACATCAGTGGTTTTCTTCCGCTGCCTTGAAAACACAACAGGGTAAAACTGATGCTTGCGAAGCAGACAGCGGCCCCAGTTTACATGTCTCCTCTGGCCCTCACAGGTCTGTCTTTGCCACGTGCCTTACAGAACCAAAGCCCTCTGGTGCTTCCCAGCAATGCCCCCCGTCTTCTTTTCCCCACCGCTGAGTCTTCTCTGGGCTTCCTGCGAGAGCCCCTTTCCCCATCAACTCTGCCCCCAGGGTTTGTGCCACTGGCACTGCAGTCCTTTCCGTTCATCTTCTTCGTGAACGTGGACCTGGGTGCCCATCTTTAGAAAAGACCTCCCAGCACCCTTGCTGCTTCGTCGGGTGCCCGCCGCGGCAGCGCCATCTGCACCCCTCTCTACAGCTCGGCTGGCTTGCTTGTCCAGGGCCTGATCCCCTTCTTGGAGCCTTCTTTTTCTAGTCCTCATACATGCCTATCTTTCCATGACGTTTTTTCAAGTGAACCTGGTCTAGATGCATTGGTCTCGTGGTCTGTTGTAAAATCCTGATGACCAAGGAGCAGGTGTTCTTCATCTAGACGGACCTAGCATCTTCCTCAAGTTAATGAAAGATTGCCTCAGAGTGACAGTACCTGGGTGAAGGACACGGCAGGTAAGAGGCGTGTTATCTCGGTTCTGCACGATGCTGCACGTGGCTCCCTGTGACACTTCAGGTAGAGATTATAGACAACAGGCTACCCATGCCTGACACAGTCTTAGATCATAAAGATAATGCGGATGTATTTATATTATTGAAACTAAATCCTAGCATAGTTGGTACAAGCACAGTGAGAATCAGGCATCAGGCAATTTTTAACCACCTCAACAGGCAAAATAAATCTCTTGCTTCAAAATGCAACACAGGCATACCCTCTAAGAAACAGAGAGATCCTGAGCATGTGAGTGAGTCTGGTCTCTCTTCAGGGCCTCTGTGATAGTTCAAGCTGTTGGAAGCAATGGGCGCATGGTATGTGTCTTGAAGAATCCCACCTGTGTCTGCTGCTGAAAAGCCCATGTGAGACACACACACTTCTTGAAGGGCAAAGAGCTTCGGTTTCCACCTCCCCCTCTCTTGGATATTCAGTCTTCGGGAGGAGGATTTCTAGCCTGAAATCTATCAATGCATCTGATTTTTTCCACCCCTGAGGTTCCAGAAGTGTGGCCCTCCTCTCTTGCTAGAAGATTTATAAAGGATAGACAAGGGGGAAAGGAAAACAGCACCATGATGATTGCAAAGAGTTCAAGGGTACTTTAAAAAGAGTGGTGCGCCTGGGCTGTATGAGGTGAGGTTGGGGGCTTCAGTCCCCCGTGGGTCTGGAATCGAGCCTGCTCTGGTCAGATTGGGACCAGCTCACAGATCCAGGGCCGGTAATCTCGTCACCGCCTTTTTCGTTTTCATGCTGTGCTTTCTTCAGAGCGTTTTTCCTGGTTCCTGCCTGTGACAGTGTGATAAGACACAAGAAATTTAGTCATCATGACCACAGTAAAGGAGCTCAGTGAAGGGATTATGGTATCCCATAACCCTTCCATTAGCCACGGACGGGGCAGCTCCACCGCGGTCACAGAACTGAACGCCACTGTGTCTCCCCCTTTCCTGCTTGCTGTTGTGTTTTTGCCTATTATCAATATATTCACTTCGTAAAAAGAAAGCTTTGAAAAGGTAACCCAGAAATAGTCATCTCATTCAGCTCCCTAAATCTAGGTGTGGGGCACCCCAAAGTTGTGACCCGGACATGGTTCCACTTCTCACCAACGTGGGCCTGCTAGCTGTCAAAGGTGTGACTGGGGGCGTTCATCTGCATGCCGTCTTTATTAGGTAATGCAGCCAGGGAAAGCTGAACAAATCAACACGGAACAGACAGGCTGCCAAGGGAAGCGGTGATTTAGGGGAAAAAAAGAGAATGAGTTGTGGAGGCAAAGCAGATAGCGGCTTCCTATTGCTTGTGGACATGCTAGGGTTTTTTTTTGTTTTTTTGTTTTTTTTTGCAAAGATGCCATTTCTAATGGCGGATGCTGTCCACTGGCGTGGGGCAATTGAGAAGAGCAAGATGGACAAATCATGGGAGGGCCTTGGATAATGTTTCTCTTTAGGAAGTCTCCAGTCCACCATGTTTTACACTCCACCAGTGTTTCAGCTGAAAGGTACTCACAGAGCTCCCATTAAAAATCCAATGGAGAACAGCAATTAAAACAACATAAAAATATTAGCTATAGTTTTAAAGCAAATATACATAACTGCCTATCTTTGGCACAATTTAAAATAGGTGGAAAAAACCACGATATGTCTTCACAAGGAGGAAAGTGATATAACAAGACACCTGCAGGGAGGGCAGATTTTTAAGTCATTGCAAATAAAGCCACAAGTCCAACATAAACGGGCAAACTCTAGTCTGAAAAAATGAATTTAAAACCAATAGAAAACAACACTGACAGAAAACCTCCATTCAGAATAATACGTAAGAAGAGCCTAGATACCAGGTCGGCTGTTGGAGGATGGCTGACCTTGGGCACATCTCACTGGTAAGCAGATATAATGATGTCTTCCTCAAAAGGTTTTGATGAAGATTTTACTGGGTGACATAATGCAAGACAAGCACTCAGGACATTGTAGGCACTCACGAACGCCAGGGTAATCAAATGCCGTCACGGCTGCCCGGGTAGGGTGAGGTGAACAAGATCCAGGAAAATAATGGTGTCCTGGACAGGTCCATTATGGACCAGGTAAGGAAGGCGGGGTGGTTATCTGGACCTATTGGACGGACTTACACACTCGTACCCTGTCTTCCTCAGGGGGACCTGGCCTTCCCTTCAGTGGGTGCATCGGACTGTGAAGCTGGCTCAGGTGTGAAAACAGGGCTGGGGGTCATTGGATGTTTTCTGGGGTGACTCAGGTCCCTGGGATTCTATTTCTCATTTATTTTGGTTATATGGATTGAGCATCACACTTGTTAACTTCTTTGCTCCTGGGTTCTCCATGTTCCACTAACCATCTCCGTGGCTGCGTAGGACTCGGGCTTCTCTGCTATAGACCGAAGACTAGCCCTTACTACAGTGATCTTCCTCTCCTTGTTTGGGCGATCAGGTGCTGCCAGCAGGTTTTTGTTAATTTCCGGATTCTCTAACCCATAGCGCTGTGAGAAGCCCAGTTCTTTGACATCTTCCTCTGCCAGACCTATCCTTCAGGGGGGGACGCCATCATGTACTGCAACATCACTGGTACCTTTCTCATGAGTATATTCCTCTCTACATGTCAGTGGCAGATGCTCTCCACCCCCACCACACACATACACACACACACACACACACACACACACAGCACACAGGTCTAGTTAGTCCACTGCTCCAAGCATTACGCTTGCCTCCTTTACCACTCCACCGGTTTCCATGGCAACTCTCACATTTCCATTTCATTGGGTTGGGTCAGTGCTCTTTCCCAAGAGCCAACATACTGGTCCTGCCGTTATCTCCCAGGGCCCCTGCCAGAGTTTTAAATCCTGTGATTCCCATACAGAAACACCCTAATCCACTAACTGTGTGGTCCATCCTCTTTGATCCGAGCCCCTGAGGACTTAGTGTTGCACCTGCTCTGTTGGATCCTATATCCACTGGGTCCCACATCTTAGTTGCTGGCCAAGAAATCTCCAGGCCAGGGTATTGTTGACTCAACCCTTGTTACTGGTCTGTGAAGGGCAGGGGAGCAGACTGTGGGTCTTAAGGAGGCTGAATACTGTTTTGTACAGCAGTAGCCTCTGCATTATTGCTGAGCCCTGGAAGAGTGTAAACATTTCATGTAAACATATTCAATAATAGATACCGTGAGGTGGACCTCTAACAGGGAGGGCTTAGTTACTTCTTCAAATGCTTGGATGCAAGTCAAAGGTTCTACCTGGTGCAGAGAAAGTCTAGAAACCGTGTCTGACCTGTGCATGTGCTCAGGACCCCGTGCTTGAGTTTGCCACCTTGAAATTCCTAATATTTTAACAAAGACTAATCCATATTCATTTTGGGGTCTGCAAGTTATAACAGGTCCTGAGAATTAGGGATGAGTGCAGAATCTTGGAAATGCTTATCTTGCAGAATTAACGTCTACCAAACTATCAGCTACCTAGATACATAACTCAAAAGCCACACAGAGACAATGAGGCTAGCAATGCCTATCGATGAATCATGAGCCTGTAGACGACAGGGGAGAAACCATGAGAGTGGGTTCTGCTCCCATGGGGGTGTGCAGGGGGGAGTCTGAAGGCCAAGGCTGGGAGTATGAGGGCCCGCATGGTGGATGGAGACAGGAAGCCCATGGGGACCAGAGACACGGTGTGCAGAGAAGTCCATGGGAGATTGGGAGCGCCTCGAGGCTGGTGCCCTCATGAGGCCACAGGGAGTTGAATATTCCACAAGAGAGAGGATGAGAAAGGGCGTTAAGTGGGGTTTGGGGGGTTAGTGAGATAAAAACTAAAATGTGACCTTTAAATCCGAGGAAAAGAAAGTGATACCCTTAGCTGGAGCCATCCTCTTGGCATGGTGGGCTTGATGAAGTTCAGGAATCCATGACAGCTGGGGGTGGAGGTGGTGCATCCTGGGTGCGTCCTAGGGGGCTTCAATAAGAGGGGGTGAGGGAGAACAAGTGGTCAGTAGAATCTGAGTCATGTTAGTGTGCTCTGAGGCTGGCGAAAGGAAGACAACTCTGTGTGTGTGTGCATGTGTGTGTGTGTGTGTGTGAGAGAGAGAGAGAGAGATTGAGAGAGAGAGAGGATCCAGTCTTGTGGGTCATTTTTTATCTTTTGTTTTCTCATTTTTAAGTTCCCTCAAATGACCCTCCTTTTCTGCCTGGAACATTTTAATTTTAACAAAACTTGTGATGTCTCTAAGACACTTCCCTGTGCTGAGCTGCTCCTTTTATAGACACTGGCAGTATTTTTTTTTTTTTTTTTGGTCATTGTTCTTCCTTAAAGCAAAGACTCAGATGACAAGGCAAAACCCAAGCCTTCCAAGTGCAGCGAATGGCGAAATTGATCAATGTCCCCTCAGTTTATGCGGAGTATTGACTTGAACCTTAATTAGTATGTTTTGTTTATTTTTCTTGGTTTACTTGCCTCCATCCAAGGGAAATTTCTCACAGAACAGAGAATTCTATCTCAAAACGTTTATGCAGTTGAATACCTTCCTTGGTGAAAACCCCAGGCTGATCAAACGGAGGATCCAGTCTGCTTAGGGGCTAGGTTGGAGGTACCCTCCTGTCTATACTGTCACGCTGTCACTGTCATGGTGAGGATGTTAGGATGAACACGGAAGCAGCCACGAAGACACAGTTTTTTCTTCTGGTCTCGGGAAGGATGGGGAAGGTAGCATGGGTGGGTTCTAGCTCATGGTCACCCTGGTTAGAATGAATGAGAATGGATTCCCACAGACTCTGAGGCAACTCCCTATTTATATATTGCATACGAAGGGCAGAGAACAGGCTAATTAATCATCTGCCAGTTATAATACACTATAAAAATCTTGGCTATCCAAGGATTCGGACTTGAGACTTGCACATTTTCCTTTCACGCAATGTAGATACAGACAAACAATGGATTCTAAGGTCTAACCCAAATCCTTGGCACTTAACACTATTGCAATGAACTTTGATATCCCAACGTTAAGGCTTCAAGAAAACAGCTTTCCATTTCTGGAGGAGTAAGAAGTTTGGTCTTAGCCTAGTGAAATATTGATAAGGTTCTGATTTGCAATGATTTTCTGTCTTTGCTGATTTTCTCAGTCTGTAGTCAATTCACATTTCTCTGTGATTTGCACACATCCAGAGTCAGATGAAATTAGGCCAGAGCGATTTCACTGGTGCCCACAGTGACAGCGATGTCCCCAGATATAGGAATTTGCCATTACATGGCTTCTTTATTTGGTCTACCATAAATATTTTATTCAGCCCTAAACGAAGCAGCTACTCAATTCAAAGATGATGTATATATGGTGAGATTGTCTGGACTTCATTTAGAACATACTAACTTTTAAACTGTCTGTAAGATATGAACTTTGGATAGGTAGGTATTAAAATTAACAAACAGATCTATCTGTGTTTATTTCACAAATTAGATATTAGGTTAAGCCACATGAAATTGCCAACATTTGACTATTTTTACATAGAGAAGGCAATTTCTTACAGTTTGGTCTCAATAATATTCTTGTGGTGCATGGATAAAAGTGATCAGAAAGAATATGTAACAGAGCTTAGAGTTTAAATGGAACAAACAAGAATCTATAATTTATTGGAATCTCTCAGATCTTTTGTCTTAATGTAATTTTATGCATTTTATGCACTTGATGTTGAAACTGTAAGAGACAACTATTTGGTTGTTTAGTGACTTGTTTTGGAAACTTCACAAAAATAGTAACACAGTAATAATACCACTAACAATAATAGCCAATAGTTCATAAATACAAAATAAGATACATGGCATCATCGATGAGTATTCACTCACCACCCAGCACAGTTAATGTAACAAATTATTATTACCCCCACTTAATCGCAGGAAAAACTACGTTGCACGTCAAAGTTAAGTAACTTGCCAAAACCACAGAGCTAATTAGTGCTCCATCACAACAAACTTTAGAATTAAATCTGTGTATTTGTGTGAATGTGCCTGTAACACCAGGCCTTGCAAATAGTGTTTATTTTGCTATAGTATTTGCAGAGGGTCCTACTTTGTGCCACATTTATAAATTCCCAAGGTTATCTTAGCACACGGAAGCATTAAACAGCCTAAAGGAAAATGCTGGAAGAAAGTGGGGAAGAGGAGGCCATTTCAGACAATGTTCTTGCCTGTGACCATCTGCATAAAAAAACAACAAGAGGAAGGAGTCTGTGCAGTAGCTGTTTGCCTCTGCTCCGTGCTCCCCACGCCAAGGCACTGGGGCAGGCCATGGACACAAGTGACAGAGTCCAGGGTATTCCTGGCTGTTGGGCCCCACATGTCATCATGCGATCTCAGCGCTGACACTTGCTGGCTGGCTCTCAGCCACACCCTCAACTGCTCTGAGTCTCTCACGTGCGTGTAGTAACGAGTTGAGACGGTCATGCTCTACGGTGTTACCCTGTACTTCTTGGTTCAGCGGAGAAGAGCAAAGAACATGAATTGATGGGAGAAGATAGGATCCGGGGGGCGAGGGACCCGTCTGGCCACCCAGCTCCCCGGGAGTGAGCGCATGAATGGAGAACCATCCCAGCTGGTGGACACAGTGCCAGGGCCCCCGTGGCGCCTCCCCACCAGGACAGACAAGCATCTTGACTTTTTAACAAGCGCTTGTCAACTCTCTTCTGTCTTCTTGACAATTTGGCCATGGTTTTTAGCAAAGGCCATTAATGACTGTGTTTGCATGTTACCATAACCGCAGCATCGTATTACAGAGGAAACTGGGGTCTGCTGTTGTGTTAGGTGGGCTCATGGGGCCCTCAGGGCACAACGGGGGTGATAGTCACACTTGCATTGTTTACTGAATCCTGAAGATGGGTACTTCTCCAAGGAAGCATTCAGGAAGCAACCCCAAGGCAGAGCCGTGGTGGCCGTGGTGGCCCTTGCAGGCATCCCCTGGGGCTCACGGGCTGTGTCTCTGACCCCGTGCTCTTTGCAATAAACTTGAGGATCCGTTTGCCGTTTTCCTGGAGTCTGACATCCTTGTTCGGGCGTGCACTTTGCAAGGGGAGAACGTTCCCATAACTGCAGCCCCTGGTTTCTTTTGTCTCCCCTTCCTGGTTCTGATTTCATCATCCCTTCCCAATGGAAGCTTGCCCTGCACCACGCAGCACCGTCCAGGGTGAGGCAGGGAGGGAGGCCACTGAGAACCACCTTCTTCCAGCCTCTCTAGGACTGAGGCCTCCACCAAGGCCACCAGCGGGCTGGGGCTCCCGTCCATCAGAGAAGCACCCGGAGCTGGACCGGCCGGTACTGACCCTGGAGTTCACAGCATCTGAGAACAATCTCAGAAGCAGGATGCAGACCACAGATGGTGAGTCGCTCAGGCAGCGACTTTGGAGAACGGCTCTCCCTGTCCAGGGCCAGGGCTGGGGCGGCTTCTCTAACGAATAGGAGCTGGCATATTTTAAATACTCAGGAGTTCCTAAATTAGTATTTTGCCAAATTTAACTTAATTATCCTCCCTATGTTTCCTGTTTTTCAGATTTCAATTATTATGTATTTTTATTCTGTTTAACTTAGTTTGATTTTTAAATCCTTTTACTTTTATCTATTTATGTATGATGTATTTTTTAATGTTTATTTATTTTTGAGAGAGAGAGAGACAGAGCATGAGTTGGGAAGAGGCAGAGAGAGAGGGAGACACAGAATCCGAAGACACAGACTCTGAGCTGCCAGCACAGAGCCCGACGTGGGGCTCGAATGGCGAGATCGTGACCTGAGCTGAAGTCGGATGCTTAACCTACTGAGCCCCCCATGTGCCCCAATGTATTTTATTTTTATAGTTTTATGTGTACATGATTTTTATATTGTTTTTATAAAATAATAGTGTATGTGTTTCACTGTGACCCTTGAAAATGTACAGAAAACCGCATTCTTGCCTGGATTACAGGCCCCCTGCAGACAGGTTATTCTGCTTGATTTGAATCCCTGACCCTTAATTGTTGGTAGCTAAATTGGCTTGACTTTCCACTGGAATGAAGTAAGACATTGTAATAATTTTGACCGGGTGACAGGCAGAGCTGTCAGTTGCTCACTGATCTAATGGAAAGGCCATCAGATGGAGGAGATGATGCTTCTGCTTCTTGTGATCTGTTCAATGACCCAGACGATGTGAAGAAGAGTGACCAATGATTTCCTCGTTGTTGTTTTTCATTTAAATCGCCTGGCGCAAAAGCGAATAAAATGCCAATGAGGCCGGGTGTGCGCATCACCTGCACAAAATCTGCTCTAAGTTTGTAGCCATCAGTACAGGTAACAGGATATGATTTTTCACATAAGGTCCGTGCATTTCCATAATCACCCCTCAGTGCCTGGCGCTTACCTGCTTTGTTTTCATTCCCATTTTATATATAACTGCACGCCTAGGCCCCATCAATATGCAGGTTAGCACTCTAAAATGAAACTATAAATTTCAATTTGGAGAAAATAAGCCCTCATTTGGGTTCATAAGTTTTAAATAACACATTACCATTGGCTACATCAAGTTTGCATTTCTAATGTTATTTTATGCATTTGACAATAGATGTTCCACTCTGCTCCAGAGAGGAGAGCAAGTGCATATGAAATGTAAGTCTGCTTAAAATGTAGGAATTTATTAGAGCTGTCAGTCAGCACTGACAAGAGAGTTAACTTATTTCTGAGGATATTTGAGACATCTGTGTTCCCTCCATTGTCTGCAGGCTCTGAAGTTTCGGAATCCTGTCTCCAGCACCTCTTCAAAATATTGTCTCCACATTTTTAAGGGCCTGAAAACAAAGCAGAGCCCCGATATTCAAACATGAAAATACTTCAGTGCCAGGCCGGAAGCTGGGGAGAACTATGGGAGGTGTTAGATGCCCAGAGGGGAGCATCCACTGGGAAGCCACCCCGGTTCCGGCTGCATCTGCACTGCCTGTGTCCCCGTATAGGCAGGAGCAATTGTCTGGTGGATTCCTCTGCGGCTTCTCTTCAGCATTGATTGTAGGATTGTTTCCAAGAATTCCTTGACCTTTTACTAAACTAAGATGCCGACAATCGAATAAGAATGCATTATATAACAATCTTGGAGAAGCCACCACTCAGAGCTAAGCCATGGGTAAATATTCCACTGGAACTCTTCTCTTCCTTTCAAAACGGCCTCCGTTCAATAGGAGAAAAGTAGTAATATAATATGTAAAAAGCAAACTGGCAGATCTGTGTATATGCACGGTTCATGGCGCAGTGATTTGTTAGGGAAGATCTCCATGTTTTGCCTGACATGTTTTCTGGGATCGCAAACCTTTGCATGGAAGTCCTCCTGCAGAATGTCCGTTGAAGGTTAAATGGCTGTCACTGTATGTCTAGCTCCCTGTCGCATCTGAGAGAGGGAGAGGGCATGTTTTCTAGACAGAGAACCAGCTGTGGGCTTGCACAGTTTGGAATCTGCTCTCCACAAGCACCAACCGGGGGTACTTATTTACCACCCACACCTCCCATCGTGACTGACCAGCAGAGTGGACCATTGTGATCACAGATGGTGTGTTGGCTTCTAAGCTGCTCATCTTACCCCCTGTGCCTGTCCCTTTTGCCACATGACTTTGTCACCCTCTTATTGCAAAGCGAATTCTACCCTCCCCCCTTTGAATCGGGCTGGCCAACAGCAAGTAGGCGGGGTGATGCTGGGGTGGCTCTGAGCCCCAAACACTGTGCATTCTCTAATTCTCGGAGCCAGATAGCGCTGGCACGAAAGCAAGCCCAGACTAACCTGCGGGGAAGTGGGGGTCCCTGGAGAGAAGCCATCATCTCAGCCCTTGTACTCACGACCCTGTGGTTAATCACAGAGGCCTATGTCAGCCCAGCTGACCGTAGCATCCGAGCAATGATAAAAGCTTATTGCTTGAAGTCCTGAGCCTGGACGTGTTTGTTACACCATAGCTAACTGATACATCATCACCGTTCTATTTGTCACATCAGCTAGTGTAGTGGACTTTTGCTTCCCCGCATTCGTTATTTGAATGAATTTCTGTGAAAACTCTTAAGAAAGATAATACCAGCCCCATTTTAAAAATGAAGAGGCCAGGTTAGGAAATGGTCAATCTTTTTGAATCTGTGTCTGTATTACTCCAAAATTTTAGCCATCTGCTTTCGTCTTTCCTCCATTCCACTTTGACCCTCTAAGAATTGGGATGCAAGTCCTCACTTTGACCAAAAGGTCATAGGACAACACTTCTTCTCAGTGAGTGGACACCGGCCCCACTCTGCCGGGCACCCCCGCCCGCAGCCAGCCCCACAGGTACGAGAGTCTTTCCTGGCCGTCCCCTCCGGGCTTCCAGGCTGCTCTCGTGCTCTATGTCCTCCTAGCTGGAGCTGGTGGGTCCAGATGTCCAGCCGGCGGCTGGGGAGATTCCCTGTGACCCTGCCGCTCTTTCAGAGCCCCCAGGGGAGGTGGCCAGCGTGACCCAGCTTGTCCTGATGATCCCTCACCTTCCCACGCGGCAGGGAATCGCCGACCTTTCCAAGTCCTCTGGTAGGCCGTCCAGCTCAACCCCACCGTTTGTGGGCGGAGACAGTGGGTGCAGGAGAAGTCACATCACTGCATGACCTCCGTAGCCAAAGAGTTGCTGCTGGGGCACCAAACAATCACCAGGTCCACAGCCACGCCTCTTCCTCTCCTTCTTCCTTTCCTTCTTCCTTTCCTTCCTTCTTTCCTTCCTTCTTTCTTTCCTTCCTTCTTTCTTTCCTTCCTTCCTTCTTTCTTTCTTTCTTTCTTTCTTTCTTTCTTTCTTTCTTTCTTTCTTTCTTTCTTTCTTTCTTTCTTTCTTTCTTTCTCACATCAGGGATTGTTTTGGAGGAAATATTGGAGGAGTGTCTCCTTGTATACCTCTCAAAGACAATATGGTGGGTCTCTGTCCCTTGACGTTGGTGCAGGGTGTTAGACATAACCATGATGCACAATATACACACATACACACACGCTGCCCACACTGTACACACTCACACACTGTACGCACATACACACACATATGCAAGCACCTTGCACACACATTTGTACACATAGAGCCCTTAGCCTAGGCAAGATCCTCTGCTACTTTCAGCTAAAATGACCTGTTTAGATAGGTATGCACCCCTGTGGCTATACTGTCTTTAGAAATTTCAAGATAAAACTTCTTTAAGAAAAAAGAAGTTTTCAAATAAATAAGTGTGTCTTAAGAAAGAAAATTAATTCCCCTTCTCAGGAAGCCGGGGGAAACAGATTAGAGTTTTGTCTTAAAAGTCTGTAAGTTGGAAAAACCATGAGATTCTCTTGTTCTCAGTGTGCACTTTGTCTGCCTGGTTCTTATACCGAGGAAAGACAGATATGAATGGCAAAGCCCTTGTTTCATCGCTTTTTAAAATAAAAAAAGGCTCATGCAGAAAAACATTAATATGAATCACAAGGCATCCAGCATGAGAATAAAGGAGTGTTTTCCACAATCCATGTCTTGATATTATATTGGGAGAGAATGTTTTCCACTGGCAGAAAAACCTCTATTTTCATATTCTCCCAAGAGCAGCTCTAATGGTCTGAATTCAGAATTTATTTTCAAGTAAGAGGGACAAATTGGCTTAAACCGCAGCCATTTGTTGCCAGATGAGTTGACGAAATATTTAGACATGCAAGGATGATGCATTCATTGAGGAAAAGAATAATTTATTTTGAAATTCCTGAAGTGTACCTGTTAGGGAGCTCGGAAGGTCTGGCGACGGGTAGGGGGTCTTCCCGTGCACAGTAGCGAGATGGCGGCTGTCCGGGGATCCCCCCTCCACCTGCCCCGGCCTCGCACTCTCCCCCACCCATGTCAGGAGTAGGGCCTGCATGCCTCCACCTCCACCTTCNAAGATGCCACAATCTTACCTCAGGAATATTTGCATTTTGAGAACTGTCAGAATTTGAAGCAAAGACATGATGTTCGAGTGACAGGCCAACACCGAGCGGTGGAGGAGGGGACAGTCTGGTCTGTGGGCATCCTTGCACCTGAAGGCACAGAGCTCTGCCCTGGCCGGTGGCTATGCCCGCCAAAACTGGTGCTTCTTTGATAGCTTTGGCCATCAACGTTGAGCGGATTCCTCATCAGAATTTCTGCATGTATTCGTTTTGCTATTAAGTTTCCAGATTTTCAGTTTCTCCCTTCTTTGCTCAAATGTCATTGAATTCTAAATTATGTGAAAGGTAGAAAGAGCAAATAGGAGGACTTGCTCCAAACTCCTCACTTTACAGACGAGGACACAGAAGTTGCAAAGTCAAGGGACTTGTCCAAGTTCACAGGATGCTGGTCCCTGCAGAGCATGAGCACCTGGGCCTTCCTGTGCAGGGCAGTCCCCTCTCGCTGGCACTGGCTCCCGGGGCCTCTAGCACTCCAGTGGTCTAGGCACTGTTGAGAATGATCTGCACCCTGCAGACTTTATCAGTGCCTCTGTTCTGAAAAAACACAGGGACATAACATTATTGTATTATTCCAAAAAGGTCAAATGAAGAGCTTGGATAGTTTGAGCAGAATCTATGAAAACCATGCAAAATACATTAATGTTTAATAAAGAAAGAGGTTGGTGGTAAGAGAGATGCTAGATGTTTCTTTTCAAGAGTCCTTTATTAAATCCCTTTGGAGGGTCCCTTTATCAAGAGTCCTCATGCCCTGATAGCTTTGCAACCAGGCTCTTCCATGGGGAGAAACCACAGCTCAAGTGGGAAGAATGTGAGCCCAGGACCCCAGCTGGGACCCAGGGCCCTTCCACCTTGCTTTACAAACACATGTAAACATTTACCAAGAGCACAAGTTTTCTGAGCACGTATACATGAATATATTGAGAGTTTATATAATACATATCCTCATTTCCTTCAAGGAGGTGATAACATTTGCAAAAATAGAGAGAGAGAACATACACACATATGCGTGCAAAGTTATGTAAGTAGAAATTTAAAAATACTTTATTATTTGACTTTATTATTTGCTTTTTAATTTTTATTTTAGAGAGAGAGACAGTACGAGCAGGGAAAGGGCCTAGAGAGAGACAGAGAGAGAATCTTAAGCAGGCTTTAGGCTCAGTGCAGAGCCCAACAAGGGGCATCACCCCTGATGGGATCCTGTTGGGATCATGACCTGAGCCAAAAGAGAAAATCAGACACTCAACTGACTGAGCCACCCAGAAGGCCCCCAAATACCTTAAGATACAAAAAAGAGAGAGAATATATTATCAAAAACATCGGCTGTAATTTGGTTACAGTGCATTTAATTCTACTTGTCCTGGCCATAATGGCAAAGAAGGAAATAGGTCACACTCTGATTTTGGGGTGGTCTGGCCCAGGCGGCTCACCTCTCAGGCCCGGTGTGGGACTCTCTGCAGCAGCATGGCCAGATGTCACCTCTCTTAACGTTTAAGACATGGGACACCAAGACATCTGGCCAGCACCATCCTGGGTGTGTCTGTGAGGGCGCTTCTGGAGGAGACTAGCACGCGGATTGACAGACTGACTCAAACAGATTGACTGACCCCATCCATGTAGGTGGCCCCATCCCCTACCCTGGGGGACCCAACAGAGCACAAAGGTCGAGCTCCTTTCCAGGAAGCGGGACTCCACCTGCCTGACTGGGAACCTGGTGGCTCTCTCCCTGCCAGGGCTTGTGACTTATCCAGCTTGTGACTCTCCCTGCAGGTCTGGGACTCGCCGGCTCCATAATCACATAAGCCGGGGCGCCATCGTAAATCACGCTCTGTATGTATGAACACCTCCCTCGGGTTCTGTTTGTCTGGGGAACATGAATACCACCCCTCCATCCAGGTCTCCCGGAGGGGGCAATGAGGAACTGTGCTCTCTGCCTTCCCCATCTGTAAACTTCCAGAGACCAGTTCAGGAGCAGAGGCCTGTCTCCGCCGGGAAAGGAAAACAGCCAGAGCCAATAGTGGGCAGAATGACAAAATCAGCCGACCCTCCCTTAGGGGACCTTCCTCCTTTGCTGCCTTGTTGGGGCTGCCTCCCACCCCTTCCCAGGAAGTGTCTCTCACTTTCTCTGCCAGGTGTGTTGCTTATTCCTCCATGAACATTGTCGAGGCTCAGTCACCGAGCTATGGCGATGCTCCCAGGGGGTCAGGCTGTGCTCTAAAGTGCAACATAAGTTTAAATTCTGTCCCTTCACGCAACCTCTTGCAAAAAGAACTCCTTCATCACAGTGCCCAGACACCCCCCGGGCAGGCCCCTGGAGGCATGTCTGTCTTGCAGGGACCGGGCACAGAAGGGCTGCCTACATGCCCCCAGGCAGGGGCAGAAATGAAGGGAAACCATGAAAAATAGGGCAATTGGATTGTCCCCAGGCAATGACACCCTTCATGTTTCCTGGCTCCGACTGTGCAGTTCAGTTTGCCTGAATCGGACCTGACGCGTCTCTTTAGCCCGCCATGATTTGGTCGTGATTCTGCAGAAAAGAGCAACACACCATGAGAAATCTCCGCGGCGGTGCAGCCTGGCCAGGCGCTCTCCCAACGACGCGGCCGTGGGCAAAAGGCGGCAGTCACCGGGCTGCCGAGGTCCTTGATCCATGCTCGGGGATTGTCACCCTGTTCCTCTGAACTCTCTCCAGCTTGGCATCTTGTCTCAGCTTCAGGCAGGTGTTTGTCGTGGCCATGAACGTGGTGCTGGCTGGAACCCTGGTTCAAGTGTGCTGGTGGTGCACACAAACGTTGTCTACAGACTTTCCCCGGGGGGAGAGCTCACTGGCAACGTGCTCCCAGCTACGCTGCTCTGCATCAGGGACATGCAGGCGTATGAAAGCCTTTCTTAAAACCCTCACTTTTAATTGATATACTCTGCCCACTTCAGACGGCCTCGGGTTTTGATATAGCACTTTGGTTATGCACAGAGAGACTCCACAGAGGCTGGAGAAGTGAGTGTGAGACCAAGAGGGCTTGGATGAGATGGTGGGTGATGACGGCTTCCTGTCTGAATGGGAGGTCAGGTGGGTGGGCACACAGATCACCTGTGAACTGAAAACAAGGGAGAGGATGGCGTCGTAGTGAGGAGTCTGCTATGGCAGTAATTCCTGTGTATATAATATTAATGCATAATTCACAGATTATTAAATTCTAGCTGGAAGACATTTGTATTTTGAATCACTGATTATTTTCCCTAGAAGTCTGATTTGGAATTAAATGCTAATAACAGAGTTGAGTACTTAGATTTCTTTTCTTAGACATTTTTGTCACATAGGACCTGGGTATCATTACTCAACAAAGGAAGTCCCGTGTTTGCGTCAGGAGCTGGACTCCTTGGTTTTCCTATGTTTATTACGTGTAATTTATTCTGGCAACATTTATCTTAAGGAAAGGAATAGGATATTCATTTCTCAAGTCCCTGGTTTGGAAGTGGACAGAGTGTTTACCTCAAGGCATAGCTTGTGGCTTACAGCCCAAGGCATATCTGGACACGCGGTTGAGAGCAGAGAGGGACCAGGGCAGGATGCAGTCTGGGGCCTCAGCAGGAGGAACACCCCAGGGATCCTGCGCAAGGGGCCCTGACCTCCCTTCCGGCCCCCAGCGGGCGCTGGCAGGTGTCACGGCCCCGGGGTAGGTGAGCCAGGCAGGGCGGTCACTTTCCTGCGGCTCCATCTCTGCTCATTTACACTGAAAACAAACAAGGAGAAGGAAACTTAAAACTAATCAGAACAGTAATTTTCTTAAAAAAAAGTGATGTCTTCCTAGTATTGAATTCTTCTTTAAAAAGTGAATGTGACCCTGAGAGCAGTTTACATCGCTCAACAAGTAATGAGCCGCTTAATTCTAGCAAAACTCAAGTTCTCACTGTCTGAGACAGCAAGTCGGCTCATTTGATCTTTGTGTCTTTTTACGCACATCGTCTTGTCTAGCGTCATGCTTTGGTATCTACCTTATTGAGATACTGCAGAATCTTCTCCATCCTACAGTCGATGAGATGAAGGATCACTATACTAACCCAAGCAAGTATTAAAGTATCAAACGTATTTTTAAAACTTTTAAAGTCTTTGAACCTTCCTTAAAATAAAAATGTTTGGTAACATAAGGAAACAAATTATCCCTGGGAACTGATTTCACGTGACTGATTTGGAAAGTCTACAGTGATCACCACCCTCCCAGGCTGGCTGTTGAGATTCCTTCAGGATGATCACATACTGGATTCCCTCCTCATTACATGAGGAGCCCATGGTCTTCAGTTCCCATCCACCGTTACCTTTCTTCTAGCCTCTGGTTTGCGATGATGATTACACTAGAAACATTCAGTAAAGGGCTACAATCATGGAACGAAATACTAGGGGGGAGGGATGCAGTTCTAGAAGACTGAATGTTCATGTATCTTCAGAATTCAAATACTGAAATCCTAACCCTGATGTGATGGTATTTGGAGATGGGCCCTGGGTGGTGTTTAGATCTCCAGAGTGGAACCTTGGGAATGGGATCAGCACCCCAATACAAGAGACCCAGAGAGGGTACCTCCCCCTTCTACCATGTGGGGACAGGGAGAGGCTCTTGCCAGACCCCAAATTTGCGTGAACTGTGGTCTTAGACTTCCTTCCGAACAGAGAAAAATCCATTTCTGTTGTTTATAAGCCCCTCGCCCACTGGCCCGCCGTGGTGTTCTGTCCTAGCAGCCCAGATGGACTAACGCTTATGGAGAATAGTGAAAGTAGATTTTTTTGTTGTTGTTTTCACGTGTGTGTGTGTGTGTGTGTGATATCTATCTATCTATCTATCTATCTGTCTGTCTATCTATTTACTTATTTACTTACTTATTTTTGCTTTTGTTGGTTGTGATTTTCCCCCTCACATCTTGGTGAAGTTCACTTGGTGGAAACTACGTATTATTATTTGTCCTGTGGGGAGAACAAGGCTGCCCTTTTACACATGGGTGTCTAGTTGTACACGGAGTAAAGAGCAGGCAGGTTTGCAGAAATGAGCCGGAGTCAGGAGGAGGGAGCCCAGGGCACCGGGCCAGGCCCCTCCCGGACCAGGATCAGATCTCGCTCCAAGAGGGCAGTGGTTGTGGATACACACATTGGGGTTTCTCCGTCTGGACTGTGAGCTCTCCCGGGACCGAGACCCCCAGACGCCGCTGAAGCAAAGCTCGGCGTCTGTGTAGAATGAGGTGAGATGCAGAGTGGGTTCCTGGACCAGCCCGGAGTCTGAGGACATTTCAGGTCCATCGTCTTACCTGATAGTCAAGGGCACCTCTGCAAAGTGAGGAAGACGTTCACGTGCACGTCTTTTGTTTACGGTGTCTGCAGAGAAGATGGACAGATGCAAGGCTGTTTCCAGAGAAAGGCACCTCGGGTGGGGGTGGGGAGTTATGGGGCAAGGCCGCCCAGCTAAGGCCCGGCTGCTAGAAGGAGACGTGTCCACACCCACTGGTGGCCGCTGTGCACACACCTGCCGACAGCAGCTCGCTCGGTGCTGTGAGGACAGCGCACAGGGGGCTGCGCTTCCTGCCCCTGAGTCCTTCCTGCAGGGACGGGACGAGTTTCCAGGGAACAAACCCGGTAACAAGGCAGATTCTGTGTGCTGGAGAAGCCCCCATAGGAGGGGCCGGACTGGGAGCAGGTGCTGAGCTCGGCGGGCCCCTCACGAGGACGCAGGCGCGGGAGGCCTTGGAGGAGGACTCAAGAAAGACGCCTGGGGAAGGTTCTGGGGCCCCGGGCACCCACTCCCTCAGAGCACTACTAATGGAGCTGGACAGCGGAAGGGAGGGGTTAGGTGAGCGGGAAGCAGGGCGGAGGACAGGGGGTCTCGTCTCGGTGGCCGACCTAAGGCCACCAGGTCTGGAGTGTGGCTGACTTAGAAATCCAACAAACTTTAAACCCACTCTTCTTCTTCCTTTTTTTTTTAAATTTTTTTAGTGTTTATTTATTTTTGAGACAGAGAGAGACCGAGCATGAGCAGGGGAGGGGCAGAGAGAGAAGGAGACACAGAATCCGAAGCAGCTCCAGGCTCTGAGCTGTCAGCACAGAGCCCGCCGCGGGGCTCGAACCCACGAGCTGTGAGATCATGACCTGAGCCGAAGTCGGACGCTTAACCAACTAGCCACCCAGGCGCCCCCCCTTTTCTAATAGACTGTGAAGCAAAGTGAAAATTTGCCTTCTGCCTACACTGAACAAAGAATCCACTTTGTTACTTAAGTGATGCCAACAGACTAGCAGCCACAGGCCCGCTGCCTTTGCAGGCGTGGGTGCCTGTGTGGGCATGAGCGGAGGCCAGGCGCCTGTGCAGACGGAGCTGGAGGCACCAGATGGCCGCTGCCTCCCTTCCCGCACTGCCCCGTGGCCCGCCGTGTCCCCTCCCGGGGACAGAAGTCGTGCTTCTCCGTGGAGGACACGTGGGGGCAGCCGCAGGGGAAAGTGCCAGAGACACGTCGTCCCGGGCCTTCCGGATAGACGGCTCTGTAAATAAATCCTACTTTTTAATTGCTCTGTGGGAAGGGCCCTGCTCCGAGCGCGAGGTGACTGTGGCTGAGTGTGGGGCCGCCCCAGGACATCTGTCTGGTCTGGCCGCGGGCTCCCCGAGCTTGTTCTCAGTCTCCAGAGCGACCTCTCGGCTTCCACGTACATAGTAACAATGAAGAGCACACAATGGCGCGACCATGTTCACCGTGACAGACGCAGGTTGGCTGCTTCCCATCCCAGGCTCCCAGGCGAGCGGAACAAGGGCCCGGGCCCATCTGCACCGGCTCCGCGTGCCTCCTGTTCCGAAGGCTGCGCCCTCCCCCCGCGCCCGGGGGGGCCCTGCCCGGCGTCAGCGACTGAATGAATTCGGACGCCTCTGACGCACACGACAAAGGCCTGGGTTCCCAGGAGGGGACTTAGCAGAGCGGGGACACGGCTCCTGTTGACTCCTATGGACCTTCCGGACCACTGAGGATGCAGGGCTTCCTTCCAGGACCCGCAAGGAAGGCAGGGCCTGCGTGGTTCCGTGTAGACAGAGTCCCGTGCTCATGCTGCAGCCCCGTGGGACCGGGTGGACGGACGTTACCCAGCTCTCCCGGGGCCTCTGCGCCCTCTCTGCGGCAACCACAGCCTCTCTCTCCTGCCCACGGAGGGGACAACGCGCCTCTCTCTTCTGCCCACAGAAGGGACTACAGGTATCTCCTGCCCATGGAGGGGACCACAGGCCTCTCTCTCCTGCCCACAGAGGGGACCACAGGCCTCTCTCTCCTGCCTACGAGGGGACCACAGCCCTCTCTCTTCTGCCTACGAGGAGATCCCACACTTCTCTCTTCTGCCCACGGCGGGGACCCCAGGCCTCTCTCGTCTGCCCACGGAGGGGACGAAAGGCGTCTCTCTCCTGCCCACGAAAGGGACCCCACGCCTCTCTCTCCTGCCTACGAGGAGATCCCACACTTCTCTCTTCTGCCCACGGCGGGGACCCCAGGCCTCTCTCGTCTGCCCACGGAGGGGACGAAAGGCGTCTCTCTCCTGCCCACGAAAGGGACCCCACGCCTCTCTCTCCTGCCTACGAGGAGATCCCACACTTCTCTCTTCTGCCCACGGCGGGGACCCCAGGCCTCTCTCGTCTGCCCACGGAGGGGACGAAAGGCGTCTCTCTCCTGCCCACGAAAGGGACCCCACGCCTCTCTCTCCTGCCTACGAGGAGATCCCACACTTCTCTCTTCTGCCCACGGCGGGGACCCCAGGCCTCTCTCGTCTGCCCACGGAGGGGACGAAAGGCGTCTCTCTCCTGCCCACGAAAGGGACCCCACGCCTCTCTCTCCTGCCTACGAGGAGATCCCACACTTCTCTCTTCTGCCCACGGCGGGGACCCCAGGCCTCTCTCGTCTGCCCACGGAGGGGACGAAAGGCGTCTCTCTCCTGCCCACGAAAGGGACCCCACGCCTCTCTCTCCTGCCTACGAGGAGATCCCACACTTCTCTCTTCTGCCCACGGCGGGGACCCCAGGCCTCTCTCGTCTGCCCACGGAGGGGACGAAAGGCGTCTCTCTCCTGCCCACGAAAGGGACCCCACGCCTCTCTCTCCTGCCTACGAGGAGATCCCACACTTCTCTCTTCTGCCCACGGCGGGGACCCCAGGCCTCTCTCGTCTGCCCACGGAGGGGACGAAAGGCGTCTCTCTCCTGCCCACGAAAGGGACCCCACGCCTCTCTCTCCTGCCTACGAGGAGATCCCACACTTCTCTCTTCTGCCCACGGCGGGGACCCCAGGCCTCTCTCGTCTGCCCACGGAGGGGACGAAAGGCGTCTCTCTCCTGCCCACGAAAGGGACCCCACGCCTCTCTCTCCTGCCTACGAGGAGATCCCACACTTCTCTCTTCTGCCCACGGCGGGGACCCCAGGCCTCTCTCGTCTGCCCACGGAGGGGACGAAAGGCGTCTCTCTCCTGCCCACGGAAGGGACCACAGGCCTCTCTCTCCTGCCCACGAAAGGGACCACACGCTTCTCTCTCCTGCCCACGAAAGGGACCCCACGCCTCTCTCTCCTGCCCACACAAGAGGACCCCATGCCTCTCTCTCCTGCCCACGGAAGGGACCACAGGCCTCTCTCTCTTGCCCACAGAGGGGACCACAGGCTTCTGTCTCCTGCCTACGAGGGGACCACAGCCCTCTCTCTTCTGCCTACGAGGAGATCCCACACTTCTCTCTTCTGCCCACGGAAGGGACCACACGCCTCTCTCTTCTGCCCATGGAGGGGAGGGATTGCATCCCAGAGGCCCCAAAGGACAAGGTCCCAAAGCGCCAGCATCCTGCAGGGAAGAGTTTCCTTCTCGGCAGTAACTGTTAACACACAGGGGTACTGATCAGCAGCGCGGGGGCTGTCAGCAGGCCCCAGAGAAACGTCCAGGACTTCTGGCAGGTGCTGAGACCAGGCCGGAGCACGGAGCGCCAGGGACACGCTGGGTCAGTGAGCACACGGAGGGCACATCCCTGAACCAAACTGACCTCTTGTTCTTCTCGTGCAATCTCCTCCACTTCAGTCTCTGAGGAAAGGCTTAGACCAGTCGCAGAGTGGAAATATCGGCGACTTCAGTGACAAAGGACACACGCCACCCCCACCAAAAAAGAGGCCTTTGACGCCTAGGGTGGGGGGAGGGGTTGAACCTGGTGTCAAGGCAGGTCCCTGAACGCGGTGGCACCGGCCCTCAGCAGTTAACAACTATTATATAAACATGATGGAATGTGCCCCGTGTTCTGAGTGATGGAAAAAACCGGGTCACTAGCCACTGGGGGACGCCCGATGCCCTCACGGCTCTCCAGCTGCGACCCAAGTGTGTTTCCATAAAAACTCAGCGCTCTTAACAAGGAGTTTGATGGAGTGTTAACAATCTTCAGCTTCAGGTCGAGCTGTTAACCAACAAAGTCGTCATTAACTGCTGGTAATGACTGCGTTTCTTGGGATTATTGCTTAATTATGAACTGGATAGCCGGAGTCCTGCCTTCTGACTCAGAAAGTATTTTTCCATCAAGGTCGCTCACTACGACCTTCCTTTCTCTGTGGTGCTTCTGGGCCAAGTTGAGGCAACGGGAGATGCTGGGCGTGGTGGGCAGCAGGGCCTGCCGCGGAGTGCTTTTCACGGCTCCGGCAGGCCAGCCTTCTCTGCACACGGGCCTGTTGGTAATAGGTGATTTCTTAGGGACAGTAGATGTACAGTCAGCAAAATGTAGGCTGGCCCAGTGGGGCAAATTCTGCATCACAACTGGCTGAAAGGAGTTAGGATGCAGGGAATGACCCTCCCCTCCCCCAAACACACACACACACACACACACACACACACACACACCTACATCCGGAGAGTGATTTACAGATAATGTCAGAGGATCTAAGCCCTCACGCTCACTCACAGCACGTTACTCTGCAGGAAAGTGGATTGACTTTCCAGTCAGGTCACCCCAAACCAGGAAGCATGGATCCATACAAGCAGGTGTAAGTGGGTGATGATTTCCCCCCAAAATGATTACCTTTGTTTGCATGTCCTGTTTCATAATAAATCGGAAACGTGCACAGATAAGATGTGTGCCTTTTCCTGGTACAGCCTTCGTGATGCACTCAGACCACCGCAGGCCTCTTGCTTCCAGAGTGCTGTTTTCTAGTAGCTTTGAAGGTTAGGAAATTTCCGTTTAATATTGGCAGCAGGCAGAGCACCTGCATGAAATAAAAGCCGTTTTCTGCTGCTCGTTCATTATCGTAAAGCGGGGCAGGGGTTATCTGCGTCCCTGTGGATATTTTCATTTAGCTGAACACAGTTCGCTGCTCTTACCAATCTTGTCCCCTACAAAGCACCTAACAGGCATCTCCCCTGGGAGTCCCTCCGGGAGCCACCACTGAGCCACGCGGCTGTATACACTCTCACACTTCGCATTGTGAGCGTCTTTTGGTTGGGGTCTTTGTGAGCGCAGGCCTTCATGCCCCTCCTCCAGGGCCCCCCGTGGACCCGGGACAGGTTGATGTTTGTCACAGAGGCACATAGAGAAGTTCCTGGTAATAAACACCTGCTGGTGATATAAACGGGATCTTGCGGCTAAAGCCCACGCAGCAAGCCCGGCCGTTGCCCTGACAGAGAGGGGCCCCAAGCCCTGCATCCGGCCGTCCTCGCTCCCCAGGCCTGAAGGAGCCTCAGGACAGTGTCTCTGGCAGGGAGTGGGCGGCAAGCTCGTGGCCTAACTGCAGGGACACCGCGGGCAGGAGGGAGGGGCTGTGAACCTGAAGGTGATGGGCCTCCCAGGTCCCTTTCTTCAGACCTCAGCCCAAAGGGGAAACTGAGTGAAGGGAACCCTAAAAGCAGAACAAGGCATGGAACTCTTCTCACCCCTCCTGGGACTCTGTGACGGGCCACCCCGGGGCACCCAGCTCACCCTAGTCACCAAGCTCTGCCTCCTCAAGAACCTGGGGAGGCGCCCCATCATCAGTCTCCTGCACCTCCTGGGCTAGGCTGGCACTGAGGTCACTAAGCTTGCGGTGCAGCATGGGGAAGAAGAGGCACACTGCCACCCCCACCCAGGCCCGACATGGCACAGCAGCCAGTAGAGGGTGGCTCCGAGGGGCATGGCCAAGGAGGAAGTGCCCTGGGCTCTGCCCACGTGGGAGACACAGAGACCCTACCAGGAACTGCAGCATCCTGGCAAAGGGTGCCGCCAGAGGGCAGGAGGGACCAGGGGGCAGGGCTCTCATTCCCCAGGACCCTGACTTTCCCCACTGCCCCGGGGGTGCAGTCTAACCCCCTGCTCCAGGTAAGTCCTGTCTGATGCCAAGAAGTAGGTCAGGGGCCCCCCAGGGCCAGAGCAGCGGAGCCAAGGGATCAGTGACACCCTGGAATCAGCCTGACCTGTAGGCACTATGGGCCATTTCGTTGACTCGGGTTAGTCAATTAGCAAACACAGCAAAATAAGTCACTAATTGTCTGGCATGTTGGGTTGAAGTGTGCGTCGAACCGTGTCCCTCTGGTCCCTGTTGCACGTGGTCCGCGGGTCTCTGTGGGTCCCTGTTGCACGTGGTCCGCGGGTCTCTGTGGACAGCTCTTTGCCGCTGCTCCCCGAATCGCGACCGGCTCTCGCGCTGGGGTAAGAAAGGCATTAGGGACGGTTTCCTGTCTCTGCCCCTTGTTTGTAAGAAGCCACTAATATGGATTTAGGAGAAGCTATTTTGCAGACACATTTGTCTGGGCCAGAATTAAATGAAAACAATACTAAAAATGCCTTTGAAAGTGTTCCACAAATTCGAAAGAGTATTTATAAACCACACTCAGAAACACACACTACCCGGGCCTCCCTGTGAATAGCAGGATTCATCTGGTGAAGACAGAGCCTCAGGCCCGCAGCGCCTCTGCCCTGCGCCCCACACATCGTCTCTTGTGGCTGCTCGAGGACCCACGGCCTTTCGGAGAAGACTCCACCCAACCTGGATCTCAGACAGTTACTGTCAGGACGTGCCCTGTATGTAGATTCTTATCCTTAATGAAATCAAATAATATTGGAGCTGAATAAATACGCTATCCACTCCCAGAAATGAAATTAACTTGCCCCCCGCTCTCTCTCCTCTCCTCTGTCTCTCTCCCTCTCTTTCCTCATTTCCCTCTCCCTCACTCTGCCTGGTAGCACTGAGCTGGGCACATTTTCCCAGGAATGCCACAGGCACTTGCAGAATATAGTCTTGCAGATGGGTCTAGAATTATTTTCTGCCGGGGTGGGCTTTGTTATTTTAGGTCACAAACACGCTGTGTTCTGGAAAGAAAGGTATGATTTATATCCAGCTTCTCAGAGCAAACTTGTTAAAGCATACTGGGCATAGGCGGTGGTGTGTATATCTACATCTCTAATCATACGCACACCCACATTCACATGTATATAGTTTAAAGAATTTACAAATTGTATAGACATGGTAGTTATATGGGAATCTCATTTATTGTAGTTGAGTCTGGAGCTATGGGTTTCTTCTGAACTTGCTGACATTCTAGATTTGGGTATTTTTCCCTTGCATTTTCTCCAAGTCATCCCCGACGGCATTTGCANATTTAGTATACACCCCAGGCTGTGTGGTCATCTGGCCCCAAGGTTGGGGTGATTGGAGTTCTCTAGCAGGGTTGGGGGTCCCTTGCCCTCCCCTGGGCCCCCATGCAGCCCCCACCACAACATACAAGGTGACTGAGTTCATTCTGGGATCACCACACTAGACAGAAACCGAATATTAAAATATTTGCAAAGGGCCATGTGATGTTTCTTCTCTGTGTGATAATCATGACACAGGACACTGCATTTTTGAAAGACCCAGCTTTTCTTTAAAAATAAAACATTTTCAAATGCAAGAGAATTATTATTAAAGGGGATTATTTGTCTTTTCTCTTCTGCTGGATTTGTTTCACATTTTCTACTGCCTGAAAGGGCGATGTTAATATACCATGTGGCTGTCTCTTCTGTAGCATGAGGGAAGGCACAACAGGTGTTATTGTGCTGTGATTAATAGTGGCATATTAATTATTGATTGACGGGTTTTATGATCTTGTGAATTGTTTAACGTTGTGCTTTATAAAATTATGAGACAGACCTAGATTTTAGTTCTTCGAATTAATAAAACTACACACTGGCGTGTAAATTGAAGTTGTGCAGTCACAAAACTTCCAGGAAATATTAATCATTTAATGAATAAGAAACCCACCAAAATTAGCTATCTTGGGAATAGGAAAATTCTATGCTTTCAACCCGAGTAAAAGAATGTGCGTTGTGTAAAAGCTCAATAAACCATTTGGAAGAAGAGCGCACACAAGGGATGTTGATAGCTACCACACCCTTTTTGGACCTCACGTCACATTTTGCTGCGGTTCTCAGGAGCGTCTTGAAAATAAATTCATAAACTATTATTTCATTTTACATACTGTCTGAAAAACAACACAATAACCATCTCTAAACCCCAGATTTAAAACTTGACTAAGGTGGTCATACTGGGTGCAAGTATTAAAGGCTAAAATCATGAAACTGGTAGTTCGTGTAGCCTATGTCCTAGATCTAAAGGAACCTAAATCTCATAAACCAAGAGAAATGAATCAACAAACGAGTAGCAATGCTTTCCTTCTGCACATGCCTCCCTGTTACTTCTACAGCTCCTGGTTCTATGGTGATTATCCCAACATGCCGAGTCCTTGACCAGACCCTGACACCCCAGGCTCCAGCTCCATGTGGTGGACAAGCCCCTGGGATCTGAGTGCCCAGGGGCGGACACTGTTCCCAGTGCTCCCCAGCTCCTCCTCACACAAAGGATCCACAATTATTGCATGAGCCCACGGGTCCACAAGAAGGAAGGACAGGAGCTTCCACCTGGGCTTAGAGCTGTTGGGATTCTTCCTATAACTGATCAGAAGCCATCAAATTCCCAGATACTAGTATGCTGCCCCTCTTGAGGTCAAGGACATTTTAGATTGGGGGTGCCTGGGTGGCTCCATCGGTTGAGCATCCTACTCTTGATTTTGGCTCAGGTCATTATCCCAGGGTTGTGGGATCGATTGAACCCCAAATCCAGCCCCGTGATGAGCATGGAGCCTACTTGGGATTCTCTCCCTTCCTCTGCCCCTGTCCCCCACTCATACATGCACACACTCTTTCTTTCTCTCAAAAAAAAAAAAAAAGAAATTTTGGGTTGGAAGATATAAATCAAGTAAGTGCTGGAACAGGAATTAAAGTCCAAATTAGATAAATCGGTTGAAAGAAGGTAACTTTCAACTATGAATGAGTTCTCACCCCTGGGCCCAGACTCATTCCATCCTGGGACGCTGAAGGAAGGCACGAAGGTCATCACTGAGGTGCTGCAACAGATCCTGAACCGACACGGGGCAGCGGCAGGCACAGGGGCCTTCCAAGGAGCGGTGCCATTGTGATGCTCTATGAGAGGAAGGTAGATTCAGAAACTAGAGTTCAGAGAGGAGTATCTCAACGCTGGGTCAGTGGTGGACCTGGGTATGGGCCAGGAGCGTGTGGAGAAGAGGTCTTTAGAGATAACCCAGGCTCCCCAAGTGTCAGTCAGGCAAATGTCCTCTTCTTTTGGAACAAGATTGAACAAGGAACATAACATAGGCATAGCTGAGTATGAACATCAGCAAAACAATTCTGAGTATTATGCTCTTTCCTTCAGAACACAAAGGAGAAACAGAGCATGTTAATGTACTGTATTGCTCATTAGTTCAAAGACATTTTCCCAAGGATGTGGTTTACTGGCTCAAGGCCATGCTGCCATTTGCCATCATGAGGCTGTGGACATTGAAGTCAAGTCACCTATTTTTTTTTCATGGCATAAAGCTTGAAGTAATAATTTTTTTGGATAATGAAATATCCAAAAGATGTTTTCATCTTAGACAACAAGTTCAATAGAACACAATGGCAATTTCCAGAAGTAGGTGAAGTCCACACCATCCCAGCGGCCCATGTGCTGGCAGCACTCAGAGAGCTTGGGGACCCTGGGCTGAAGGTCCTTCCTGGGGTCACTGCTCTGAGAAAACTGAGCTGTGCCAGACTGCATTAACTGAACCAGTGCTAAAGCAAAGGCCACACTGCTCAGGTCAGAGCCGCAATGCTACACTGGGTCCTGTGCTCTGACTTTAAGAAGAGCAAAGACGAATCATGTCTAGAGAAGAAAAGATTTGGGCAAAAAAAAAAAAAAAAAAAAATCAAAAATGGGTCAGAAGAAAGAAATCAGGCCTGTGTGGCTTTAGAGAAGGAAAAACTTGGGGCACCTGGGTGGGTCAGTCAGTTGAGCACCCACTGTCAGTAGTCAGTTGAGCACTGTCTGTGCTGACAGCTCAGAGCCTGGAACCTGCTTCAGATTCTGTGTCTCCCTCTCTCTCTGCCCCATCTCAGCTCTCTCTGTCTCTCTGTCTCTGAAAAATAAATAAATATTTTTAATTTAAAAAAAAAGAGAAGGAAAAACTTGGGGAAGCTCTCAAAAAACAAAGCACAGAAAATGACCCCCAATATCTGAAAGTATTTTATGTCAAAAACAGGTCAGCTTATTTCTGTGTAGTACGAAGAGTTAGAGATGGAAGCAATCAATGGGAACCAGAGGAATTTGACCCAGATAGGGGGAAAATTAATAAAGCTGACAGAAGATAAACTGACACATTTTGAAGGCGGTAGGCTTTGTCGTGTGTGAAATATTTGGGACCTGGCTGAGGACCCCTTCCTGGAAGGTTCTTGAAAATCATTTCATTGCTGGCTTGGTCCTTCATCTAGATCTGTGCTTTCCATCATAGAGCGTGTGGCACCAAACACTAGGCAAGGGGCGTGTCCAAACTGAGATGTGCCCCGACCTGGACATCCTGGCCCAATGTCAACGAGTTGGCATACACAAAAAGAAAGCAAAATATCTAACTGCTATACTTTCATAATGATTGCATGTTTTTAAAAATTTTTTTAAAGTTTATTTATTTACTTTGTGGGAGAGAGAGAGCGAGAGAGAGAGCGAGCGAGCATATGCACATAAGTGGCAGAGGGGCAGACAGAGAGTGGAAGAGAATTCCAAGCAGGCTCCATGCTGTCAGCACAGAGCCCAATGCAGGGCTCGAACCCATAAACTGTGAGATCATGACCTGAGCTAAGGTCAAGAGCCAGATGCTCAACTGACTGAGCCCCCAAGGCACCTCTGATTGCATGTTTAATTGATAATATATTAGCAAAATTGGATTGTATAAAGTTCATGAAAATAATTTAACTTTTAAACAAACATTATATTTTATTTTGTTTTGTTTTAGAGACCAAGTGAGAGAGAAGGGCAGATGGAGAGAGGGGAGGGGGGGAATCCCAAGCAGGCTCCATGCTCATCATGGATATGGGCTCGATTCTATGACCCTGGGATCATGACCTGAGCCAAAATCAAGAGTCAGATGCTCAACTAACTGAGCCATGTAGCCGCCCTTCATTTTTTTAAATATGACTACTAAAATATTTACAATTGCACACGAGGCCCACATTATACTCTGCTCTACAGCACTGGTCTAGAACCCAGCTATTCAGAAAGTGATCCTTGCTTTAGCAGTGACAATATTACCTGGGAGCATGTGAGAAATGCAGGAAATCCAGCCAGCCCTGGACCCCTCGCATCAGAATCCACATTTGAACCTGGTTTGGGAAGCACTGGTCTAGATTATCATTGCTCTCCAACACCTACTAAAGCAGAGAAAGCCTTTTATTTACAGGAAAGCTAGATGGGAAAATGCTATAAAATAAGTCACTGTGCAGATGCTCTTTTTTCACAGATTGTGCATAGTCGTTCTCAGTGACGTCTCAACCTTCCATCCTTCCTCTGGGTCCTGTTTTCTGGTGTTAGGCATGGTTTGGAAACCACTGGTCTGTTTGTACTTATGGTCTCCAAGATATCTGAAAGCCAGAAATACCCAATATTTCATAATTGAGACTTGCGTTCAACTTTATGAGAAACCAATTGGCAAGTTCTCCATGAGTGTGGATACATGGCTTCATGGTAGTGTCACAATCTTGTCCACTCACTGGCTGTCACACTTGTCCAATCACCGGAATAATTAGAGAATTTTATTTTCAATTGCAATTCCCTTTGAATCAGAATTGCCAATGGTAGTAAGTTAGCAATCTGTTTATTTAAGAGCTCTCTCGGGTGAATTTAATAGAGTTACAGGACATTCTATACAGCCTTTACAAGAACAATATCACCTCTCTCAAGAGATGTTTGTGATTGAGTTATTCATGTCAAAGCTTTCATTCAGTATCTTTAGACATTACCAAGATTTTGCTGTGTGTTTTTAATTCTGTGTTTTCTAACATTCTAAAAATTAGGAGATGTTAATGACGACCTGACTCTACCAATCTAAGAAAATCCTAACCAAAGCTAAAAGCTTATTACTCTATTACAAATAATTTCCTTATGGAAATTAGAGAGAAAGATTTATTTTGGAAAGGTGTGGGGGGAGAGGGCTGCCTTGAGTAGGATAGATATTTTGTAATATCCTGAAATAATTTTTAAGAATTCATTTATATAAATACAAAAATACAAAGGCAAAATAAAATTTGCATTCATATAGTAAAATAGCCTGGCATCTTATTGTAACTAGACATGAATCCTCAGCATGGGAGAGGGAAGAGGTAATATAGTGCACAGAACTATTCCTGAACAGGGACTCCACAAAACTATTTCCCCCTTTGTGAAGGAAGATTTTTTGTCACACTGTTTCTCACCAAACTGATTTAGCAGAACACCAGAGAGACTTTACCAGGAAAACTGCATCCCCTTTAAATTTATGCTTAAGCCTGGGGCGCCTGGGTGGCTCAGTCAGGTAAGCGTCTGATTTCGGCTCAGATCACGATCTCACACTTTGTGGGTTCCAGGCCTCACGTTGGGCTCTGTGCTGACAGCTCCAAGCCTAGAGCCTGCTTCGAATTCTGTGTCTTCCTCTCTTTCTGTCCCTCCTCTCTCTCTCTGTCTCTGTCTCTCTCTCTCTCTCTCAAAAATAAATAAATAAATAAATAAATAAATAAATAAATAAATAAATAAATAAATAAACAAGCATTAAAAATTAAAGAAAATTATGCTTAAGGCTACACCCAGGAGCTGGAACCATGACCTAGATAAGTATGTATTGGGAAAAAGTATGGGGAAATCTGTGTCCTTGAGGTCAGGTGCATGTGGTCCCATGGGTTTGGTGGTGAGGTCACTGTGGCAGGGCCTCCCCAGCGGAAGCAAAACTGTGGAGGAGGCAGGGACTAACTTTTAAGGGCATATGGTGAAAAGACAGCTGATCCTGACATTGATGGCAATGGTAAGGAAGACTTTCTTCAAGGCGGCTGCACAGAGACTGAGGGTGGGCTCCACGTGGACACAGCGGACAGGTGGAGATTTGTAGGCAATAAACAGAATGAGGCGGCAGTGGATGGGCATCCCTGCAGACACAGGGAGGGTAGGGAGTCTTGCTGAGCACTGAGAGGGTTCTTGCCACCCCTGGGCTGTGGGCTGTGTAGGCCTGGCAAAGACAGAGGCCAAGGTCAAGGCCTGGTTGGGAAAGGTGGATGTCTATAGTTTGGTCAAAGAGAGTCTGTCTGTCAATATCCGCTGTGAAATCCAGCGTTGCTGTAGACACGAAGTCCTCGACCAGATGTCTTAGGACTGGACAAAATACATATTTTTGGTTATGAGGACTCAGGAGTCATGGAGGGGACAGGAAAACCCCACGGCGGGCAGCCGCATGGGTCATAAATGAAGCAGTGACTCAGGAAACAAAATGTGTGCTTTCCTGTACGACATGACCTCCTGGCAGACATCTCCGGGCACAGCAGCTCACGTGCCCTCACCAGACACCTCTGCAAGTGGAGCCAAACGCGGAAGGACAGGGCCAGCCAGAGCCTTCCCGTGAGCTGCGTGCACCTGTCCGGCCACAGAAGCTCAGCGGGCACCCGGGATGCTCGGCCTGGCTCTGGGCACTGTGCCAGCTGCTGCCGTCCCTCCTGGACCATGACCGCATGGGCAACGGTCGTCAGATCCCCAGGCCATGGGCAGCAGTCGCTCCACTTGGGCATCGTGTCACAAGCCTCTCATCCCTCCTCACCTGCTCTGCACGTGTTACGGGACTGAAGACCCCTCCCTAGGTGTCTTCTGCAGGTGACTGTGGCTGACATGCAGATGTCCCCCTGGAACCCGAGTGCGGCTTCAGCTCTACTAAAAATGTCAGCAAAAGAGTCAGCTCGAGAATCCTCAAGTGTGCGGTGAAGGCTGCTCTCCCATCAGCCCCTCAAGCTGCTGCTGTGCACGAGCTTTGCTTCCAGAAAACAACACTGCTCCTCTTGGGTGTCGGCAGGCAGAGCCAGGGAAGGGAAGTAGGTAGGAGATCCAGCTCAGAGGGTCCGGATTTTAAAGTAGTAAATCAATGCTAACCACATAGTCACCCTAAGGCTTGGCCAGCCATAGAGGAGACCTTGGGTTATTCTGCCCTGGGCCGCCTGGATGTTAGATCCTAGAACTTACTCGGTTTAGAACCGGACGTTTATGCCCTTTGACCAATACGTTTCTATTTCCTCAACTCCCCAGCCCCTTACAACCGCTGTTCTAGCCTTCACTTCTTACATGTGACCTTGGATAGAGCATTAGCTTCTTTCTCTATGCCTCGGTTTCCTCATCTGTAAGATGGGGTCGTTTGGAGAAGCACTTGGTTAATGTATGCCTCCAAAGGGTTATGATGTGGACATTGGGTAATTTATTCATCCAGTATCATGGAAGCATTATCTGAGCCCTAAGTACTCTCTTCTGTTGACATTAATGCAGGTTATTCATTTGATTACTCTTAGTTTCGGTTCTGAGTGACATATATATATGTATTTCTATCTGATTACTTGATCAATGGTTTCCTGTAACATTTCCCTCTTCTGAAAAAAAAAAAAAGCCTGGAAATCTCTTGGTGATTATCTAATGCTATTGCGGCATATATTGCCAACAAATCTTAGAAAATAAATTCATTATTAATGAGCTACAGACATCAGTTTGGGAAATGTGTTTCATCCAGCCATTTCCAACATGGCGACACTTTCCTCTGTGCAGTGAATACGGTGCGACCCCTCCCCCGACCATGAACACACTCCAGGGCCAGTTCTTTTCTTACGGAGGAAAGCACTGAGGTGTGATGAGTTGGCTGCCTTCCCCAGCATTAAATTCGATTCAAGTACCAGGCCCTGGGTGGCATTTCATTGGAATATCGCTTCCCCCATTTACAACACCCCCATTTATATGTCCATTTTGCCGTATAGATGTTCATCAGCTCAACCATTTGCGACGACCTAGGTTGCCTTTGGGAAGAGCATCCCCCCCTCAGAGGGGCGAGGCAGGTGGGGAATTTCTTCCTTGCTCCTCTCTGCCATGAGGGAAGTTCCAGAAGATTCTGCACCTGAACGTTGTTCCTGCTCTGTCCCCAGTGAACACCACCGTCTGCACACTTCTTCTACTCTGGAATCACACGATCCCAATTGGAAAGTTCCCTGCAGACCCCCACCTTTCTATTCCGCTGCCTCTCTTGCGGTTTTCAATTTCCCCGCTGCCTCTTTCATGGTTATTTGGACAGTCCCTCCTCAACCTGTCTCTTTCCCAGACTTTTCATTTGTCATCTTAAAAGCTTTCCACTTATTGGCCACTCTGGTCTTCCCAACACTTTTGACCTCACTGAGCTCTTCTGCCCCTTCCTGTTTAGAATGCCTGGAATGAATTCCAGTTCAGGGACCCCGGCCACTCCTAACCGTCCCACTTACCTCCCAGATTGCCTGTGCCTCCGTCCCGTTTATGCTGACTGTTGGATCAGCATCTCATATGGAAACAGGAGTGATGGCCCAGTAGCAATGCTTTTGTCTCTCCCTCTCCCCTCCCTCATCTCTCTCTTCCGTTCTCCCCCTCTCTCTTTCCCTCTCTGTATTTCTCTCTCCATCTCTTTCTTCCTCTCTCTCTCTCTGTCTCTCATTCTCTCTCCCTCTCTGTGTGTGTATCTCCCCCTCTTTCTCTGTCTCTCTGTCTCTCTCTCTGTCTCTGTCTTTCCATCTCTCTCTCCTCTCTTTCTTCTCTCTCTCTCTCTCTCTCTCTCTCTCATGACTTCCTCTGTTACAGCTGCCAGTGTCTAAGCCCCTGGAACATTTTATTGTAGAATGTTTCCATCTTTGTTTTGCTTTATTTGCAGAAATTGCTGAAATCGTTTCCATTTTAAATTATCTCAAGAAAAGTTTGTCCTTCCTCAATTTATGTACTTATCAGCCTATTCAATATGTGTGTAAAAAGCCACCTGGATGAGGTTTTGGCCTGTTGAAGCTTTTCTTTCCAAATGAAGCAGAAAAAAATATGTTTAATCTACTTTCTCCGAGGTCATAACAGGTCCCAAACACGTTGGCATGAGCCCCAGGTTTGGATGTCCCACCCAGGCTGCCCCGCACCGGGCGCTGGAGGTCCCCTCCCGCGCCCTCTGCCCCAGGTCCTCCCAACAGGCTGCCCTCTCCTCTCTGCAAAGTCCGTTCTTCACTCACACTGGACACTTTAGCCTTGAGCTTTTAAAATTAATTTTAACCTGGACCTTCTACTACTTTTGGACATAGATTAACAGTTGATAATGTTACCATAAACACACCCACAAATCTCTTCTTGTGGTGATTATTTCATTACCATTTAAATATGCCAGTGTATATGTAAGTTAATTAAAGTGATAATATGGGTATAATTACACTGATAACGTTTATTGCCTCAAACACATTTTGTAGAGTGCCTTAGTTAATGCACTGACCTTACGTGGAAGTGTTCTATATTAAGTTTGGGAAGCAAAGGTCTAAAAAGGCTCACCCCGCGGGTTCATTCATTGCATAAAGCGTCAACATAATATTGAAGAATGTTGGTAGGGAAGATGACCAGAGGGCATGGGGACCCAAAGGACAAGGAAGAGTCATGAATCATAGTGCTTCCAGGACAAACAAATTCATGAAAGACCAGGCTTCCCCCCGAGATATCCAGAGAATTCTAAGACAAACTGTTTTAGGGACTAAGATCCAGGCAGCAATGACTGCTTTGCACGGAGACTTCCTCCATTCTTTGGTCTCCAAGTGTTCTCTGAAGCCCAAGGGCCTTAGACGGGTGCCTGGACTTGAGTACAATGATCTGACAGTAGTGAGTTCTGAAATGCAGGTGTGGGGCAGGACTTAACCACATGCTTTAAAGGAACTGGTGAGTGGCCTTTGTCAGGTGTTACCAGCCCCCTTGATATGACCCAAACCCCATCCATCTTTGGTGGCTTAGGGGGCCCTGCCCTGCTCCCCAACATACCCTACCCAAGAAGCACGAGGGCTAGACCCCGACTGGGACATCCCGGACATGTGCGGCTGCCACGGTGGAGGTGAGTGTAGCTGGGCTGCGGCGGCTGGGACCCTACCCACCCTCCCTCCTCTGTGGTCTACTGGGTGGGCCCTGCTGGGAATAAGGGGGGGGTGTAACCCAAGTTACCCTCTCTGCCTGCGTGACCGGAACATCTCTCTTGGCTCTTTCTAAGATGATGTTCTCCTAAACTCCATCCTGTCTTTGACAGGCCTGGAGGCTCCCCCCACCATGGTCCCCAGTTCTCAGCATCCAGGGTGCAGCCTTCTGTCATCAGTCTACCTTCTCCTTCTTCACGGTCTCTGAATGACTCATATCCAACACTGCCCTTGAATGTCCTGTGTTCCTTCAAATCCAGCTTCCTTACATTGCTGTTCTCTGCCCTAAGAGTGTTCTTCTTCTATCTCTCTTTTTCCCTGGGATTCAACAATTTAAGTTCATAAACACAGAGAGAGGATGCCGGCACCTCCAGCAGGGACCGTGGGAAACCGTCCTACTCGGCAGCAGTGACGACTGTTAAAGTGGCCCTTGATGAATGAATAGGAGGAGATCCACTTGGGTTGGGCCCCATAAGCTCGGAGCCCACTGCACCCCTGGGAGAGGAAGCAGACACCAGAGTGCAGGCATGTCCTGGGTACCGTGCTGAGCCATTATACACACACCAGTGTGACTTCCATGGCTCCAGAGGCTTTCTGAAAGGAGATCCCCCTTATCTGTTCTTGCTCACCTCCCTCTTCCCTGTGGAGGAGAAAAGAGCTAGCTGGCAGGCGGATCTGGGGAAGGAGTCGGGTGCGTGCAGCTACAGCTTCTCCTCTCCTTTTCTCGGAGTCCACCTGTGGGAGCAGGTCGCATCCCTGGAATGCAAGTGTTCTGGAACGTGCTTCGATGTGCAGGGAGATCAGCGGTGAAAGGCCACACCTTGCATATGTGCCTATGTGCTTGGGGATGTATGTGTGTACATGTGCGAATGCACGTGCATGTGTGTGATCGTGTGTGTGGGTGGGAGAGCCTGCTGTCCTCCTGTGTTGTTCCCTATGGATGGGCTGTTTGGTCAGTATGAGATGCAGCCTTCAGATGGGTATTGAAGATGCAGCCAAATAGCCCCATGTTGACTTCTCTGTAAGAAAGGTGGTGCTTTGGGCTCCCATCTGGATTGTTCTTATTTCCTAGTTGGTTTAGAACATATGCAAAGATAAAGGATGCCATTTATTGGGATCACCTTGGACCTGGGCTTAAGGTGGTGAACAAGAAAAACCTTTCTAATAATTTAAGATTAAAAAACGGGTCTCAACAGGGTTTGGTCTCAGATTTCTGCCCCCAAATCTGATGAACACGAAAACAGCCTCAATCTGGTAGCACTAGGACAGAAGGAATAGCATCACAATCGTCTGTACGAGGNATTGTATATGGTATTTCCACGGACTAAGGCATAAGAGTCCCAACATTTAAAAATTTTAAAACAAAAAACATTAACTGAGAACAGGTGTCTGAATAAAAAATAAACAGCACCATTTGCCACAAAGAACCTCAGATAATTGAAATGATGTTAAGAGGTACAATCTTTCCGGGGCACCTGGGGGGCTCAGTCAGTTAAGCAGCTAACTCCAACTCAGGTCATGATCTCACGGTTTGTGAGTTCGAGCCTCACGTCAGGCTCTGGGCTGACAGCTTTGAGCCTGGATTCTACTTCAGATTCTGTGTCTCCCTCTCTCTGCCCCTCCTCTACTCTCTCTCTCTCTCTCTCAAAGATAAATAAACATTAAAAAAATTAAAGCATAACAAACTTCCAATTACAAAATAAATAAGTCACAGAAATCAAAAGCACGGCATAGGGAATACAGTCAGTAATATTCTAGTAATGTCGTCTGGGGACTCACAGATGCTACACGTACCACCCTGAGCAATGAGCAGAACTGTTGAACCACTATGTTGCTCACCTGAAGCTAACACGATGCTGTATGTCAGTTATGTTTCAATTAAAAAACAGACAATCTAATTATCACATCTAGACTGTAAAATAATTAATTTGAAAACGACTAAGAATAATATTTAAAAATTGAATTACAAGTTTGAAGACTGAACTCAACTCTATCTCAACACTAAGGGAATTTGAGAATGCACCAAAGAGAAACTCTAGAAATTAAAAACTAGTTTAATGAAATTAAAACCCAATGGATGGAATGAGTGAAACAGCAGATTACACATAACTGAAAAGGAAGTTCATAAATTGAAGGTATTTACTGAGTAAATTACCCAGAATTCAGGATAGAGAAAGCAAATGATGGAAAATACAAAAGAAAATGGCAGATAGAATAAGGTCTAACACAAGTGTAATTGGAGTTTCAGAATGCAGGGACAGAGAGAATGAGGGAGAAGGAATATTCACAAAATTTTGTAGTTAAGAACCCAGGACTCCTCAAATTCAGGAAGAATAGCCAATCTGAAGCAAGATAAATTAGAAACTAAACACAGGCATGGACACAGTGCAGTAAAACATCAGAGCATTAATGTCTGAACAGATCTTAACAGGAATCACAGAGAGATCCAGGGGTCAGAAGTGTGGGGAGGATGGCAGCTAATAAAGAACATGATGGCTGAATTGTAAAAATGAGAAAAAAAAGTTCTAATTTTCAGTGGACATGTGTCTATGGCTGTGACACTGTGATTTAAAATAAGAAACATATATTAGTTCTTCGTTGTCCTTCCTGGCACAGAGCTCCTAAAACCCTTGGACTTTGTTAAGTGACGACACCCATAAAAGTGAAAGAAATATCTTGTTATTTATAACAAGCCCTTTTCTGACACTTCTGAGTTTACAGTAATGAGGTGACTTTGGGAAAGAAGCACCTATCTAACCACCGGGTGGGGACTAGTTGCCAAGGAACCAGCCAGGAGTAGAGGGGGGAGGGACTTCTAGCCTCCACCCCACCACCACTCAGAGAGGGGAGAGGGACCGGCATTGGGGGATCACCAACAGTCAATGATTTAATCTTCTGTGCCCAGGTAAGGAAGCCTTTACAAAAGCCATAACTGAAGGAAGTTGAGTGCTTCCTCCTTGCTGAAGGCATCAGGATGCAGAGAGGACATTCAAATAGAAACCCCTGAAAACTCAGGCCCCCTCCTACACACCTCACTCCTCCATCTCTTGCATCTGGTTTTTCCTGAGGTGTACCCTTTATAAAAACCCATGATCATAAGGAAAGCGCTTTCCTGAATGCTGTGAGCTGTTCTAGAAAATCACCATACCTGAGGAAAAGGTCATGGGAGCTCCCGATTTATAGATGGTCAGTCACGAACATGGGTACCAGCTGGACTTGGAACTGGCATCTGAGGTCAGAGAGCGATCATGTGTATCTCTGCTAACTCCTGGGCATTAGTGTCAGCACAGAGTTGAATTGTAGGACACCCGGTGGGTGTCTGGAGAGCTGAAGGGCTGGGCATGGGGGAAATCCCAATACAGTACCTCTGCAACATGGTTGTCCTTGATCTCCACTGAAGGTTACGCTTTTTTTAATGTTAAAAAAAAAAAAAGAGAGATACTGGAAAGTCCCTCAGGATCATTCTCAGGAAAGTAGGTCATTCAGGGGTTACTTTTTGAGTAAGAACTTTTAAATACATGTGTGGGTCCTTGGGAGGCATCAAGATGGGCAGCCCCGCCTGTGGGACAGGTCAGTAGTTGCAAACACACTATGATGCAAATGTTCTGTTATGAAGATTTAAGAAGAAAAGCCGCCACCTCTCTTAAAGAAGGTGGTGAGTGGTCTTGCTGAAGGCCCATGGAGCTACATCTGAGAAGACTTGTTGCTGGTCCCCGCTTGGTGTTGGTTTCTAAACTCCATGAAGGATGTTGTACCCCAAGGAAATCCCTTAGATATGAAAATCTCATCTACCAACAGAAATTCGGAGAATGTTTTAGTTCCCCACATGCCAAGGGATCAAAAATAACTTAAACACACAGAAACTCGCCAATGTTGGAAAACCAGAGGGCACCCTTCCCTGCCACAGTGAAGAGATCTCCTTGGGTCTGGAAATCTAATCCAACTGGAACATCACTTCCTCCATGAAACAGCCCCACCCCCTCCCCCCACTCCCCAGCTTACAATACTGCCCTCTGTTGTCACAGAATTTTGCCCCTCTCCTCTATAAGCTGCCATCTCTGTGTGCTTCTTATCTCAGATACAAGGGGGAGTTCCTTGAAGGCAAGCCCTGTCCTGCCTACCCGACTGCAGCGGGATTTGATGGATGTTG
>NW_027551559.1:9075940-9111275 GCF_008692635.1 Crocuta crocuta
GATGTTGGCTCGGCTGTAAAGAGAGACGGAGGTGCTGAAGGAAGAGATCAACCAGATTAGCAGCAGTTGGAGTATTTTTAAAAGGGAGATTTGACAGCTCAAATAACTAGAGTCTCTCTGAATTTAATGATTGCTTGGGGATTCTTTTGCTCTTCCACATCTCAGCAAAATTAAAGGTTTCTGCAAGCAATTAATAAGTAAATAATTCCTTGATCGCCGACCATAGCTGTTTGAACATCTGAAACCTTCCTTGAGCCCTTGGTAGTTTTTCTTCTGGCCAATAGTTGTAACTTCTTAAGGACACTTAAAAGTCATTTCCAGCCAAGGGCTCCATTTTATCCTCCCAGAATAGTATGAGAGAAGCCTGAGAAAAGTCACATGAGGGATCTACCTAACCTGGGAAGCTTCGACATCTGGCCATAGGCACATGCTGGGTTAATCCAATTATATGGGAATGGTAGTTTTTAAAGAAAACAAAATTCATGCTGAGTTTTGGCATAACACTTATCACAGTAGATGAGAGGTTCCTTTCTAGAAATCGTTGGCCCTGGTCATGTAAGTAATTGAGTTTAAACAAACTGGTGCTTTGGAGGTGAACAGTTCAGTTGGCACACGGTCCTGTTTGACAGCGGTGTTTTGTGTAAATGGGAGGGCACGCCCCCCCCCCCCCCCCGAGGCCTNCTCATGCGGGGGACCCTGATTCTCTAGCTGCTGGTTGACTGTCCTTGATAAGTTATCTTTGCTATTATGACTCCTCTCCAAACATATAAATGCTATCATCTGGAGGCCCGGTTCTGACTTATTCTCATTTGGCACAGCTATGTAGATGGTATGGCAAGTGCCAACAACTCATCTAGGTCTGGAAGGACTTTATCAGCCTCAAGGTGGAAGGGGTCCTGTTAATGCACAACTACTAACCCTAACCTAGAGAGAGCTTCTGACCAATGGCTTCCCTCCCCTCAAATCTTCAGTTCCAGATATTGTCATCCTTGTGTTTCCATAGGGAAGATGTTCTCCCCATCTTTCATGGAAAGCTTGAGTCAACAATTAGATTCGTTGAATTGTGCATTTTGTTTTAGAAAAATTTTAAATTTGTAGAAAAATTGCAAAGATAGTATAGACAGTTCCCATATGCCCATACCTACTTTCCTTCATATCTAACATCTTTCCTTCATATGCTACATTTATCACAATTAAGGAACCAATATTGAGGGTGCCTGGGTGACTCAGTAGGTTAAGCATCTGACTTCGGCTCAGGACATGGTCTCGAGGTCCATGAGTTTAAACTCCATGTCAGGCTCTGTGCTGACAGCTCAGAGCCTGGAGCTTGCTTTGGATTCTGTGTCTACCTCGCTTTCTCCCCCTCCCTTGCTTGTGCTCTGTCTCTCTCTGTCTCTGTCTCTCTCCCTCTCTCAAAAACTAAAGGTTAAAAAAAGAATCAATATTAATACATGACTGTTAACTAAAGTCCATAGTTCATACAGATATAGTTTTCTGCTCATATCATTTTTGTGTTCCAGCATCCCATCCAGGACATAATATTTTACTTAGTCAATGCATCTCTGTAGGCTCCTCTTGCCTATGATGGTTTCTCAGACTGTCCTTGATTTTGATGACCTTGACAGTTTTGAGGAGTTCTGGTCAGATGATTTGTGGAATGCCCCTCTATCTAGAGGTGTGGATGTTTTCCTCATGATGAGGCTGGGCTTATGAATTACTAAGAAGAGCACTCATTAGGGTTTACCTCTTGCTGCAAACTTCTGCAGGTTCTGATAAATGCATAATGTCACATATTCACCATTATCATGTCATACATAATATGCATGCTATTTGCAGAAAATCCCCTGTCTTCACCTATCTGAACTTCCCACTGCTAGAACCCTTGGCAAAAAAGGATTTGTTTACCGTCTGATCTCTATAATTTGCTTTTTCCAGATTGTCATTCAGATGAAATCATCCATCATGTGCCATTTTCAGATTCCCTTCTTTTACTTACTAATCAATATGACTTTAGGAATCACCATGTCTTCACATGACTTGATAACTTATTTTTGTTGTTGTTTCCAAAAGGTTTCTTTGTTCAGAAAAACCACAATCTATTTACTCATTCCTCTATCAAAAACACCTTGATTTTTTCCAATTTTTAACAATTATGAGAAAATCTGCTATACACATTTTCATGGAGGCATTTGTATGAACACACATTTTGAATTCAGTTGAGTAAATTCCTACAATTGTGACTGCTGTATTGTATGGCAAGAACAGTTACCTCTGGAAGAAACCACCAGGCTAAGTAGCTGAGCCATTTTTCATTCCCAACAGGTAGATGAGAGTCCCCACTGCTCCATGTCCTCGCCAGCAACTGGCACGCTCCCTGTGTGGGGGTGTTCGTGGTTCTGATAGGGGCACGGTGGTGACTTTCAATCCCCTGAGGACAAACCATGTTAATCATCTCCTCATATTCTACTTTCCCATCTGTCCATATTCTCTGGTGAAGTTTCTGTTCATACGATTGCCCATTTTTGTTTTGTAAGTTTTGAGCTGTAAGAGCTCTGTACACGTTTTGGATACAAGTCCTTCATCAGATATGTGTCCGTTAAGTATATTTTTAACCAGTCTGTGGCTTCTCTTTTCTTTCTCATAACAGTGTTTTTTGTAGAACAAAAGTATTTCATTTTAATAAATCCTAACTTATCATTTTTCCTTTCAAGGGTGGTATTTTTTGCTTGTGTCTAAAAACACTTCACAAAGCTCCAAGTCAGATAAATTCCCTCACGTATCTTCTTTGACAAATGTAAGAAGTTTACATTTTACACCTAAGTCCATCATCCATTTGGAGTGTATTTTTGTGTAAAATGTATAAATTCTATGTGTAGGTTCTTTTTCCTTTTCTTTGCCTGTAATGCCCAGCTGTTCCAGTCTCATTTATACAAAAAAATTACCCTTTCTCTATTGAATTACCTTTGTGCCTGCATAAAAAATTTGTTAAATATAATTGTGTGGGCCATTACTGGGCTCTCTCTTATGTTCTATTGTTCTATCATCTACTCTTTCACTGGTGAAAGGGCTTTGTGCACACTGGTGCTTTATAATAAGCCTTGAGATCAGACGGCATGGGTCATATGAGTCCCCAGTTATTTTTATGTTTCTTCAGTATTGTGTTGGCTATTTTGGGTTTATTGTCTTCCCACATAAACTGTAGAATGAGTGTGTTGATATATACCCACTAGCATGAGGACATGTTTACTGGGGATTACAAGGGTATTGAATCTGCACATCAATATGGAAGGAATTGACAGAAGTGAATCTCCCTGTACATGAACACAGAGTAGCTCTTCATCTACTTAGATCTCCTTTGTTTTAGTTCATCAGTATTTTATACTTTTTCACCCACATACTTTGATAGTTTTATACCTAAGTATTTCTCCCTTTTTGGTGCTAGTGTAAATGGTACTGCTTTTTCATTTAAAATTCCAGTATTCACTGCTGACATACAGGAAAACAGTGGACTAATGTATATTGACTTTGCTATATTTGCTTATTACATCCAGGAGATTTTTGGAAAATTTGGGGGATTTTGTGAATCAATCGTGTCATCTAAAAATTAAGCCAGTTTTGTTGTTTTCCTTTCACAGCTGTATACTTTTTTTGTTTTCCATAGGACATTAGCTACAACTTCAGTATATAGAAGTTGTACTAGAAGACGTTCTTCCTCTGTTTCCGACATTTGAGGGAATAGTCTGGTGTCTCGCCATTAAGTACGAAGCCAGCTGTGTTTAGTATTGTGCTTGTTGGTGTTTTCTTGTGTCCTTCAACAGGCTGAGGAAGTTCTCTTCTTTCTTAGCGTGCTGAGAGATGGATGTTAGATTTTGCCAAATGCTTTCTCTTCATCAATTGGCACAATTATGTGATTTGCTACTTTAGTCTATTGCTTATGTGGATTACATTAATTGATGTTTGATGGTTGAACCAGGCTTGAACACCTAGAATAAATCCCATTTGTTTGTGATACAGTATAAGCTTAATTGGTCTTTTCAAGGAATCTTTTAAATTGTATCATTTTTCACTATTATTTTTCTGTTTTGGATTTCATTGATTTCTGCTTTAATTTTTGTTATTTTGTTTCTTTTGCTTTTTTAAGGCTTAAAATATTCTATTTTTCTAGATTCCTAAAATGAAAGCTTATGTTTTTTTATATTTTATATCATCTTCTTTTCTAGTAGAGATAGGTGGGAGATGGCAGATGATAGATAGCTAGATGATGGATACAGACATATAACATACAGTATATCAAATCCAAGTGCTGTGTTTGTGTCATGTCACACATTTTGATCATTGTATCTTCTTACGTATTTAATTCAAAATATATTTTTCATTTCTATGAAGACTTCTTACTTGACCCATACATTATTTGGTAGATATCATTAAATTATTAATAATAATTGATAAATCCAACAATCTTTCTGTTATTTATTTCCAATTTGATTCCATGTGCTCTGAGAACACTGTATGGTTTACAGTATTTCAAGTTTGTGAATGCGTGCTTGTGACACACATGTGGCTTTCATGGTAAATAATCCATGTCAGCTAGAGATTGTTGTTTGGTGGAGCATTCTATGAAAGTCAATTAAGAAAAGTTGATTAACAATGCTATTTACCTCACATAAGTCCTGACAGGCTTTCTTTCAGCTTTGATCTATCTATTTATGACAGACAGGCATTCAACTCCTCAGGTGAATGTGCCTGCATCTATTCCTCCTTCAGTGCTACCAGTTTTGCTTAATGTATCTTGATATCTTGCTGCCAGGTGCATTCAGATGTAGGATAGGCCCCTTTATCCATTGCAATATACCTCTTTATCCTTGATAAACACGCTTGTTCTCAAATCTTCTTTATTTATAAATAATACAGCTTCTCTGACTTCCTTTTCATCAGTGTTAGCCTGGCGTATCTTTCTCTATCCTTTTACTTTTAACTTTGCTATGTCTTTATAATTAAAAGTGGCTTATTAGGCCAAGAGGAGGGTGGTGGTTTAAATCTGTTCTGACAATTTCCCTCCTTAAATCATCTGTTTAAACCATTCACATTTAAAGTGGCAATTGTTGAAATTGGATGGATTTTTCCCAAATAGGTAATTATTGTCATTTGCTGTATTTGTTCTTTGTTCATTTATTTCTACCTTTTTCTGTTCTGTCTGGTTTAATTGAACATTATATGATTCCATTTCATTTCCTCTCTTATCTTTTTATCTTTCTTATATTCCTTCTTCAAAACTTTTTTGCGGTTGGTTATAGTTTCCAGTATCCATTTTTAAATAATCTAAGAGCTTTCGAGTGTGAATCAAAGTACATATTGCCAAATTGTAAAAAGTTGAGCCATATGTGTATATATACTAATATACAAATATGAATGATTTTATATGTTTTTCTTATATGTTTGCATGTATTTTTATTAGAATATGACATGAAGTATAGAACACATGTTCCAGATGGGGTTAGAAACACACCCACGGACACCTTAGCAATCAAACTAAGAAAGAGATGTAAAGAAAGAGGTTATTATTATTATTTTGCATTTTAGATTATTTCACTATTACTTTCAATACATATTACTCAAATTTATATGACTCTAGTAGACATAAATCTCACCTGTTTAATTTTCCAAATGTTATGAGAAGTACATTTTGAAAATACTTTAACTTTTTTTCTCTTTTATTTATAAGTTGTAAACTTTATAAACACAGGGCCTAATTTATATCTTTCTCACAACTGTATTTCTAATCCAAATGACATCGAGGCCTCTAACAATTACTTGTTAAATGTAGGTTTGGATGAATGAATTAGTTTGTAAGCACTGAAGGGGAAGATGGACAAAGTGTGTTTATAAATACTACTTCATATTTTTCTGGAAATGGCCTCTTGATATCTGATACTCAACATCTTATATGTATTTTTATATAGGTGTTTTCTGGCCAATGGTAATATAAGAACATTATAATGACATTCCCAAATGTCAATACATATTTTAAAAATATTTTTAATGTTTATTTATTTTTGAGAGAGATGGGGGGTGGCAGAGAAAGAGGGAGACACAAGCAGACTCCAGGCTCTGATCTGTCAGTCCAGAGCCTGACATGGGGCTCAAACTCATGAGCCGTGAAATCATGACCCGAGCCGAAGCTGGACACTCAACTGACTGAACCACCTGGGCGCCCCAATACACATTTTAAACAAAACTGTGTTAGAAAACTATTGGGCTACTTTCACAAGACAATTAGTCATTCAGCAAACTCATGTTTAGTCTATTGGAAAAGTACACTGTGTTTATGGAAAAGACAGGCATTCTCAGATGCACCTGTGCCGCCAGGCAGACAGGCATCACTGCATGTTGGGGCAAGGCGCTCTCCTCTTGCATCTATACTGACTTCTTTCCCACTGTGCGTTTTGTAGTTAGGTCTTATTTTTGCCTAGTACTTGTTTGAAAAACTGGTAAAATAATTGTTAAGGATAGAGTGCACTAAGTAAGATGATTGATTATAATAAGAAAAGGGGGTATCACTCCAAGCAAGTAGCTGTTCACCATATTAACTGGACACCAGGAACCAATGTTTTAAGCATTTTATATCCTAAAATGATACTTTAATTGTGCTTCTTTTGTGTTTTATAGTATTAATTGCACATTTGGGACTGATGTGTCATTCGCTATAATTTTTCTTATGTACAATATTTGGAAATAGACTCCTCATTAGCATTTAGAAGAATGTCTTATTGTTAGAAGTGAATTATGATATGAAGTGAAGGTGGAGAGGAGAGTCTTGCATATAGTTTCCTTAAAACATATGCTGGGGAAGTTAGAGTGGATTTAGGGTCATGGCTAGCCCATAAGGCTGTTCTTTATGGATTGGGAAGGATCAGGCTTGACCAGTGGACTGATTCGCACCCCTCCTTCCATCAAACAATGGCTCCTATGTCTTGCACAAACCATGCACTGGCCCTGAGTAGGAGAAGGGCCAGGGTTGTTAGATCGCACACTAGATGCTTTTCAGATGAGATCGCTTAGTTTTGATGCCATGAGCCAATGAGGTAGGCACCATTATCCAAGTGCTTTAGACCTGAATAATGAAGTTAGACAGGTCGGATGAACTGTCCCAATTCGCGTGTCCAGTGAGTGGCAGAACAGGGACCCAAACTCAGGGCTGTCTGACATGGAACAACTATCCTTAGAAAAAGAAGGAGAGAAGGAGAGAAAATAAGAGAGAAAGAGAGAGAGAGAGAGAGAGTGCAAACTCCAGAGGTTAGTCAATATTCTATGTGCTTCTTGTGAGTAGGGCATAAGAAATAAAGGACTCAGTGATTCTCAAGGAAAAATAACTAAGGAATGACAGGAAGTGGATGTGTATAGAAAGGTTAGCCTTCATGGAAGTCCTTTCATCTGAAGTGAACTGGTAAGGAGAGCAGATAACATCTGATTGAGGGAAAAAGAAGAAAAAAGACTGTGAGTCTGTTAGAAATAAGATGCTTGCAGAAGTATAGAAGGCACATTCACATTTTTGCCTTGAGCTTGCCAGTGGCCAGAAAGCAAGCTCTAGTCATATAATACTATTCCATTTCTCCAGATCTGTGCTTCTGTGGAAAGGAGAAGAAGGCTAAGGTGAGTGGTGAGTGGCATGGTCTTCAGGAGACAATGACTCCAATGAGACACACAGGCAACAATAAGCACTCTGGGAGAAGACAGAAGGGAGGTGATCTCATCACTGTCCAGAGCCATATCCTTGGACCAAAGTCACCTTAACCAACCTCACTCAGGAGACCAATGCGCTAACACCCAAATAGACTCCTGAAGTCATTGTGAAGACAGATATTATTAATGGGACCCAGTCACCTCTGTTCTAGATAACCCCTTCTGTCCCCCTGGGAAACAACATGAGCAGCTGAATTATAATCCAGATGCAAGACAGCAATCAGGGAAGGAGCACAGATGTGTGACGTGAAGATTCTCTGCACCAGCTGCACCTGGAAGGCTGTGTCCTTCATCCTCACAGGACGCCTTCCCTGAGGTGTCTCTTCTGATGGGCTCTCCTGCAGAAGTACTAGGGTGGTTGTCGCACCAACCGAACTTTATGGTTTGTTTTGTTTTTTTGACATTTTATAGGACCACCAATCCCCCCACACCCTGGAATGACACATGCCTTTCCTGCACCGCCTGGGAGAAAAGCCTTATAAATCCGCCCCCCTCATCCCCCCAGTTGGCTCAGGTGGCTTGGATGTGGCTCTGGGTCCTTCCTGTGCCTGGAGAAGTGACTCCCAAGTCCTCTCTGACTCATCCTGCACCTCAGTGCCCTGTAGAACACTTGATACATAGGAGATCCCATAAATATTTAGGGATGATTCAATCAACTAAATTGTGAGGTCCTAACAGAACTTCAATAATTATCATAGAATCCAAATGAGGAAGCAGAACACAGGAGGGACCCAACCTTGACATCAGAGACCTGCTGAGGTCATAGCCGGCACAGAGTGCTTATGCCAATGTGGCCAGCCTTTGTCAATTTGAAAACCCTTGCTCCCACGCTCTCACCCACCTGGCTCTCTATTATTCACATCCATTTTTGTGATAGATATTTGCCACACACTGACTCTGCCCACCCCCAGACCCATACGTTGACGCCCCGATGCCCAGTGTGAAGGTATTGTTGATGGAATGTCTGGGTGTGGTCAGGGTTACATGAGGTCATGAAGGGGGACACTGCTGAGGTTGGCGTCCCTATAAGAACAGACAACAGAGAAGCTCTTATTCTTCACCATGAGAGGACACAGCAAGACGTCACCATCTGTGCCATAGAAGAGGGCTCTATCCAGGACCCAACCCTAGGAGCCGCTGACCCCCAACTTCCAGCCTCTAGGCTCTGAGGAATAATGTCATTTGTCCAAGAAACCCATTGGTGGTATTTTTTTACAGCAGCCTGAGCAGACCAAGGCAACATTTCCTTCTAATTTTATTATTATTCACAAGTATTGAGTATTTTTCCCAATCACCATGTTCCCAAGTCATTTCATTAACAGAACGTCCAGTTCTGGGATACGAGAGCACATGACTAGGGAGTTTGTTCTCATTTACTGACTTCATCTGTGGCCTACTTGGTCCAAAACTGAGTCAGTGCATCATTTGCACAAAAATGATGTTAATGAAATAATGGCCTGTTCTAGTAGTTCAAGTAACAGATCATAATTTTAATTTTCTTTGATGTGTTACTTATCAATATTCAGTTCAGAGGATTAGTCAAATTTAATGTAGAAATGCATGCCTCTCCCCTAAAGAGTGTCTCCCATCCACACCCCTGTGTCTGGGGTGCTCACCAGCAGGGATATGCTGGTGTGAGGTGATGCTGTGCTCAGGGCCCCACCCAGCTGGAGGTGGCACCCATCTGGACACAGGTATTGTTATTTAGGGGCATGGTCACCCACCCCTCCTCTCTACCTGGGGAGCTTTCCAGGCTGGCATGGAGAGCTGAACTCAACAGGACAGAGCACACAGCAGAAATAAGAAAGGAAGCTCTTCCTGAGACTCACAGTTGAGGACGGGAGCCTGAACTTCACAGAAAACGACCCGCTGATTTTGTTCCCTTCAAATAACTTGGGTCAACAACACAAGGGGCCTTTGAAAAAACCAAAGGTCTCAGTCTTAGCACAAGAAGAACCATTTCCTGATCTAGCAACATCACAGGGCATGAAGATTCTAGTTATTTGGTCACATTCACAGGGGACTCAGTGTCCAGGGCTGGTGCACAGTGCTCAAGGACATGGTGGGACAGCAGGGTGGGTGTGGGGCATTTGACCTCTGAGACCCCCTGCGGGACTTTGGGTCAGCTGTGCTCTGGGCAGTGTTCCCTGTCTTCTGGAAGGAAGAGGGCAGAGACTTTTCTCTGAATCAGCCCAAAAGCCAAAGGAGAGAAAGGGGAGGTTTCGGGCATCCTTCAGACCAGTGAGTGAAGACATGAAACCAGGGAGTCCTGGGCTGGTGCTGGCCGTCCGTGGGCAGAGGCTGGGGCGGTGGGTGGTTCAGACTATCACTGGGGGTGCAAAACAAGGGCCTGACTTAGGCCTCGAGTAGGCTCTGGGCACTATTTTTTTTTCCTGACTCAATGGTATATATTGTTGCCTGCATCCTGGCCCCCAAGGGGTTTACCTTTTGTTTTTAATTCTCTTATTTTTCTTAGTAGTTTTATTGGGGTAAAATTGACATACAAAGCACTGCACAGATTTCACACGTACCTTTTGATGAATCTGGACGTAGGCAAACACACTCATGAATGACTCCATCACCACCATCACAGGAGGAAACATACCCAACACCTCCCAGACTTTCCCACGTCCCTCTGCTTCATTATTTTATCTTCTCTGCCCACTTATTCTTTTTTTTTTTTTTTCCTTGATCTGGTAAGAGCACTTGACTCAAGAAATATACCCTTCTAGCAAAGTCTGAAGTGAACATCCAAAATGAAAGTGGCCAGCAGCTCTGGAAGGGTGAGAGACTCCCACAATCAGGCTGACCTTCACCCATGGCTGAGGGGAGAAAGCACAGAGGCCCCAGGGGAGCAAGGTCTTCCAAGGCCAGAACACAGGGCAGCTGGCCAATGCAACCCTGCATCCAAACACACCCACCACGCGGTGGTCGGAAATTCGTGACCGTGTGGCAAGTGACATAGGTGGTCAGTGACCACCACCCTTGTCGGCACCTGGCACATTTTCAGTTTCCCCAAACATCTAGGCAACTTTAAACCACGTAATTCCCAGAACAAAGTAATAAATAATCGGGAACTTCTCTGTTTTCTGGAATATCATGAATGTATAATGATGGTTATTTTTACAAGAATTACAGACATTCTATAATACTTTCCAAATAAAACATCTATTTTGTAGACTCTGTGGGACCTAGTTTAATATAAAATTCTAGGGGCGCCTGGGTGGCTCAGTCGGTTAAGTGTCCAACTTTGGCTCAGGTCATGATCTCACGGTTCGTGAGTTCAAGCATCATGTCGAGCTCTGTGCTGAACGTTTGCTCAGAGCCTGGAGCTCCTTCTGTCTTCTCCCTCCTCCCTCTGCCCCTCCCCCACTCATGCTCTGTCTCACTCTGTCTCTCAAAAATAGATAAATGTGATATAAAATTCTAATTATCCAAATGCTTATTTACTCATAATTTATTAATTATAATCACTGTAGCCAATGAGTTATTAATAGTATCATTAAAATGGCACATACTATAAAATAAAATAATCATATATTACTATTTCTGATAATTAAAGACAAAGTGGATCAAGAATCCAAGTCACTCCAAGCTTGGGCTGTAAATTTTGACAGCATGAGCACATTTCTTCTTCACTCACTCCGGGAGAGGTCGTGGTTCTTTGCCCAGAGCGCAGCTCTTTCTATCAAATAAGCCCTATTTGTGTCTTAGATCACAACGCTCCCAAAACCATTTTTCTGACCTTCACATTCGACTTTGATTCTGCATCAACCATTTAAATAGGAAAATAGTAAGCCGGCGTGAGACAGATAAAGCCTGTACCTGGGCAGATTTGTAAAATGGGAAGATGCTGGCGTTTGCCACCGGCATATGGAAGAGATAAGCGTCAGATAAAAGCCTTTTTAAAGACAGAAAATAATGAATATAAGGAAAAGGGGGAAAGGAGATGAGTGTTGTTGTTTTTTTTCCTTAAGTGCAAAGAATAAGTTTTTTTTAAAGAGAAAAATATATATATATTTTTTTCCCTTCCCTGAGCAGCTGTCTGCCCTGGTGCTTTCAGATGAATGAAGTGCTTACGAGGAGGCACCTTGACATTTTGAAAAGCCGGGACTCAAGTGGCTGAGCTCCGATGCCGTCCTGCGGTTGCAGGTTTTTACATTTAATGGGATGCAGGGTCATTTCCCAAGAGCTGTTTAGGGGACCTTTGTAGCTTCAAAATGCGATTCTTCCTTCAGAAGTGCCTAAAGCTGATTATTAAGCATGATTCATAAATTCTTCAGAAGGTGATCAAGTTAAGTTTATAAATTCAGGCAGTGACAGAAAGCAGCCATCTCTCCAGCCATAGTAAACACTCCAAACAGTTTCTAGGGGGTATTTTTAATTTTTTTCTTGTTCACTTCCTTTTATTTGTACAGTATCCTTTTTGGAAAAAGAAGAAGGAGGAGGAGGAGGAAGAGAAGAATCCATTTACATGTGTTTAAAGATGGGAGGGAGAAGGCAGCCCAGTCTAGGTGAATTCTACTCATCTGAGGAGCAGAGGGGACAGGAGATGATGACAAGTGGCCACCTTTCTGACATACTGTCAGCACTGAACACATTTCAGCCTCCTTGTTTCATTTATGAACTTGACTTCCAGTGTGTGGTTGGGGAGCAGTGAGAGCCACTGGTTCTTTGCCCCAACAGCCTCCCACAAGCCTACCTCGCCAAAGGCCAGGAGCATATTCACGTTAGAATATTTATGTTACTTGTATTTGTCAGGCAGGAACATCTATGAAAAATGAATTTGGATTCCTGTCTATTCTTCCACAGACTTTGAGGGGGTGCACAAAATGGTGGCCCTGCAGGTGTGTGGCAGACTGTGGTCTAGACTGGGCCCTTTCCAGGCCCTCTCCACTCATTTGGCCACTGTTTTATTTTAACATGAATCCCCCCAGCTCTTAATTGTGAGATACTGCATGTGGCCTGATTCTTTACCAAGAAGCCAGAAAATCTAAAGTCTCAAGTTTAAATTTGATCAGCTGTCCTCAGAAGAGGCAGAGATTTTCCTTAGCTTCTATCTCTCCCCTGCATAGACTGGAAAGGGCGTAGCGACGGACGGCTCATTTTAAGAAGAGCTGAAAGTCTCAGTTTACTCAGGGTAATGTTGTTAGCAAAGAAGGGCCACCCAAGAGACTATGTGACGGTCATCCTGATGAGTCCACTGTTTGCATCGTCTGTAGAAGAGAGGCTAGTTGACGTTGGAAGTTTGGGTGTACAAATATTCAGGGACATATCTGCTACCAAGCCCAGAAGATACTCTCAACTACAAACTTCGAAAAGCAAGACACTAGGTTAATAATACCTGCAGAATTCCTTGGTTTGGGAACTCTTTAACTTCCAGCATTCAGTTTGCTCCCAGCTCCATTTCAGACGTTACTTAGCTAAACAGCCAAAACTCTGGAAGGAAGTTTCAGAATTCTGTTAGTTAAAAGACAGCGTTAAGTATGAATAAAAGGTAGAAGCTGTTGTCTTCCACTTATATCAGAGGTTCTTTGCATAAAAAAAGACCAGCACAACACGTTTATTTATGCATCCTGTTATAATCCTTAGGCACGCACTGTTAAATAAGTTATAAGCAGGGGATGCCTCACCGACAGGAGCATGTGGTTTTATCCCTCTACACTGACAAGTGGCTTTTAATAGAAATAAAACTCTTTTTGTGTTGAGATTATGCAGGAACACAGTTCGTGGTTGTCCTTCAGAGATCAGCACCTCTGTTTTCATCTTGTAAGAGGATGTTCTGGGCAAATCACGTCCCCCCTCCCCACCCCCAGATCTGCATGTTGGAGTCTTAGCCCCAGTGCCTTGGGATGTGACTGTGTTCGGAGATAGGGTGATTAAAGAAATATGAAGGCTTTAAGGTGGACCGTAATTCAACCTAACTAGTGTCCCTGTAAGAAGGGATGAAGGCACATACCCGCACAGAGGGACGGCCACGTGAGGACACAGGGAGATGGGAAGTCCACCCAAGGCACACCAGTCCGGCCAACATGCCCCCACTGGAAGTCCAGGCTTCAGAACCCTGAGAAAATACATGTCTGCCGTCAAGCTGCCCAGTCCATGGAGTTTTGTTATGGCCGCTGGGCAGAGTTATACAAAAGGTGAATGATTTTGCCTTTTTTTTTTTTTTTTACAGCTACCAATAGATCATTTCAGCCACCTGCACTTTATCTTAGGGATATGCTCATAGAAACCTCAAATCCACAACCCACTGGAATAGATGACGTTCTTTCCAGGACTCAGGCTTGGAGGTGGAGACTGGATGATGACCGTCTGGCCAGCCTCGGGTAGGTGGGAACACAACGCTTCTGTGTGTGGCGGGCGGCCTGCAGAAGGGACAGAATGTACAGGATCTGCCAGGCAGCGTGTGACACGGCACCGTTAGGCTGGGTTGCGGGAGTTATTTCATGTGGCAGTTCCCAAGTCTAAATCTGAATATTAAATGCAGGGGGTGAAAAGCAAATATTACAAAATTAATCTGCTTAAAACAGAACCATGAATCTTATTACATTTCCAGCCATTTTATGTTCATGCTTAAGCAACAGATGTTAATCTTTGGCAACGAAATCTCTTCTACCAGATGTTTGGCGACACCCTCCCCCACCCTCGCCCCCCTCCCCAGCTCTCCCAGAACAGAGCGTCAGCTTCTATGGAGCACCCAGAATCCGCAAAAGGGTTCTGTGTGGTGTGGTTTTGTACTCTGTTGGGTCAGTGTTTGGAAGGGTCACACTGACCCAACTTGAGAAGCCCAGTAAGGAACCCTAGACTCAGTTTACCCTGTAGCTGCACCGTGGGTCCCGTGGGATGCAGATGTGTACAGAGGGGGCCATGTGCTAGGCAGGCAGGTGTACCCTCTGTGCACCCTCTGTGCGTCCCCAGCCTGGGTTCTCTACCAACTCGGGGCACCCAAGTGGTTGGGAATCTACCCAGTGGCCAGCTTCCTAAGCAGCATGCTCTGCCTCTCAGCTCACTGGTCACAGAGACAAGAGGCAACTGACCGCAGCCTGTGACGAGCTGACGTGGTCGGAGCTGCACGCCTACTTCTCCCCTTCCCTGTGGCACATGTTCAACACGGGGATATTGCCTTGTTATTTTAAATTAAATGCTCAGAGACCACCTGAGGCCCGAAGGTAAGCAATTTTAGACAAAATATCCTGAAAATATCCCACACTTGGCAAGCGGGCTTCGAAGCTTAATGAGACATATTCAGGGCACGTGACTATAATAATGTGGTGACATCATTCCCTTCAAGTAGTGGTAAGAGAAGCTTGTAGAAAAGAGCAAAAGGCCGATCTGCTCTGGGGGCATGGATCACACACATCCTTATTCACACCCTCACACACAAACGTCAGAAGGTTCCAGCCATTCCTACTGATGAGACTCACTGCAGAGAGGACGGGGACAGGGGAGCGTGAATTCACCCGAGATTTACGCACCCATCCTGGGCGCACTCGGCTCCCCGTGTCTGGGGCCCCTGGCCCTTGCATGGTGATTCATCAGCAGATCAGGGACCTCGCAGATGCTCCAATGCAAGGCTAACCTGTGCGGCAGGACGGCCTCAGGAGCAAGCCGGGGGCAGGTGCCAGGGCCCCGGTGTCGGCATCTCCTCGCCCATGCCCCGCTGCTGCCAGGCTGCTAGGCTGTGTGCTCTCTGTGTCCATCCACGTGGTGCATCTCGGGGGTCACGGGGCCGCTCCGTGCCACCAGCTGGCACCTCGTCCCAGCAACACTCAGAGCTCCGGGTGCCTGACTCCTGCTCTCACTGGGCATTTCTTTGCCTGTCCTGAGCCAATCCTCTTCTCGCCCCACCATCCCCAACTTGATCTTTCTGCCGGACGGCCGTGCCCTTGGGACAGTCTCTGGGGTGCTCCACTGCTCCCTGCCCTGCTCCCTCAGCAGCTCGTATCTCCCATTCTCCGCTGGCGTCACACCTGTGGTCACGCAGCCACGGGAGGCCGAGAGCATGGGGGGCGGGGGGGGGACATCTCACGTGAAGGGCTCTCGGCTTCTGCGGGCAGAACAGGTGAAGCGTGAACAGAAGGGAGGCAGCCGAGGTGCCAGCAGCTTGCTGGAGACCTTGGGGAGGCAGCCCTGGTGGCCACCCAAGGTGGCTAGTGCCCTCCACCCGCCAGGCTCTGCCGACCTGACCCAAGCTGACTACTGCTCTTCCCCCTGCCCAGAGTCTAGTGTCCCCGGGGGAAGGGGTCAATGGGAGACACACGCGGTCACAGCCTAGCGTGGGTGCATCTCTGATCCAGATGTGGCGGGGTCACAGGGGGTGACCGCTATGCTGAGTCTTGAGGCTGAGGATAAGTTGGGGGCTGGGCCTTGTCGTGGCCTCCTGGGCTGGGGTGCCAGAGACCTTCACACGTCCAGCAATGTAACGAAGTGCGTGGATGGAAGGAATGATGGGAGCAGAGTCCAGAAGAGGCCCATGTGAGAAGGGGGGGGGCTCAGGAGGGAAGATGGGTGGGGGGCAAGTGGCCGGGGGCGAGGGACAGGGACAAGGGGGACAAGGCTCACCGTCCTGTCCCTTTTAGCCTCCCCTCGGCTGCCTGGGCCCCAAGACCTTCAGAGAATAGCGTGTCTCCCCTGGGTCCCTCGTCTAAGAGCAGCCCCATAGGGGGTCTACGCCCATCGCCCGGGCCAGAGGGTTTCTAGCGAGTCCTGTCCCTCAGCACATCTTCCACAGGACCCACCTGAATTTCGGAGGGGCACCTCGAGGGCACTCTGGGGTGTGCGGTTCTCAGTCGCCCGAGGGAGAGGATGTGGCCGCGCCCCGGAGCCTCCCCGGCCTTTTGGCGGAGGCCTGGGTGAGCCTTCAAGCCGTGGGACGGCCTGGATGGCCCACAAGGAGGTGGGCGATGGGCAGTGTTGCTGCCAAGCACAGGCCGATTCCTGAAGAGGGCGGGGCCGCCCGCGTGTCTTAAATGAGAGCGTCTACTGCGCAGCATTTGCAAAAACTGACTGGTGTCAACTCACTTTCATCTAAAGGAAAGCGGGTTAGAAAATGCTTGACTGCCAAGACCGCGCCGCGATGCCCGGTCGCCAGGTGGCTGTGGCTGGGACGGAATTGTGACCCCGGGGCGACGGCGGAGGCAGGGCGCCCCCAGCCCCGCCCCCCGCGCGTGGTCCCTGCCCCCTTCCTCTCCTCTTTCCCGGTACCCTCCGCCCCCTCTGCCCCCGCTCTCCTGCCTTCCCTTCACGTCCTCAAGTTCACGTTCACGGATGTGCGTGTGCAAACAACACGCGGATGCCACGGAAGTGCGAGCAGCCGGGGTCCCCCAGTTACTGCTCCTAAAGAAACCACACATCAGGGCTGAGACTGACTGGAAGGCCGCACGGAGGCAGCGTCCAGACCTGCTTACGGAGGCACCGCTGGGCCCCCCGAGACCGGGTTCTGGTCCACTGTATCCTTCTTCCTCCCCGCTTCCCTGCCCCTCCCCCTCCCGCCTCGCTCAGGTGCCAGGGGCTCTTCCCGTCTGAGCTCCTGGCGCTTCTGTTCCACTCTCTTCCCTCCCACTGGCTCCCTCTGCTCCTCTTCCCTGTTCTTCTCTTTTTTCCTAAAGCTTTTATTCTTCATTTTATCTCAATTAGACTTTCTTTCCTTTCAATCAAATATTAGGTGTTCCTTTTTGAATACATTTTAAAATCCACATTATATGTATACATTAAAATGAGGGGGCGCCTGGGTGGCTCAGTCGGTTGGGCATCCGACCTTCGCTCAGGTCATGATCTCGCAGTTCGTGGGTTCAGGCCCCGCGTCGGGCTCTGCGCTGACAGCTCAGAGCCTGGAGCCTGTTTCAGATTCTGTGTCTCCCTCTGTCTATGACCCTCCTCTGTTCACGCTCCCTCTCTCTCTCTCAGAAATAAATAAAGCATTAAAAAATGAGAAATACTTTGGCATATATGTAGTCATATATATTACCCAGTAAAAAGCACTCTGAGCAAATATTCCTGCCGTGGCACTGTAATAATACCTAGCTATGAGGCTACAAAGACAAATGCATACTTACCAGAAACAAGCATCTATTGTTTTCAACGTTATAAAACTTTAATAACATAATCTAAGGATTATTCATCAACAAGGTACGTCATGTTCCTTGTTTCATTTGATTTTCTTCACGAGATCTGTTTTTTTTTTTTTGCTGAGATTAATTATAAAAAAGTGTTACACATTCACTAGCCCAATGGTCCTCTTACTTTGTGGCTCAGTACCTTTTCATATTTTTAAAACTTATTGAAAATCCCAAAGAGCTTTGTTTCTGTGAGTTTAATCTATTAATATCCACGATATTAGAAATTCAAATTGAGAGAAGTATTAAATGCCCATATATTAATTTAAAAATGAAGCCATGGCATGTGGACATACGTCAGATATTTTTATGAAAGTAACTATATTTTCTGAGACAAAAACAAAACCGAGTAACGGCAAGGATGGAATAGCNCTCTTTTTGTGCCTGGTTTAGTAGAAGACACAGCTTTCCTCTCTGCTTGTGTTTAACCCCTGAGGAAATTCCACATCCTGTGTCCTCCAGAAAAGCCCACTGCCCAATTATGAGGGGAAAAAGTGAGGAACCGAAGGCGGTTAAAGTCTTTGTGCTGTTGTGGATAAGAATATGAAAACGGACAAGTGCTTACAGTCCGACCAGATGTGGCCGAGATGAGTGTACTGCTCCCAGCACCTGCTCACCGCTGAGTGCTGGAAATTAGGGAGTAATCAGGAAAACATACTTAAAGATGTTGCTAGAAATGTGCTAATACAACCTTCTCAATTTTCAAACGAGCAAAGGGATTTGTGGGCAAGTTTACACAATAATTGAATTCACACAATCTGCTCCAGGTGGGCCTGGAGGGGCGCCTGGGGGGCTCAGCTGGTTGAGTGTCTGACTGTGTCTCAGGTCACGATCTCTTCGTTCGGGGGACCAGACCTTGTATCTGGCTCACTGCTGTTGGCACGGAGCCCACTTCGGATCCTTTGCCCCCCGCCCCCCCCCCCCCCTGCTCATGCACTTTCTCTTTCTCTAGCAAAAATAAATAAACATTAACAAAAAAGAAGAGATGGAGGTGGGTTTCCAGGACCAGTCGGGGCCAAAGCCCTCACAGCCCTCTGCTCCTCAAATTACTGTCTTAGCGCACCATCCTTCCTGATTCTTCCATTTCATAGATTTCAGAGTGACCCACACAGCCCATTCCAATCCGGTTTCTGGGGAACTTCATGGCCTGTCCTAGGGACTGAACCCCTTCTATGTCAGATGGCGTTCTGAATTCCACGCTACCTTCCAGAAAGTGGAGCCATGGGCCGGCCTCTTGTCAGGCGTGGGATTTCTGCAACATGTGTACCAGCTATAAGGTTACATCTGCATGTCTATGCCAACTACCCCGCGATATTCAGGGTCAAGAGCTGAGGGCTCCCTAACTCAGCCACTCAGGAGGGAGCCCTCTGACCATTAACAACAGCATCTGTGAAAGGAGGGAAACAAAGCAGTTGATGTGACTTCTCAAATAGTAGCATAAATTGTTGCTTACAGTGGCTCTATTCCTTACAAAATGGGATTTAATGGAATATCTTTCTCAAGCCATACCGCAAATTCCAGAGATGGAATGTCTCCCACCAGTGAATTGGGAATATACATGTTAAATATAAATATATTTACACACACACACACACACACACACACACACACACACACACACAGAGTAAACAGTAACCTTTTTAGCATTGTGTGCATAGGCAGGATAATAAGCCTAACACAATAGTATCTTATTGACGGAAGTTACAAGACCAGCTTGGGATCATTCTGCAGTTTTCAGCTCATGGTGAAAAAGAAACACTTTGTTACAGAGTAATTGTGTTCCAATGACCCTGTAATTTTACTTTATTGCGGTTGGGGGCTGTTGCTCTGGGTTGGGCTTAGCATCTGTTTCTTTCAATGCCTGCCTCAGCGCCGACTGACTGCCCGGGTCTCACCCGCCTCCAGGCGGACACAGAGGCAGGCAGAGGAAGTTGGGCCAGAGATGACAGAGAAACAGAGACAGACAGTGTGCGGAGTCCCCTGCTAGTGACCCAGGAGCATGTCCGCGGTTAAGCGACCAGGTCTTCATAGAAAAGGGATCTAAACGGAGCTTTTGCCAGCTTCTGACAGCGACATTTCCTATCCGCTCTCCCCATCCACATAATCACCGACCCGGAGCCAGGCCGTCTTCCCCGCGACAAACCTTTCCGCAGGAGCCCACGGCCGGCATGTCTGGGTGCTGACTCCAGCAGCCACCACCCCTTGGAGTGGCTCCTCCCAAATTGCTCCAGCCCACCGTGCAGCCTGTGTCTCAACATGGACCAAATAACATCATCTCTTAGCGTATGATTCCTGGAGGATAAGATGAGAATCGTTTAAACATATTAAAATAAGCTCCGAGGCTGAGGATGTTCCATCCACATCTGCTGATAATCAGAGAAAAAGAGAACAGTGGCAGACAGAACTGTAGAATTTCATGTAAAGGGGCAAATAGTCGGTTGGCATCGCCAGATCAAAATTGGTTTTTCTTTTTTTGAAAGTCTTATGATAAAATGTGTCCTTGGGCACTGTTTAAAAAAGAGAAGCATCCACGTCTGGGATCCCGAAGCCCACGGGGTGCCACCTGGTAAGCTCTTCCCTTTTTAGGGAGGAGTCGTAGGTGTTTGTGTCTACACGTGGGCACCGATTTTTCCCTCCTTTGCCAGTTATCAATTGTCTTGATGGAGCCCCTATTTAAGAGCTTTACGTCTGTAATTTAATAAGTGCAGATAGAGTGAGGCAGCCCTATGTTCATCCTGATATTAATAAACTCTGATCCAAAGCTAAAATTCTAAAAAGACGAAGCGTTAGCTCACCCGTCTCCCCTTTTTAATGCTGAATGTAAATTGACTCTCTGTCCATTGCGAGATCAAGCTCCAAGCTCAATTTAGATTTGTGCACATTCAAAGTTCTTAAAGACCCAAGTTCTATTCAAATGGGAGGTTTTCACTGCACACACGGTCTTAATCAAAAGTGGAGCTGTATAGAATGGTTTAAATTTAATCCAAATCTCGGCGAATTTCATGAATCTGCCTACTCAAGCTTCACAGGAGTGGGCTCATAAATGCCATTTCTGCGTTTCTGCATGATGGAGTACGGATGCCGCCGTGCCCTGGCTCCCGGTCGAACGCGGCTGAGTCCTCTCCTGCCTTCATGCCATTTTTATAGCATGAGCAAACTAAAACTCATCTTATTGATTGATAATGGGTAATAAAGTATGACTTTTCTTGAACGGGCTGCACTAGTAACTGGCTCCAGCCACAGATGGTAAAATTAAGAATCCGATCATCCAAAAAAAGACAATATATGTGCAGTAATGAAGAATTCAGTGTGTGGGAGTCCAGGTGATGAAGGGTGTGGGGTATGGGGTCAGAGATGGCTGTGAGAGCCAGAGCCTAAGTCTCCCTTCGATTAAAAGCTTAGGGCACTATTCACACTGGAGTAGAATGGTTTATCTCACACAAGCAGAAAGTATTAAAATTCATCGAGGTTTTAGAATTTGAAAAATATAACAGGCAATATGCAACAGCTTTGAAATTTTGGTATTAAATTAAACTTACTGCTACCGTCTCTTCCAGGACTGTTTTGAAAAACAGTCCAACTAAAGTGAAGGACCACTTGCCAGAATCGTAAGGGGGGGTTTGTGCACAATATCAGTTAACGCTTGTGCTGGTTCCCAGCTCTCCAAGCACAGGCAGAGGAGGCTCTCACATTCAGCAATAAGTCAGTCCATTCAGGAAGGCACACCCAAAGCCTGTGCCAGGGACTGACCTGGGAAGGACCGGCTCTTCACTTAACAGAATGAAGCGCTTCCACACCGCACACACCTGCAGGCTGGCCCCGCGAGGTGCTCGGATGGGGAAAGTCACATTTGGTTGGCAAGTGCTCACAGAGCAGACAAGGGCCCCCAGCGAGGTCTCTGGTCTTTGCCATCAAAGGGTCTGGCCTTCTGTCCTTGAGACACTGGCTTCTGCTGTGTCCCTTCCTCCTTCACCCTGCGCTGTGGGTCCCCACATAGCTTCATTAGGATACCTATAATCTGGGCCTTCCTGGCAACTGAACAAACTTACCAAGCCATGCCCTTCACCATGCCCTTCACTTAAGACCTCCTAGGAGCACCTGGGTGGCTCAGTCAGTTGAGGGTCCAACTTCAGCTCCGGCCATAATCTCACAGCTCATGAGTTAGAATCCCGTATCGGGCTCTCTGCTGTCAGTGCAGAGCCTGCTTCCGACCCTCTGCCTCCTCTCCCCACCCCCTCCCCTGTATATGCTAACTCTCTCTGTCTGTCAAAAGCAAGTTAAAAATATATTTTAAAAAACCTCCTAGACTATACCATGGAATACTACATGGCAATGAGAAACAATGAAATCTGGCCATGTGTAGCAACATGGATGNCCCTGAGCTCTGGACAGCTAATTCTATTCTGTCTTATAGGAGAAATATGGTGAAATCAAACCTTATTACAGAAAAACTATTTTAATTCTCTTTATATATCTTTAGTCAGATTTATTGAAGGATCATTTACACATAGTAAAAATCACCCCTTAAAACATACGGTCTCTGAGTGTTGACACATGTTTATAGGTGTGCAATCCCTGTAATCACAATACAGAACAACCCCATCAAAGCCCAAAGGTGCCCTCACAGCCTGGGTATCCCCCACCCTGAGCTCTGATTTGGGTCTACAGGTTTGTCTTTTCTGGAATGTCCTATAAATGAAATTATACTCTTGGTATCCTTTTCATCTGGTTTCTTTTACTCGCCATCTTGCTTTTGAGATGTGCCATACTGTGTGTGCCCGTGTGAAGCACCCCAGCTACACGGCCCCTTTCCATAGCTGAGTAGTATCATGTTGTATGAGGAGAGAGAGACCAAACCTCCTTTATCTGTTCACCAGCTGATGGGCATTTAGGTAGTTTCCACTTCCGGACTATTATGAATAATGCTGCCGTGAATATTTGTGTAATTGTGTCCCAGTTCATGAGGATGCCTGTTTTCACTTCTCTTGGGTACATACCTGGGAGTGGAGTGGCTAGACCACATGGTAGGTGCATGTCTCACTTTTGGTAGACGGCCCCACTCTTTTCCAGACTGATTACACCACATCAAATTCCTACCAGCAGCACACAAAAGGTTACAGTTGACTCGCATATTTGCTAACACTTGGCACTGTCCATTTCTTTCCTGCATTTATTCATTCATTCATTCATTCATTCATTCATTCATTCATTTATTTTGAAAGAGGGAGAGAGAGAGAGAGCACGTGCACACATGTGTGTGAGGGAGGGGCAGAAAGCCATAAAGAGAGAATCTTAAACAGGGTGGACCCCATGACCCTGTGATCATGACCTGAGCCAAAATCAAGAGTTGAACACTTAAACACAAGTGAGCCATTGGGGCACTCTTCCCCTGCTTTTCTTTTTAGACATTCTATGAGATATACATGGAATTTCATCATGGTTTCACTTGTGTTTTCATATTGACTAGTAATCTTAATCATCTCTTTACGTGCTTCTATATTTTGGGGGAAAGCATCTGCTAACATCTTCTGCTGATATTTTGGAGTAGTTTTAGGCTCATACAAAATTGAGTGGGAAGTACAGATTTCTCCTACACACAGCTTCCCCAGCCAGAGCGGTGCACCTGTGACCGTTGACGAACCTGTATGACACGTCATCACCACTGGAGTCCTCGGTTTACGTGAGGTTCACTGTTGGTGTGGCATGTGGGTTTGGACAAATACCAGGTGTCCACCATTATAACGTTACACAGAGTGTCTCACTGTCTCAAAGGTCCTTTGTGTTCCACCTACTCAACACTTTCCCCCAACAATCCCAGCGACTGCCAATCTTGTATTGTCTACATAGTTTTGCCTTTTTCAGGATGTCAGAGTTGCATTCATACAGCATGTAACTTTTCCAGATTGGCTCCTTCCACTGAGTAACATGCATTTGGGGTTCCTCGTTGTCTTTTCATGGCTTCATGGGTCATTTCTTTTTTTTTTTTTTAATATTTTTATTTATTTCTAGGAGAGAGAGAGAGAGAGAGAGACAGCGTGAGCAGGGGAGGGTCAGAGAGAGGGAGACACAGACTCTGAAATAGGCTCCAGGCCCTGAGCTGGCAGTCAGCACAGAGCCCGACGCGGGGCTCGAACCCAGGAACCGTGAGATCATGACCTAAGTGAAAGTCGGATGCTTAACCAACTAAGCCACCCAGGCGCCCCGGGTCATTTCTTTTTTAAAGATTTTTCTTTTTAATGTTTATTTTTGAGAAAGAGAGAGAGACAGAGTGTGAGTGGGGGAGGGGCAGAAAGAGGGAGACACAAAATCCGAAGCAGCCTCCAGGCTCTGAGCTGCTAGCACAGAGCCTGATGCAAATCTCTTAACCAAATGAGCCATCCTGGTGCCCCTTGATGGGTCATGAGTCATCTCTTTTCAATGCTGAATAATATCCCATTGTCTGGATGGACCACTGTTTCCCTATCCATTCACCCAAGGAAGGACATCTTGGTTGCTTCCAAGTTTAGGTAATTATGAATAAAGCTGCTATGAGCATCATCTGCAGGTTTTTGTTTGGACATAAAATTTTAACTCATGTGGGAAAATACCAAGAAGTGTAATTGCTGGATCATATGAAAAAAAAATATGTTCAGTTTGTAAGAAACCACCAGACCGTCCTCCAAAGTGGCCATCCCATGTGACCTTCCCACCAGGGATGAGTGAGCAGCTCTGGTGCTTCACACCTTCACCAGTGTGTGATGTTGTCCTGACTTGGGCCATTCTAGTAGGTATGTCAGTGTGGGGTTTTAATGGGAACAGGTCCCATGTTCCTTAAGGTATTTGGGAAGGACAGACTCCAGAAATCACTGCACTGCTGACCAACTGGGAACAGACCTTCCAGGGGGCCATCCCTGGACTGCTTCCGCTGTCTCAACTCATATCCTACACTGAGCTTCTTGCTAAAGGCAGTGCTTCCTTCCCAAGGGCTCCCAGGGGGTTTCATTTTTATCCATCAGTGGGAGTACTTACAACTGTCTTCATGCCCCCAAAGAGGAAACAAAACAGTCAGGAAAATGTTACGTTTCGTGTTGTGAAGTGGGCACTGGAGTAACCGTAATTTGCTCCTATGTATAGAGTTTTCTATTTCACATCAATTCAGCTCAAAGTAAGAGATACTTGTCTGATAAATTCAAGTTGAGTATACCCCATAGGCATACATTGATTTAATAATCTTATATTCTCGAAGATAAACTTTTCCTGGAAATATCAATTATATGGGTACCAACGAACCCATATAATTTTTTGGGTCTTAAATTGCTTTCTGTGTGTGGAGGCAGGTCAAATGAGAAGAAAGAGTAGATCCCTCTCTTCCTCTGCCTCCCATGTCTATTCCCCTTCCTTCTGGAACAGTTAAAAGGAAGACTAAAAATGTTTACTTCTTACTGAAGAGGAATCACCCAGAGAGAGAGACAGGGGCGTGTTTTTGCTCACCACCCCCCCCAGATCCCCTCACTCTGGAGGCAGACTGGATTTGAGGTTTGGACCAGACCCCCACCCACCGACTTCCTTCCCACCCTTTGCTTTGTACTTTCCACTACGTCCCTTCCTCTTGGTGGCCATCGGGTCATGTGCACTCAGGGCAGGCTGCCAGGTCCCCCCATCCCTGACCTCTCAGGTCCCTGAGCCACGTTGTCTTTCAGCTGAAACGAAGGCTATGACCTTTTCATTGGTTCTCCCTCTGCTTTCGCACTGATATGGCACCAAGAAGCGTTTACGAAGAGAACTGTACTTGGAGATGCAGATGTTTGTTTTAATTACTATTTTCCTTAGAATAATTTTACCTACAAGTCTAGTGTGTCTGTGAGTCTACACACTATGCCCTCCAGTGATGATTTATCTGTGGAAGTCAGCTCTGGTCCATCCGGATTAAACGCACTGGAGGGAAACTGGGGTCGGGGCCAAAGATGGAGCCTGCTGACCATCAGGCTCCAAGCACCGTGCGGCTTCTGTTCCACCATCCACTACTGTTCAGGAGTATCTGTAGATGTAGAGGTCATGCTGTTAGACCAGAATGGAAAGGGCAACCTTGCCATCCATATTTGTGATGTCAGGGCCCCGTAATTCTGGCCTGCAGGGCAGGAGAAGGGTCCCACCATCCTGGCCACAGAGTGGACACTCAAACCTGCCAGCTGGTTGTGTGAGGAAGAAATAACCAACAGCTGGCAAGTGAAAGTGTGGATGAATGGAAAGTGCGCTCCGGGTCTTGAGTATTGCAATGCCTCCCGACAGAAAGAGAAGAAGACGGCAAAGGAGGCCCCTGGGAAAGCCAGCCCATTACGTGGTTTTATAGTCATGGAGACGGCGCAGGGTCCCTCCCTGGGGATGAATTAGCAATCACTGCCGCCAGAATCTCTATCCATCGCATCATTGATATTTACTCACACCATTTAAGCTGTCATTTCAAAAGACAACTAAATAATTCAGTTTTATTTTCCTACACTGGATTTCAGGACATCTGTAAATCTGAAAGATGTTTCTCATCACTTTGTAGTATGTTCTGCTCTTTCTAATCTAGATTTTGTTCTTGAAAATTTGGCAGTAATAATTTTTATTGCGCTAAAATACATGTAACGTACAATTTACCAATTTATCCCTTTTAAGTGGGCAGCTCAGTGGCATTAAGCACGTTCACACTGTTGTGTGGCCCACATGCCCACAAGATACTCACCTTCCCTTTCCCGACTTCCAGCCTTTGATGCCCGCCATTTTACCTTCTGTTTCTACCAATCTGAAATCTCATTTGGGACCTCATTTGAGTAGAATCACAGAGTATTTGTTCTTTTGTGACTGGCTTATTTCATTGTGCATAATGTCCTTAAGGTCTATCCATGAGGCAGCCTGTAGTACTATCAGAATCTCCTTTCCTTTTCAAGGCTGACTAATATTCCATCGTACGTCACATCATGTTCATCCGTTCTTCAGCTGATGGACATTTGGGCTGCTTTCGCCTTTTGGCTATTGTCAAAAATGCTGCTATAAACATGGGAGTACAAACATCTGTCCGGGTCCTTAATTTGGGGGGGGGGTGTATATCCAGAAGTGAAATTATCCGATTGTACAGTAATTCCAAGTTTCATTTTCTGAGGAGCTGCCGTACCTTTTGCACAGTAGCTGCCCCACACGCTGCACTTCAATGTGCTGTGCGCAAGGACTCCAGTCTCCCCACATCCTCACCGATGCTTGGCATTTTCTCTTTTGTATAACAGCCACCCTAATAAGCTCTAGGTGGCACCTCAGTGTGGTTTCGACGTGCACTTCCCTAACAAATGGTGACACTGAGCACCTTTTGGTGGGCTTTTTGGCCATTGGTATATCTTCTTTGGAGAAACATCAGTTCAACCCCTTTGCCTATTTTTTACCTGGGTTGTGTGTTCTTAGTTGTTGCTGAATTCTCAGGGACAACATTTTCCCTATGGTTCTTCAAATTTACATGTCTGCTTTCACAGTCTGTGAAGGGGACGCACTGGGTAGACGAAAGCATCCTCATTACAAGTTCGAGTCTCTTTGGAACATGGATTTGCAGCCTCACTGGTGCTGTCCCATGAGGGGAGCTGCCTCACATCTCTGTGCTTTGGTGCAAACCTGGGGCCTTATGGGCCCCAGAATGTGTGTGCAGAAGTTCCTGATGCCGTGTCTGGTACGTGGTAAGTACTTGATTAATTTTAGCATGACCTAAATATGAATTATCCTTTCTGGATATTCTATAAGTGTACTGTATTTCTGAGAGGAGGAAAAAAACCCAAAGAAGTGAAATGCAATTATCTGACATAAGATATGTTCGTAGTGCTTTTTACACTGTAATGCAATAATAAAGTGAAGGGCAAGATAAGTGAATTTAATAAAATACTGTACAACATTGAGTGTTTGTATATATTAATGGTGTACTTAATGCATAAAATATTGTATATGTAGCAAATAGAGAAAATTAATTTTATTTCTTGCAAGCACCCACTTTGTTTCCCTTGGCCATGAAGGGTTTGCTAGAGTAGTTGCAATCCACTCTCACTGTGGGATGAGAAAAGACAGTATGTGTTTTGCCCAAACAAGCTGGGTCAGTCTGCTGATGAGAACTTGATTTTTTTCCTCAGAATGTTAAGAAGAGAAAACTTCTCTTTTTTGTTTGCTTCATTATTATTCACTGTTATATTAAGTTTTTATTTAAATTTCAGTTAGTTAATACAGAGTGTAATATTAGTTTCAGGTGTGCGGCATAGCGATCTAACACTTCACACATCACCTGGTGTTCATCACAAGTGCTTTCCTCAGTCCCTGTCACCTATTTTCCCATCCCTCCCACCCGCCTGCCCCCTGGTCACCATCGGTTTCTTTAGAGTTAAGAGTCTTTTTTCTTGGTTTGCCTCTCTCTCTATTTTCCCTACGCTCTTTTGTTTTGTTTCTCAAGCTCCACCTAAGAGTCTAATCATATGGTATCTGTCTTTCTCGGACTAATTTATTCCACTTAGCATAATACTCTTTAGTTCCATAGGCAACTTTGCAAAGAAAATGGCAAGATTTCATTGTTTTGATGGCTGAGTGATATTCCATTGAATATATCACATCTTCTTTATCCATTAGTTAGTTGATGGACATGTGGCTCTTCTCATAATTTGGCTATTATAGATAATGATGTACATTAAGAGATCGCATTAGGAGATAAAACTTTTCAACAAAATGATATAAACCTTTCTGAAGAGTGTCACAGAATATTATATTCTGAAAAATAAGGGTGAATAACAGGTGTGGATATTTATGTTTTATGGACATCTAGTATATTTTCCCTAACTAACATTCTCTGAGAGCCATGGTGAGGACAAATATGTTGGCTGGTAAAAAGTTAGAAATTTATTCTGCTTGTTGGCTGATCCTCACCAAGATGGACAAAGAAAGGGAGGTAGTTATATTTGTATTAAAAACCATTTAGAAATATTCTGTTTTTCCTCACGGATGGTTAATGTAACACACTATACATTGTTGTATAGAAAAAACACTCTGCCCTCCGTCCTGCATGGCTCCTTTACCGTCACACGACAGTCACCTTCCAAACACTGACACCAGACACGTGGCTTCCCCACACCAAGCACGTCTGTGACACCGGCTGGGGGTCCTACGATTTAACTCTCTTCCGACACCATCTACCCGGAGGTGGCGTCAGATCCCATAGGTCGAGGGCTCAGCCCCAGGAGACGCCCCCACCTCAGACGCCAATCACAAGGAGCAGGTCCCCAGATTGCCCGAGATGTCCGTCCAAGTTGGATACCAATTCGGGGTTCCCACGACCCCTCCTCGGCCTCGATTATTGTGCTGGAGCAGCTCACAGAATGCAGGGGAATAGTCACCCCGACTTCCCAGTTTGCCCAAGGATGTGGTGAAGGACCCAGAAGGGCAGGGGGATGAAAAGGTGCTCAGGGCGAGCTCCGCGGGGGCCCTGAGTGCAGGCGCTTCTGTCCCGTGGAGCTGGGTGGTCACCATCTTGGTGTGGATGCCGTCACCCCCTCGCAGCCCCTGAGCCCGAGCCCTGTACCACTGTGACTTCACGGAGGCTTCCTCATGAAGGGTGATCATCACCAGCTCCATCTCCAGCCCCTCTTCTCTCTGCAGGATGGGGGCGGGGGTCGCTGAACAGCCCCAGCTTCTGATCCTGGCTTGGTCTGTCTGGCCACCAGACCCATCCAGGAGCCACGGAGAAGCCCATCCAGAGTCCCCTCATTGGAACCAAAAATGTTCTAGTGCTCTCGTCACTTGAGGAATTCCGGGGGTTTCAGGAGCCCATGCCAGGAACCAAGCACAGAGACCAATATAGATGCATTTTCTAGTATCTCACAATTATATAAAGGGACACAGAGGGCTTGTGTTGATGTAGGAGGTGATTATCTTTGGAGGAAAGAATCCCACTTTGCTCCCAGATCCCAAACCTCCTCATTGCCTGTGCACCATGCACCCTCCCTGGCCCCAGCCCTCCTTCTGAGGTTCTCTTCCCTGCCCATGGCACCATGTTGTACTTTCTCCCACGTCAGTGAAGCCAGGAGACAGCCTGGCCGCATGGCTCAGGAATATCACGTGCCTGTTGTCTGAAGTCCTGAGCGTACTGCGGATGGCATGGAGTCAAATTTCCAACGATGGAGCTCATCTTGATGGCTGGGAGGAGCGGGGCCCTTAAATGAAATCCTTCGGGCTGAAATATGTCTGACTCACCTTCCCCCACGGCCTGCACGCACCCACAGGCCTGCACACGTGTGCCTCCGGAACTGTAAAGCAGGCATTGTGGGCCCTCCAAGATGCAAAAGGGAAAATCCCAGCTAGATTTAGACAGAGTCTAATTATGAGAAAAAATAATTAAGTCAACTTTAACCCATTAGCAATTGACAAATGGCGAATTTTGCCTATCCCTGCCTGTTCTGGCCACTTGGGTCATTAAATGCCTTTTCCAGTCTATAGCTGAACTCAGTGTCTCCAAGGTAAACAACCTACAAATGGATTTTCCTTGCCTTGCTCCACATGCATGTAGGTTATTGATTCTGGCCACTGCAGTATCAGCCCACGTTATTGGTGACACACGTTATTGGTGACTAGGGACGAGGAGATGGGAGCCTGTGGCCGTCCCGGCACATAGTGGGTGCTCAGGAAATTACACCTGAATGACCTCCTGGTTGTGAGGGTTAGGAAGACATGAGAGGAGGCCACCCCACAGCTGGAATGCTCCTCACTCAATAGTGCTTTCTAGAAGCCTTCCCATAGGCCCTGCCTCCGAAGCTGAGTCTTTCTGTGAGTTTCAGTCACTCGTTTTAGAACAGGTTGATCTTTGTGAACCTGGTTATGGTTTTCCATTTCCCAGTCTCTGTCCTATATGGGAAGATGGCATTATATGTCTTCCACGGACTTCTTGCTGAAAGGAGTTGATGGACAAGCCAAGCCCCACATCTGCACATGGAGGATCCAAGGCCTCTACCCTCTGGATGAGTCCCCAGTGGAGCAGGCAGCTGCGGGTGGGGCTGCACGCAGAAGGTGGGCCACCTCCCCCCTCGGGGGGCTGCGGGGCTGCGGGAGACACTGCTGGTACCATGGTCGTCCAGGACCAGATGGTGAGCCCGGTTCACTTGCTTTCACCAACAGGGGAGGTCACGGGGGGTCTCCAACAGCCCCTGCGAATCAGGACACCGCTGTGCTTGGCTCTCAGAAAGCTTCTCCATCCCCCGCACATCCAGCTACGCTGGAGACCCCCACAGCACTCAGAGTAGGAAGCTGCTCTGCCATCTGTCCAGGTACTTTATTTCACTCACAGAGTTGAGATTTCGAAGGATCAGGGATCAGAATATGATCTGGCCCCTGTGATTCTTTATATATTTTAAACACAATTACTTGAATTATAACCCAGAATAGCATTATACCATGTATGTCTCTTTTTGAAGGGGAGAAAACAAATGCTACTCCATGCAGGATAAAGCCTAGCGTGTTGATTAACCACATAGATTGCTTTATTCTAACTGCCACAGTTACAGGATCACAAATCGATCTTTGAGAAATATCTTCTGTGGCTTGCATCTCCTTTACAACGTGGCAACATGCCTCATTCACAGAACGCTATTAGCGACAGTGAATATTTTAAAGAGAAAAAATAATTCTTTATGTTTATCCCTCAAAGATCATTTTGGATTGAAGCCTCAAGATGCTGTAAACGTATTTCAAATGCCACCTGGTTATAAAATGCTTTATTTTATTCTGAAAGTTAGTTTATTCCTTACTTAGAATCTGAAAACCCAACCTGCAGCCCCACGCCTTGCCTGTGGGGTGGCTTCATCAAGCCACTTGCTCTCCCTATGATTTGGTCGCCCCACGGGTAAAATGACAATGAGGACCCTCTCCCGTGGCAGTGAGGTTGGGATTAGTCTGGAAGACGTATGTGAAAGCCTTCGTAAACGGTGAAGTGTTTTGAAAGTAAAACATGGTGTCTTGAGGCGTATATTTTCAAGTCTAAGAAATTCCATTATAGATGCTACTCCAGGATGTGGGGGTTCATCATTGCTGTAGCATGTTTAGTTGAAATGGTGGCATAAGATCTAAAGAAACAAGCAAATGAGCAGTCTAAGTAAAATCTATTAAAATGCCCAATAACAGATCATAGATTATTCAAGGAAAACCCAAACCTCAGGGAGAGAAGGTGATCCTGGTGGCAAGACCATTGGGGCCGATTCCCAAGGCGGATTGTCAGTGTGTTTGCTCAACCGGCTAGAGGATCGAGGGTGTGGGTGTGTGTCTCAAAATTCACTACCTGCAAGTTGGGAGTTCTTTCATTATCACAACCCACACGGAAGTTTCCAGAAACCCCATGGCTTTCTCCTGGGGTGTTCAAAAGATTTGGATCCCATTGTGCAATGATGTATACATGATGCCTTCCCAAATGATCTTTCTGGAAGCAACACCTTCTCTGGAAATAGTCCCAGCCTCTATACATGGACAAACTCACCCTCTAACAATTACATACATGATGCCAAGGACCGAAGGGTGTCCCCGCAAAAGTCCTGCATGCCAGCCCTAAGCCCAGTGTGACCGCCTTTGCAGTAAGGACATAATTAAGGTTAAATGAGCACTTAGAGGTGGCATCTAGGAAATTACTGTCCTTATAAGAAGAGACGGTAAAGAGCTCTCTGCATCCCCTCTCCCTGCATCCCCTCTCCCTGGATCCCCTTTCCCCGTTGTGCCCAGGGGAAGGCAGCGTCTCCAAGCCAGGAAGAGCGCTCTCACCAGGAATCATATCTGCTTGGCCTTGATCTTGGATTCTTCAGCCTCCAAAGCTGTGGGAAGACAAATTTCTGTTGACCGAGCCCCCTCAGTCAGTTGTATTTTGTTATAGCAGATCCAGCCGACTGAGACAGATTTCACCAAGTTCTTAGAAAGTCTCTTCGCTCCCAGAGTGTATTTCAAGAGCAAGGACCCGGTGGTCGGCCGTGACACTGTAATTATGTTATTGAAAATTCTCTCTGGTATCCGCAGGCTGCTCCCTTTTGCATCTACAATGTGTTGATATGTATCCAAAGATAATAAAACTCTCCAAACGTTAAAGGAAGAAGTCATTACACATAAAATACTTTAAGGCTCAGCCAGTTTTATATCAGACATGTGTGTCCTAGACACACACTTACAGTGAGGGGTGATTTTTCTTTCTTTAAAAATAAACCTGCATTTTAATTTGAAGCAAAGTTTGGTTGAAATTGTTTTCTTTATTTATCCTCACTGAACGTGCTCCTTTCTGCTGCAGAACACTTTTTATAATATTGCATTTTATTCCATAGACTTTTTTTTTTTTTCCCAGAGAGCAAGCCCTGATTTAATATTTCCCATTTCTGCAGCAGGCACCGGAATAAACAGAACATTCGGCACTGTGATTGCTTTGGGGACAAAATGTCTCTAGTAGGTAATTAGACAAAAGCTCTTAAACACACACACACACACACACACACACACACCACGACTTCCCACCAAGATTTGTTTTCATCAGCTCAAGTATATAAAAACCCCATAGCCTCAGAGCAATGGTATAGTGTCCAGTCTTTCCTGGGGGCATAAAACCACCACAGCCAGTGGGAGAAAATTTCCCGAAGTCGGTGTGTATGCAAGGCCTTTGGGGCCATGTGTGTGCTTGCGTCTTCAGGAGAGCCCTACAGCGGGCTGGTCACATATGCACCTCCTATATTTGAATTCCCCAACCTCATTCCTCCTCACTGTGTGACCTTGGGTAACTCACTTAACCTCTCTGAGCGTCCTCTTCCTTCCCCTTCATTTTCATTCTCTGGAAAATGAAACTCACCCTTCCCTTGTAAGGTTACAGGGATCAGACGTGTTAAAATGAGTCAGGTGCTTCTAGTGATGTCCCCGGTGTGGCAGCTGCTCATGGGGCCTCAGGGATTATTGCTCTTTGATGCCCCAGGCAAGAAGGCTGGTTCGATGCAGGGATTATCTGAGGAAGGTTGCAGGTCTTCCTGTTAAAGGTTGACCTGTGTCCCCGCGAGATACGTATGTTGAAGTCCTAACCCCTGCGTGTCTTAGGTATGACTGGACTGTCTTAGGTATGACCAGGCTGTCGGAGGAATCAGGTAAGATGAGCTCATGTAGGGGGAGGTGGGCCCACGGGCCAGCGCACCTGTGCCCTGAAGAGAAGAGCGAAGCCCCATGCCTGGAGACACCACGTGATCTGAGGGCAGAGACAGGGTGGCACAGGCACAGGCCAGGGATGTGAGGCTTGCCGGCAAGGCCCAGAACCCAGGGAGAAGCCAGAAGAGACTCCCCGTCACAGCTTCCGGGGACCAGCCCCGCCCACACGTTGGGGTCAGACTTGCAGCGTCCAGAACTCACCTCGTTTGGGGCACTTTGTTACAGGAGCACTGCAGGGAACGGTGTGGAAGGACAGGGGAACCTCGTGGTCTGGGCGAGGACGGTTCATGCTGTAACGAACCTTTACGTGTCCCCAGCTGACAAAGACCAGCTGTGGACCAGGCAGCAGAGGTGAGGCAAGGGACCTCAACAAGTCATCACGGGCACCGGCATCCCAGCTTCTCCAGCACCTTCTGGGGTCCGCCCACTCCCCATGGAGCTGTCCGGGTCTCCAGGAGTGAGCAGGGCGGTGTCTCCACGTCCAGGCCCTTCTCCCCCTTCCCAAGTCCCGTTCCTCCTCGAGCCAGGCGGGCCCTCAGGGTCTGGGGCCCCCACGGAGTCTGCGTCTCCTGCAGCTCCCCTCCTGGGGAAGCACCGTCTCTGGGCACTTGGGGTGATGCCGCTGTGACACTTGGACACCATCGTCATCGTCGGGGAGGCCCTGGAGCCCAGGCACGGCGCCCAGGGCTGCGGGCAGGCCAGGCGCCCTGGTGGGGTCCGGAAAGAGCGCCTGCTGCCGTCACCTTGGCTTCGTGGTGAAATCTCCGGAGGGAGCGTGCCTGGTGCTCAGTGAGTGTTAGCAAACATGCTGCTGTTTAGCCCAAAGCGGGGTGACCTAGAACGAGATCCGAAGCCCCTGGGGGTCTCAGTAACACGGCAGGGGTGAGGGGGCCCGAGCGCCGGCCGCCAGCCACCTCCCCAGACCTGCAGCCGGAGGCTCCGTCGCTGTTTGCTGGGCGACGCCGCCTTTGAGGCAGGACGACCCCGTCAGGATCTTCGGACACGGCGNTCGGTGGAAGTCAGGCTCCTGCAGCTGCGTGTCCCCTGGACGGCGGGTCTGCACTGCGGGAGGCTCCCCGCTGCGGCTGACGCGGGCCGAGGCCTACACCGCAAGGGGCGCTGCGNTTCAGGGACCCGCGTCCCACGCCGCTGGCTCTTACTTAAGGAACACAGGGTCGTGGCGACGAGTCTCTGCAACGTGCGGCCTCCCTTCCCTGCAGGGCAGGCGCACGCACGCGGGCACGCGCACGCACGCACACGCAGCCGCGCCGGAAGAGGAAGAACGGCTCCCG
>NW_027551559.1:9111281-9136209 GCF_008692635.1 Crocuta crocuta
CCCCGGGCCTCGCGCTCCCATTGGGCCCCCACCCCCCTGCAAGTGTGGACCCTCCTCTTCTCCATCCCACTGGCCTCCTCAGGGCCTCACCGGTGCCCTGGCCTCCAGCACCGTTCAGACGCCGGCCTTGTGCGCGTCCGTCTCTCTGCCCAGCTCGCGTCCCCGGAAGCAGCCGACGGTAAGGAATATGCCCGTGAACGTCCCGCAGCAGTCGCTTTGCTGGTGGCACTGNACCTGGCTCCTGCCGTTTTCTCCGGGACTCTCAGAGTCGCCAACACACCGACTTCTTTACATTTAATTAAGTTTATAGTTGATGTCGATTGTCTTCCTCGTCTCCGGCTCCCGCTCCTGAGGCCCCAGGGTCTCAGCCTGTTTGTTCGTGGATGTATCTGGAGGCATATAGCGGGCCGTCCACAAATGTTTTTGGATAAATAAATCAATAGAGTTAATATCCCAAAAGGCAAAAAAAAAAAAAAAAAGTACTCGTAACTCATTCAGCTTTGGGAACCGGAATCAAGGCTCTGCGTCTGGAACTCCGTCAGGCTCGGACCTGCTTCTCCCCCTGAAGGCAAGTTCCCACTCGGAGTTCTCTCTTCCCGGAGCCCCGGCCCCAGAACGGCGTCTCCCCAGCTTCTCGGCTCTTTCCTCAACATCAGAGTGGCTCGCCCGGGACAGAAAGTGGGCTCACGATCCCTGCTGGTGACGACACGTCTGGACGCAGCCTGACGTCCGGCCCTTTGTGCTGCTTCCCCGCGGGGCCAGGTGAGGGCTGGCCCTCCTCCTCCCTCCTGACCACCCCGGCTCACACGGCCTCGCAGCAGGGGGACACCTGATGCTTAGGGCCTCAGTCACGGTCTCCTGGTTCACTTTGCTGGAAGCAGAGCAGGTGTTTCAGTCTACCTGGTTCTTGTGTTTCCCAAGCGGCGTGGAATCATCCGTGTGGGATGGGGTTCCTCATCACTGTACGTGGACATCAATTAGATAGTGAGCCCTTTGAGGACAAGACTTTGACTGCTTGCTTTTATCTCCTCTAAAACCCCCAATCCAAGGGTGACTGCAACTGTCCTCCCATAAATGATTCTGGGCAGAAATAGTCGCAGAAAAAGTAGATACTGAATGTATTTTTTTTCATAACATAAACAATCTGTGATGTACCTCCAGGAAAAGCTTACGTTGTGTATGTTGTATTAATTGGCTGAGTCAAACATCTATAATGCAGGGTGTTTCCAAGGCAGCTAGCAAAAGATGCTGGAAAAAATGATTCATTTGCCAGCCGGACGTTTGCTAATGCACTGTTTCTCTCCTGGGGATAGAATAGTATCAGAGCCTAATACTGACTGAGCCCAGTCTCCCTAGAGCGGTGATGTCAGTGATTTTGAAGGGTAAAGATACTCTGTAAAACAATTTAAAGAGGTTAGGTAATGTAAGGTAAAGTTAAAAAAAAACTACACTTAATCAAAATTCATGCTGCAGTTAATTCCAGTATGTTAAACTCAACTGAAATAATGCATCCTGGAAAAAATCATCAGAGGTAGTCTGAGATGTCATCTTAACACGCTGAGTCCTCCGTATTTTCCAACTCAAGGTCAATGTTAAATATGGGTCAACATTACAAACCACGGGGGGGGGGGCGGTAGTGTGGAGACTCTGGGGAGCGTGCGCTCTCTGCCAGCTCCATGGCTCTGGGGTGGAGCCGTGCCCCATGCAGGGGGGGCGGATCAGGGGGCTGGAGGTCCGGCTGCACACTCCCCCTGTGTCAGCTGCCTGATTTGCATGGCCCTGCTCAGTGGCACACAGACCCTTTTCTGTCTCACAGCCACAGGGCAGCAACTTAGCGCCCATCGGCACACCAGGAGGGGCGGCTGAGGGGGGCCCCGCACAGGCTCAGGGGCCCACGACCCAGCCCCCAGCTCCCTCCTCACCTCCAGCCACTCCTGGGCTCTGCGATGCCAGTATGCACCTGCCACCAGGCATCGGCGAGGTCTAACGCCCTCTGACGAAATCGGAAGCCGACCACTTCAGCCGCAGAGGGTGACCCAAGGCCTGCGGGGATGGGACTTCAGGACGTCCCTTCGCCTTGCAAAGGGTGGCATCGTTCCTTCCTCTCCGGGCTTGCATGGAAACAAAGGAGAAGCCCCCACCCCCGTGGAGGTGGCTCTGGCTGTGGGCCCTGCCACTGCTGATCAGGCCGGGGGCAAATCCAATTAGCCCGTGGCCTACCTCCCAACCTTATTAACCTGCTCGGCCTGGAGAGAGTCCCCGGTCCCTGCCAATATCTCATTTCTCCAGCGGCCGATAAGATCAGCCGGAGAGATTCAATGGGCTTCCTTTCACCCGGGCCGGCCCCGCATCCCAGCCACCGGCGTCCCGGGCACAGCGGCCGGCTCTTATTTTCCCACATGAAATAGGATGGCGGGGCCGGGGCCGGGGAGCCGCGGGAACAAACGCCGATGGGGCCCCGGCGCCGCGTGACAGGCCGGCCCGGGTCCCCCTTATCGCGGCCTCCCCACAAAGGCCGGCCGGCCCGGGTGATTAGCATTCCCCGGTGAGCCCCGTCAGCCCTATTTCTGTCACACAGACAGATTGAGGCTTTCACTCAGGCTGGCGAATGAGTGACACATGGCCCGGCCGGGAGGACAACATTGTTATTTGAGTTAAGAAATCAATTTGTATCAAATGTACACTGTAATTTATTTGTTGGCTTTGAAGGGAACCGAGCCGAGATAAATGGGGAAGGGCTGCTTTGTTCCCCCCCCTCTGCCGAGCTGATAAAGTTCTTCTGAACCCCAGATAACTGCAGTCAGAGCCGGAGTGACAAACATGTTTAAAGTTGCACAGTGATCTTTAAATCTCAAAAAGAACACCTTGTCGGACATGATAGAACATTTTTTACCTTTTCCCTCTATCTGTCAGAAAGCTGCTGTGACGCGCCGCTCTAGTATTTTTGCTGACATTTTCTTTATCAAGCACATCTGTTTGTGGTCGAAAGATGCTTATTCCTATTTTCTTCAATCTACAGCCGGCTAAGAAAGCACCGAAAGGAAGGGAGAAAATGAGACCCTGGGTCCCAGCATCTCACTTAACTACCCGGAGGTGGCCGGGCTCCGCTGTCTTTTTAAATGTTGATCCTGTCTTACTTCACGTCGTCGTTATGCTCTCTTNTCCTTCTTCTCTCCTCTTCTTCCTCCCTTCTTTTCAAAGCACTGACACACGTGTAACATGCCGTGCTGGCTGATTGCATTAAAAAATGAATCATTTTTCCACCTGCCATTTACATATTTTGGGAATCTGCCTCCTCCAATGGCCAGAAGGAAAACTACAGCATCTTGAGCTTTTCTGTCTGTGACCTTCTACTTGTCTGGCCTTGTCTGTTCTCGCTACACGTTAGGCCAAAGCTCTACGGGAAATTCATCTACTTTTAAGCGGAGGCCAGAGTCATTCTGAGGTACAAGGTTACGTGACTGACGGCAGCCCCTCTGTGCCTGGACGGCCGGCGGGGGGCGAGCGGGACACCAGCCCTTCCCTGTGATCCGGTTCAGGAGCCAAGCCGGGAGATTGCTCCCCTTTGTTATGAAATTAAGTCCCTCGTTCAGTGCCCCACATTGGAACTAGCAGCGTGTAACCAGGTGTTGGTACATTATTAAAGCTCAAGTCTGAACATTTTCTGAGCGTGCAGAGGATTTTAGACTCCTCTCTTTCAGACTCCAAACACCGCTGCCTCCTCTGCTTCTTTCTCGTGCAGACGTGAGAAGGGCAGGCACCAGGCAGCGCCGCAGGGGACCTTCTGCCCCGGGGATGCCGTCCCTAGCTGGGGACAGCGAGGACCACGATGTGTATTGGGGGAGCACTACGAAAGCAGAACCCCAACAAAGGGCAGAGCTGGGCAGGGGTCTCCTCAGCCAGCCATCCTCCCCTCCCCTCTTCCTCTTCCTGAGGCTCCCCCTCCCCATGGGGCTTCTCCACCCCCACCTGCCTCACCCAGCTCCCCCTTTCTTGCCTCACCCCCAACACCCACCCAGGACTTGAACACACCTTCGGGTGTTGATGCCGAGATTTCCCGTTTGCCAGGCTGTGAAATATGTGTCGCCAAACACTAGAGACTGTTTTGCATAAAAATAATTAACCTCCAAAAAGTGGCAGAACTCACTCTCCAGAAAATATGCAGGAGCCAAATGATAGTTCGAAGGTAAGTGGGAAAGCCATCTGGCCACTCAGGGAGCAGCAAAACCCCAGGCTCTGACCGAGCGCTGTGCGCTCTCGTTTCCGTAACAGCTTTATTGAGATAGAATTCACACTCCACACAATGGACTCCTTCAGGGTGGAGAATGCAGTGACTCTTAGTCTATGTGTGGAGCTCTGCAAACATCACCACAGTCCATTTTAGGACGTTGTTGCCTCAGAACGGAGCCCTGGGGCTTCACCCATCATACCCTTCCCCAGGTCACTCTCGCCTCCGCCCTGCGCAACACGGATCGGATCGGCTTACGTCTCCATGGATCTGCTTGCGAGGGACATTCGTGTAAACGCAGCCATCTAAGATGAGCTCTCTGCATCTGGTTTCCCTTGCTGGGCACCATGTTTTCCAGCTTCATCCATGTGGGGGCAGGTGTCCAGCCCTCACCCCTTTCCACAGTTGAATTATGCTCCTTTGTGAGGCTGGTCCGCTTCCGTCTGTTTAGCCAGTCACCTGCTGATGGGCACTTGGGTTGTCTCCCCGTGTTGGCTTTTGTGAGCAGAGCTGCTATGACATCACGTCCATGTCTCTGTGTGGATGCACGTTGTCGTCCCTCTCAGATGGTACCGAGGTGGCATTGCTGGGTCAGGCAGACACGCTGTGCGTATCGTGGAGGCTGCCTGACTGCTGTCCCAAGCGGCGGTCTCATGCACTGTGTACACAGTCCAAGCCGTCAAAAGTAACTCTCTTCCAGTAAACAGGAGATCAGAGGCAGCAAATGAAAAGTAACCCCAGAAATACTGTTTTGGAAAGGATAATGAAACAGCGGAACTCACGTACTATGAGTTACGAGGGACGAAGAGGACATGGAAAAGAAGAAGTCAGTGTAGGAATTTAAAAAAATAATAGAGCCGATATGAGTTAAACAGCTTTTCTCTGTATCTAATGTCCAGATAGGGTCACTTATAATTGATATTTGAATAAATACTTTCCTGGCATTACAGGGAAAACATAAAACTGTACTCAATATACTTAAGAAGTCATACAAGGTCATAAAATTCTGTTAAATATGATACAAAGGTGGTTTAAGATGTAAGCATATGTAAAACATTCATTTGGATAAAGTGCTTTCTTCCCAGATGTCAATAAAGGATCCCCGTATCTCATAAAGTGCATTTTGTGTCCCCTGCAGTCCACAAGGGCATTGCACCCACCACCTGGCAATTCTGGTGACATGGTGATGACTCTGGTAAGGGTGGTGAGGACAGGCACGGGGAAACCTTCTCACCCAGAAGAAAGGTCCACGCAAAGTGGAAGAGGCTTCTTGAACACAAACTGGCTTTTTCAAAATGCCGCTTTGATTATCTCTATGCAAAATAATCAGTATAGGAGAAATGTTTTAATATTAAAATGTATATTACTGGCTATTCAATATATATCACTGGCTATGCTACTTTTTAAAAAATTTACATCATGTGAGGTTGTAAATAGAATTCTCTGGGTTTTTAACAAATGTATAACATTTAAGAGATTGTGTCTATTTTTTCTTTGTATGATTGAAGGATCATTGTATTATTTTCAGTACACATGTGTCCCTATACACGGGTTTAATAACTGAAGGAGACTACCCAAGCACTTTAAATGTTCATATTATAAGGATTACCAAATCACTTTTAGACTGAACACCAAATTTAAGGACGAATGGTTCTATGACCAAATCAGAATGAAAATCATAAACTTGAAACTAAGGTCTCATGATCCATTTCGTCAACTCCACTCTTTTTATTTGATGTGATGAAGAAAGAGTGTATGATAATTCCATGATGATCAATGTGAACAACATACACAGGCCACTGGCTCAGTTCATCATGAAATGTGAAAATCAAAATGGCTGCCAACCCCCATCCTCACCCCAATCAGGACTCAGGTCGAAGGGTGGCTTCATACATATGTCAGTGGACGTTCCTAACGTTCTAAGCTGCCCCCATGCCCCAGGTATGGCTGATGGCCGCCATAGCCTGCCTAACCTCACCTCAGCCTCCTCTTCCCCAAATCTCCAGTTCTCTGGGAAGCAAGACCACAGGGCTTTAAGGCTCTGAAGCCTTTCCTCCCACGGCAGCCACCTCCGCCTGCCGGACACCTGCTGGGACCCATGCAGCACCCACCTTCTGCGATAACTGTATTCTGCTCAGAATGAATGAACAAATGAGCGATGGAAAACAAACTTTTCTGTGCTCCCTGGGGCAATAATGGCTATGCTTTCTCAAATGTAATTGGGACATCAGTAGGTCTGTGAGATACTGTCATTATTTTTCATTAACAACAATACTGTTATTTTTAACCTAGAAAATCTATCCAGAGTTTATTGGGCTGGTGTTTGGGTCTTTTGAAATCAGACTGGCGTAGCTCACATACATCTTCAAGTACAGGTACAACCTCTCCTAATCAGGAATAATGGTGTGATAATCCTGAATTATGAAATGTGTATTTGAATGCAGTTTTATTACTTTCATGTACATTACACACTGCTAAGCAAGATACAAATCTGTACTACTAGCAGGAGGTGAGTTAATGAAAAAAAAATACAGTATCACATAATATATTATAATTATAAAAACCCGGTAGCATATGAGAGTTAATTGCCAGGCCCAGACCTGAAATCATGCAAAGACATTCTAAATTCACCAACTCCTTGTTCTGAAACAGAATTGCTTCTAGCTTGAATTTGCCCTGTTCCAGATTAGTACCCTGCCTGACCATTCCCAGACAATTTTTTCCAATATGTAAATTTCAGTCAGAGTCACGTATACTAGGGATATGACAAGAATACCTCAGTGGAACTCAAGTTATTGTTCAAGTTCAAACAACATTCCAAAAATAGAATGTGCCACCAACTTGATGACATGGAGATTGATAATATAAAACACAGGTCGGCAGACACAGAATTAAAAGAGGAAGGAAAACAGAAAATGTGCCCTTGTTAAGATCCAAGAACACTTTCTAGTATTTGTTATTTAAAAAAAAAAGTTAATTAAAGAGTTTACACTTTATCATGCACGGTAAAGAGCTGACAGGCATTATTATGATATGAAATGCTTCATTCTCCAGCAGAGTTTAATTTAGAGCTGCAACAAAGGGGAAGAAGGAGAAATAAAGCAGTGGAGATGTGCAGCCACATGGCTCAGGCTCAAGGTCCTTTTGGAAAAGAGCTCAGTGGGGGCAATGCAAGGCCTGTCCCCCGAAATTGTCTCTGCCAGGGTGCTCATGGATGGCCGCCCCTCCTTGGCTCCATGCATTCTCTGACCACCTCGTGGAGGGATTCAGCACCTCTCAAGGCTGGCCAGGTAGACACTAGAGCCCAGCACAGACCCGGAGGGGCCACTGAGGTCACCAGTTAGCTGTGTAGACGTGGCCACATCTGCAATCCAAGACAGACACAGAAAATGTGTGCTGCACACTTGCGGACATTATTTCCTTTGGCGCATCTACTTGCATGTGTAGAAGATGCTCAGCAAAGCGGTGACTCTGAGTTAGGAAAATCAGATGGTACAAAGACTGTCAGAGAGGGAACGTGATGTGCAGGTGGACATACCGGGGGTCCACCCAAGCTAAGCAGTCTGGTCCTGGGGCTCAGACAAGAAGCCCCCACCCCCACCCCCAGCAGAGGGGACCTGGCTACCCTGCTGATTTGGCTTCAGGTGTCAAGCGATGGTGCTCCAGAAGAAAGTTTACAGGGTCACAGGAGACCAGTGTTTCTGACCACCTGTCACCCTCTGCCGCCCTTCCCCATAGAGTAATAGCGTTCTGCTGTGTTGTTGAGTTTTGTCTATTGACGACCTGACCATCCGTCTTATGTCTACTATAGTTCACATCACATCACCTTTCTCTCCGACCACAGGATGCTCCTTGGACACAAGAGAACAGGCTTCATTCAGAAGCTCGTACTCATCCCGTGTTTCACTTTCCTTGCCAGAGGAGGTATCAGCACACACAATGGGAGGGGGGAGGGAGGAAGGGAAAGAAGAAGGAAGGGAAGGAGGAGCGAAGGACAAGAGGGCAGGAGAAGGAAGAAGGAAGGAGCTGCAGCAGGGAAGGAGCCCTGGCTGGAGCAGAGCCCGGCAGCCACCACCGGGGACGAGGCAGGCAGGCCTCGCCATGAAGACAGTGCCAGTGCTGGAGGCTCTGGAGACCCGCGGCCAGCATCGCTGGTGTGACTTTCATCCAAAGCCAGTAGCAGGGGATGGTCTGGGCTCCCCAGGAGTCTGGAGGATGCCTGGCAGCCTTGAGTAAATGCTGTTTTCTGGTTCAGATCGCTGGAGTGGGTTCTGCTACTTATAATTAACTATAATTTGCAAGTAGAAACCGGAACCAGCGGAGAGGTTTAGGATCCAACATATCTCAGTCCCGAAACGCACTCGTATGTCCTCCCTGCCATGTTCAGGGTCGCCTTCCTTCTTAGCCAAAGCCCCAACCTTCACACAAGATCCCTGGAGTGGTTACAAATTCAACGAGCCTTGTCAAGGGTTCAAACTTGGGGCTTGGTTGAGGAGTACTCGGCCCCAGTGCAGCCTGAGAATGAGGGGTCTGTCCATACAGACAAAGGCTCTGGCTCTGAGGATACTTAGAGTCTCAGATTTGACACTCTGAGCTGACAGCTGCCCTTGGAGCTCCCAGGACAGCCACAAAGGGCCAGCCCACTCCCCAGCCCCATGCCTGCCATATTGTTCTGTGGCATGGGCAGCCGGTGTCCCCAGCCCTTGCCTGCAGTAACACCTCCCTTCAGGGAGCAGAGCCATCATTTAAGTAGGTCTTTCATTGCTGGAGACCATCAGCTGCTGGATCCCATCCTTAATAGTATCAGGTCATTCAGGTCCCCTAGGATGGCCAGCCAGCACCAAATTTCCTTTCTTCATGACCAGTGATCTGCAAAACAAGCCATGCGTGCCTGTGTTAATGCCCCACAGCCAGTTCGATCAGAAAAGGAATTCCCTGAGCAAGGTTAGGGCACCCACAGGGACGACTGTGACACAGAGTGGTCATGTGCTCAGTGCACCCGCCACCAGCACCCTCAGATAAAGGCCCCGGAGATGCCTTTCACACATAAATACTTGGTTCAAAGGGTGGCATATGAGGCCAGGGGCTAGTCTTCTGTGCTGAGTTAGCCCATGAACTCAGTGTAGGGATGGAAGACAGGAATAGAGGCCACCATCTTCTAGGCACCTCCCCTTCCAGGCCGGCCCAGGGCCAGCGTGCCTCCCTTTGGGAAGGAAGTCTTGGAAGCCCGGAAACCAAGCATCTGAAAATCAGAAGAGAGTGAGCTTTCGGTTCCTGGGGGGAAAGGAGGCCCAAAACGGGTTAGAAAACTAGTGAAATGACAAGGAAGGAACTCCCTGACTGTGCCCACATGGCCCCAACTCTTCCAAGTCAAGACGCCAAATCAACATCTCACCAATGTCCCTGAAGACACACTTCGCCAGTCTTAGTGGGAACACTTTGAAGCCCGGAGCTGGGCCTGCAGTGTGTAAGCATGCTGCAGGCCACAGGCTCTGAGCTGCCCTTCCGTCCACCATCCAGGAGGATAAAGCAAAGGGACTGTTTTCTATCAAAGTTCCCTGTCAGTTCCTGTCCACCGAGGGATCTTGTGTTTTCTCTCCTCGGCAAGTCGGCTTCACTCTTCAGAGCTGTCTTTTAAAAAGAAACATATTGTCCTTATTAAAATCTCCACAAACAGAGCCTGGCTTTCCTTTTAATTTATTTATTTTTCGTACGTTGGGTCTTCTGGGATTGACCTCTCATGCACGCCTGCCCTTTCTAGCAGGGAGGGCTTTGAGGCTTTTGCTGGCCAAGAGTCAACACGAAAAAGATCGTCTTAAAAATTTGTTCACATCCATTGACGAAAGGCGGGGACCCAAACGTTGAGTGAAGGGTTGCCTGTCATTGGAAGGCATGCAATTCCACCTGTTTTAAATCTGCAGTATTTGTCACGACTCCAACACCAGAGATCTAATAGCTCTTCCAGGGCTTTGCTCATAAACACACACCCGGACGCGTCTCAGGCACCGGCTTTCTTCTTTCATAGAGACTTTCCTCTTCACACTTGAAACAGAAATGCATTTTCTCTGAGAAAGCATTGACAACAAGACTGGCTTTCCCAGGGCAGGAAAGTTGCTTGCCCCCAGGCTGTGAGTAGCACGGCACATGGGGACACGGAGCTGAGGCCGTGGGCTGGCTTTCGTGGCTGCCAGAATTGCCTGTATTTGAAACCACCCTGCCAGCCCTGGGAAGGGGAGTAGGGGGGTGGAATCTACAGAGGCAGGACTTCAGAACATCGTGGTTAATGGGGAGCCAGGGTTCTGGGGCCCCTGTGGGACGCCTCACAGGCGTGTGTGAACGACATACACATCTGTGACCATCTCACGACTGTCGTCGTGATTTTCTACTTAGGGGACAAAAACTAACTCAAAGAAAAACAGAAGAACATTATGGTGTTTTGTCATCTTTAATTAGCTTACTAATAGGCATCACTGAAGATAAAGTTGCATTCTTTTATGATGCATCACACGAGCTTCATGACTCACACATCTGTGAGGCCACCTCTTTCTACACGTCGAAGAAACAACATATTTAGGCTTTGTTCTCTTCAGGGTTAGGCCTTGATTATGAGCCAAGGATGACATTGCTCTTCATTGTGATGCGTCGCATTTAACTTCAGGAACACCAGCTCAATTTGGAGCAGAGATTTTTTTTCTCCTCTGATCAAGCCATGATGCAAGATGTAAACAAAAGAGAGTTTAACTCTGTTGTCGTTTAGGCCAAAGTATGTGAGATACACATTTTCCCATGAAGAAATAGCTATGGGCCCGCTGCCCTCCTGACTGGTTCATTATCATCCACCCACCATGCACGGGGACGGAGTAAACTCATGTACAGGGGTGTGTGAGTGGTGGATACAAAAGGCTCAATTATTTACTCAAACACGTGGAGTCTGTTTTTCTTAACAAAGAAAGCTGTAAGTGGCTTTGGTCCGACGGTGGGTTTGGACCCACTTTGGGCTCCGAAGGTGGTGAGGGGGGGAGGAGGCGGTGGCACGCAGTGGGGAGCTCTGTGCAAGGAAAGCCCTAGCAGGGTCTCCTGGCTGGTTCCATCCCTCCCACGTCTTGCCCAGCTCACAGCTCCTCATCAAGCTCTGCGATCCTGATCTGCCACTTTCCCGTCGCTGCTGTAACAAACCACCATGAACTGGTGACTTAAAACAACAGAAACTCCTTCTCCCACAGTTCTGGAGATCAGCCAGGCTGTGCTCCTTCTAGAAACTCCGGGGCGACCCTTCCTGCTCCTTCCAGATGCCGGCGTTCCTGGTGCCTCTGGCCTCTGGCTGCCTTGCTCCCTCTCTGTCTCCTTCCCCACATGCCTGTCACTTGTTCGTGTCTTCTCTTGTGTGTCTCTTTAAGGACACTTGTCACTGAATTTAAGGCCCACCCAGGCAATCCAGCACCAGCTCCATAACTCAGGACCCTTAAATTAACACCATCTGCAAAGACAATTTTTTTCAAATAGGGTCAATTTATGGGTAGCAGGGCTTAGGAGCTGAACATGTTTTGGGGACCCACCATCCGGTCCACTGAGCTGGGAAAGCCACCTTCTCACTTTACCCTCTTCTGTGTTTCTCTGTTACACCTCTCCCGCGGAGGATACAACCCCAGGGGAAACATCTACAAAGTTGGTAGCCAACCCTGGGGATTTCTGAGTGTGGACAAGCTCGGGTAAATTAGCCTGTATCAGCTCAGGCATTAGCCCTGTGCTGGTGGGTGCTGAGTCAGCCTCTGCAGGACAGCCCTCATAGCAAAGCCCACTATGCAGGGCAGTTCTTGGGCCAACAGTCCATCTGGACTTAATGAGCCCTTTGATCCCACATGGTTTTGTTCAATGACAGGGCGGCCTCTGCAAAGTCACTGCCCTCCAAGCCATCCTTCCACTGGCCGCTGGGCCAGGGCCCACTTCTGAAGAGTTCTACTGGATGGTGTCTTTCAGCCTCCACGGCGAGTGTGAGACTGTGGCCCTGAGCCCCTTGCTCCCTGTGTACACCTGGCACCAGCTCCTCCCCGGGAGCACTGCGTCAGAAATACACATGGATGAAACCCGACTACATTTCAGGCATGCTGCCTGTCCCCACCCTGCCCACCGGGGCCGTTCAACCCAAGACTTGTTGGAGGAAACAGTGTTTTGCCACATGACTGAGATTTCCCATGGCCACAAAGGGCGATTTCTTCTCCCCTTCCTAAGTACAAGTAAAAGTTATGTTAAGTTGGTGGTGGCTCTTTTATTATTCATCCCTCTTACAATTCAGAGTGCTTACTGGACCATTTGCGGGGCCCTGGAACTCTTCCAAAGACCTCACAAATATGGAGGCCTTGCTGATTCCATGAAGGGTCTACTCGTTCCTACGGACAGCCCGCAGGTCTGGTCCCCCTGCCGGGGACTGGCATTCCCACCATCCAGGATCCGGGTCCTGGACCATGCAAACGCCTTTTTGAAGAATGCACCCAAAATCAGTGACAAACATCTCAAGCCATAAGGTCACATAATTGCATCAGGGAACGGAAATCACTGCAGAGACCTTCACTCAGTTGCTAGAAGCCATAGCAGCTGCCCGCTACTTTATGATAGAAATGCTTTAATCAAGTTTAATATATTAAAGATCTAGCACAAGGTGGTCTCTTTGAAAGAGTGATGGCATTCTACCTGTGTTTATAGGAGGATTTCTCCACCCCCCGCCCCCACAGGTAATTTGTGCTCAAACAGAGTTGCATGCAGCTTTTAGTTTTTTCTTCATTAGTCTTTTACAGCTTGGTCCCTTCCTAGCTATTCCATATTACTTATGTTTCTAGTTCAGTAGTTTCTCTGAGATCCCAGATATGCCCTACAGAAGGAATAATAAAACTAAGTAAAATTTTATTACCAGGGAAAATGCCCATGGCTGTAAAAGTCTTTTTATAGTGGTAATGTTTGGTTTTAATATTTAATAAGCATAAACCACCATAAAGAAACATAACATTATGTTCAATCCCTTGAAGGATGGTGAGATTTGAAATTGTACAGGTGAAGTCTTATCTGATGTAACTAAAAAGGCTTTGGATGTACTTCAAACTTAGATCCGGAATCCAGATGTCGCCAAGCTCCAGGGAAACCCAGTCCTACATAACAAGTTCATCAACCACACGTCCTGCGGAAACGCAAAGTTGAGGATTTGCAGGTATGTGGCTGTGACTCACTCTTCTAACATCTGAGGATGAAGTCAGAAAGTGATTTGTTGATAAAATAAATCTCAACCACAGGTAAATGGCTTTCATGCCTATAACTTGAATCCGAATAAATGATTATATTTAAAAAATTGACTAACTGCTCCTGAAGTTCTTTGAAGAATATTTAGGGAACGGTGATCGGTCTGATGCCATTGTTCATAAACACAGGCCATTCCTGTGATTGTGCTGTGGGGCCTAATTCCACTCTCTAGATTTTTGAAAATGGGGAAAAATCCAGTCTTAAACTACTCAGAAAAGAGAGGTCAAAGGTTGCTTATTTCTACTTTGAAGGCATTTCCTTTTCTTGACTTTTACAGCTGTCAAATGACATAGATTTATAGCAATCAATTTCAGAGCCCCCAGGGTTCAAGCGTTTGTTGATTTTTTTATTTCTTTTGGTTGTGATTTGTGTAGGTCTTCAGCTCCAGCGGAAAGCACTAACTAGACTTACATATGCCAGGGTGGAGGGGTGGAGAGTGGAACTAACTGGAAATTAAGAAAGAAAAATACATGTTTCAATTGAGATGAAGTTGATTTTTAGGCAGTTGAATAATTCAGGAAAAGTAGCTTTGTAAGTTAGAACATCATGCAAGAAGAAAACTTTGTTCACTAGTGAAAAGTGGATCACTCTGTGAAGAATGAATGAGATTCTTACATTTGTTTGATATTGGGTGAATTAAATATGAGTAAATATATTATTTTATTAAATTTGTTATCTAATTGTTTCAGCCCATCACATAAAGGAAAAAAAAAACATTGCATAACCTGGCAATCCAGGTATATTCTTCAATGTCATCCATCAGACTGACGCATACGTATATGCTCATCGATATGCTGAAAGTCTAGGGGCGCCTGGGGGACTCAGTCGCTTAAACGCCCGGCTCTTGACTTAAGCTCAGCTCATCATCCTGCAGTTCATGAGTTTGAGCCCCACATTTGGCTTTGAGCCTGTTTGGGATTCTCTTTCTCTCTCTGTCTCTCTCTTTCTTTCTCTCTCTAAAAAATAAAATTAAATTTAAAAATACACTGAAAGTCCTCCGGAGAGTACCAGGTAGTGTGTCCAAGGCAGGGCTGGGGTTAAGGGTGTACAATGCCTTCCCAAGGACATCAACCTGCTGCAGTTTTACGGTCAGAAGTGGTTTAAATGATCGGAATGGCCAACATCCGTGTAAACTGATTATCAGGACCTACTATATACATATCTAATGAGACAACCATAGAAGGTAATCATTTCTAAATAGTAACCTTTAACCGATAGCCTGTACGGTATTAGTCCCAGAGCTAATAACTATTTCCTTAAGAAACAGACAAAAATACACTAACCACCCTCAGTCCTGGTGACCTCATGCAAGGTCAGCTGAACACAACTAGGGAGACTCCCAGGAAGAAGGAGCATGAGGGCCAGCACGGAGGTGGTGGCCACCATGGTAGAGAGGTGGACCGTGCATGCAGGTGTGCTCACTGGAATGCTGATTAGCCAGCAAAACAGATGCTTCACCCAAGCGTTCTGCCACCTGCCCTGTGTCATCATCACACCTATAATTCTGATAACACACCAAATCCTGTCCTTTGGAACCTGGCTCTTAAAGGTGCTTCATGTTTTGGAAGCTTTATGAAATTATTTTATTCCAAGCCCTATTTTAATTGCCATAATTTCAACTCACTTCTACGGATGTTGAATTGACTTGAAAATTTACATACTGTGTGATGTTTAGTAGCATAAGCAACATTAAGCTAATTTAATTGTTTTAACTGGGTAATGAAATAGTCCATAAAAAGGATTATGATTCCATATAAAGGCATTACTTTTCATTTCAGGCTGTATTTTTTGTGCAATTTCTTAGGCAGTGACCATCAAAGTTCAGTGTGGTAAGAGGGACCCACGATGTCTGTGAAAATGTCGGTTACTTCTCCTAAGCATCTGGTTGAAAACAGCGAGACCCTAAACTTTGGATTTTTAACACAATTCTCAAGTAATTTTGATCCACGTAGTCCATAGACAACACACAGAGAAATACTGTTGTAAACTATACAATTTATCATTTAAACTTTTTCATGAGGAAAAGCCAATAAATAACATCCATTTGTGTTGTGTTGGCACCAGCAAAGGTCATTTCAAAATCATTTGGGAATCACCACGGGCATTATTTGGCATTCCCAGAATAACAGGGAAGAGGGAATGGAGGTCAGCACCCAGTCTGCAGAGTCATTCACTTGTGACTGGGTCCTGGTATCATCTCTTACAAGCCTACTAGCCTCCAACCACTTTTAACACAGCGATTTAAGTGCCTACTCATGCACGGTATAACAAGAGAATCCATGTCATTGGATAATGAACATGGAGCAAGCTCTCTGTGTATGTAAGATATTTAGCCCAGCATCTAGCACAGAGTACAAGGTTAAGAAACGTTTCTTACTGCTATTATTATTCACTGTTAATTACTGCATGTAACATGTTTCAGTAGCTGGTGAAGTGTCTTATTTGATGAGGCAAATTATCCAGCTAAAAGAAATCATAGCTACAATATAAGTTGATGCAATTTAATGAAATTAAGAAGTAATGACCTTAGGTTTGGTCTTAAATGTGTTCACATGGCTTAGTGGAAAGAGCACTATGTTACACCTTGAACTTCAAATTTGTGGTTATTTTTGCAAGTCTTTTCGTTAGTGCCGTCATCAGGGAAATATTTTTATAGGTAGAGCAAGTAAAAGAACACGTTTATCCCAGATTGTTGGGAGCCTCACTAATGCAATGTGTCTGAATGCAGCTGCCAAAGTAAAGGACACACTGATGCTATATATTTCTACACGAATCTCACCACATCATAGATGCTGTGGCTGAACCTTCTTCAGATCCCCAGTGATTTAACACTGAGCCCTTGTCACAGGAATCTGATTCTTTTCCTGGACCAAAGAAAGCCACAATTTGCTAGTTTTAGATATGAGGATAAATATACTTACTCTTTGAGCTTTTGTATGAGCTCCCACGGAACATCAAAGAGTCATCTGAATCTAAAAAGTATAAGACAAGTTGGACAGGGATTGTCATTGAAAGACTGACCCTTTGGGAGCCAGCTGGACAAAAGGGCTGGGATTAAGGTTCAAACTGTGCTTAGCCCCTTGTGGGATAGGTCAGTAAGTCAATTTAGTCATAAACATGTTTGTGTTTTTCTCAGTTAATGTCCCAGATGGATGACAGAAAACAGATGTATGTCATTTATCTGTATCTAGACAGCTCAATAGCTAGAAGGAAGATGGATGGATGGATAGATAGATGGTAGACAGATAGGTACATGATAGATAGATAGATAGATAGATAGATAGATAGATAGATGATAGATAGATAGATAGATAGATAGATAGATAGATAGATAGATAGATAGATAATTAAGAGTCCAAAGTGTTGGTTGACAGTGACTTCTAAGAAGTCTCACTTTTTTTCTTCCAAGCATAATAAATGTTGTGGATGTTAACTATTGTCAAGCCAAACTGAATTTGCAGTGCAATTATTATTCCGATTTTGCTCATAGAGAAGTTAATTATTATGATATTATAACATGGACTCATAATGCTACAATTTGGAGGCATTTATTCTTTGTTTAAAATTAGGTCACACACACACACACACACACACACACACACACACACACACACACTTTCCCTGCCCACTACCTCTGTTGCCTCTGAAATTTCCAGGAAGGGCCTGAGCCTTTGGAAGGGAGGTGAAAACCACACTGCACTGACAAGTATGCGATGTGGTGGCCTCCTTGCACACATGCTGTGTGTCTCACGGCACTTGGCCATGACGTTTCCTGAGTGATGCTCTGTGCTGTGTAACACCCTGGCACCTGCATGCCCACACTGCCCTCTCCACCTCCCTTGCCTTGTGCTCTTGACTGTGCCAATGTTATCTCGGTTATGGCGTGTAACGTTTTTACAGAACAGTGAATTTCCGTACTGGCAAGTGGCAAGTTTTGTAAATGCGCTAAAATACGGTGCATATTCTACTATTGTTGTAGAACAACGTGTGCTATATACCTACACACACGCATCAATTATGTAAAGTTTCTTAATAATTGCGTTCAAATCTTTTATAGCTCCTCAATCTCATGCCCCTACCATACCTCCATTTTCTGTATGTTCTACAATGTTCCTATTTTTTGTCTTTTCATGGGAAAAGCATTTGGCCTCCCCTATGATGACTAAGGAGTTCTCTATTTTTGTTTCATTTACTTCTGTCAATTTTTGCTCCCTATATATTGCAGCTACATTATTAACTGCTACACTTGCCTCGTGCTGAACCTTTTATCACTATTACATGCTCCTCTTTACTTTTGTCAAGGCCTTGTGCTTTATAATTCAAGATCGTAAAAAAACAGTAAAGGAAATATCCATCATCTAGACCTATAAGTTAAGTTTTGACATGATAAATAGACACTTAGTCAAGGAGTGAAGGGCCCCAAGGACAATCAATGCCTATGAAGAAGAAATATCTGCCTTGGGTGCAACAACCACCATTCCCAAAGAAAAGTCATCTCCACAGAAAGGAGAAATAATCATAGTTTGTAAAATATACTTTAAATATTTTGTAAAATACAGAATAGGAAAAATAGGTATTTATTGAAGTCCTTTGTATTTTCCAAAAAATAAACAAAACTTAGATTCTATAAAAAGTAAGATAATATGCTGACATTTTTAAAAGAGAAACTAAATGAACTAATAAAAAACAAAGAAAAATGAGAACTGAGGGTTATAAAGAATACTATGATGATCATAGTCCTGAATGAAAGCTGTGGGAAAGAGAATCAGTGCTGTGGATGGCAAGCTTCAGAAAATAGAATAAACTTGCAAAGTGATTAAAGTTCTCAGAGAAATAAGACAGGTAAGGAACAGAAATAGAGATCAAAAGATTCATAAAATGTATTGCCAAAGAGGCTAAAAGCATAAGGCAAAGAAAGAAAAACAAACCAAAAAGGAGGCCTAAAATGATAATCTAGAGGAAGAATGTTCTGAGTTGAAAGAAGACAAGGGGAGGCACCTGGGTGGCTCAGTCGGTTAAGTAGCCGACTTCAGCTCAGGTCATGATCTCACGGTCCTTGAGTTGCAGCCCCGCGTCATGCTCTGTGCTGACAGCTCAGAGCCTGGAGCCTGTTTCAGAGTCTGTGTCTCCCTCTCTCTCTGCCCCTCCCCTGCGCATGCTCTGTCTCTCTTTGTCTCGAAAATAAATAAAACATTTAAAAAAGAAAGAGAAAGAAAGAAAGAAGGCAAGGATTCACATTTTATTTTCCAAGAAGAACCGAAAGCAGAGTCAAGTGCAAGTATGGACTTTCCCAGAGGGAAATTCAAGCAAGATTGTTTTCTTATTTCAAAGACAATGTGAGAAAACTTACAGTGATCATGATAACCAATTTGCTTTTTGAGTTTATGCAGACAAAAGTTGAATCACACCTGAAATGTACAAGTGATTACGATAACAGACTGAAGTTTCCTTGCATATGATAATTAGAAATGACATGAGAATTACTAAAGTAAACCAACTGATTATACAAAAGGTTTACACTCCATGTAGCAAATTTTATATATCTTTGATACTATAACTGGTATTTAAAGTTTGTCTATATTTCCTCTGTCTGATTTATTTCATTCTGCACAATGACCTCCAGGTTTATCTCCATTGTTGCTAATAACAGGAATTCCTGTATTTAAAAAAAAAAAATGTAAGTGATATTACATATATATTATATACATATAGTATATATATAATCTAACATTATATAAAATGTATACATTTATTACATTTGTCAAACTATATGTTATGTGAATTGTATAAATATATATCATATATTTACTTCATTTATCTGTCATTGGACATTTACATTGTTTTCATGTGTTGGCTACTATAAATAACATTTGCAATGAATATAAAGTGAAGATATCTCTTCAAGATAGTGGTTTTGTTTCCTTCAGATATATTCCTAAAGGAAAATTACCAGATCATATGGTAGTTTTATATTTTAATATTTTGAGGAGCCTCCGCAGTTTCCGATAGTGGCTACACCGATTCACATCCCTGCATCCCCTCTTTTCCACACCCTCGTCAACACTTATCACCTTTTATTTGTGTTTTGTTTTGTTTTGCTGTGTTTTCTTTCTGGTTTATAGTAGTCGTCCAATCTGGCGATTTTCATTTCCCAGATGGTGAGCACATTTTCACATACTTAGTGACCATTTGTATTTCCTCTTTGGAGAAATATCGACTACTCTAAGATTCTACTTATATGTGGGATCTAAAATAATCAACTTTATAAGAAACACAGAGGGGGACGGTGGTTGCCAGAGGCTGGGGAGAGGGGGCAATGGGAAGTATATTAATAAATGGGTACAAAGTTTTAGTTATGCAACATGAATGAGACCTAATGACCCACTTATAACAGAGTGCCTATAGTTAACAATGCTGTACTGTATGCTTCAAAATTTGTTAGGAAGACAGGTCATATCTTAAGTGCCCTTACTGCAAAAGGAAAAAAAAAGTTTCAAATAAGTAAGAGGATGGGAAGGAATTTCTGCAGGCAATGGATAGGTTTATGGCACGGATGACAGTCATCAACTTGGGAGCGTATACTTACCCCCAAACTCATGTTGGACACATTAAATATACACAGCATTTTGTATGTCAAGCCTATCTCCATAAAGTGGTGTAGAGAGCAATTTTAACATTTATAAGAAGAAATTTAATATCTCTGAATACGTAAACATAACATCCAGTACTTGTGTAGAGATGGCCATGTTGAAATGTTTTTATTTGTGTTTCTTTTACTTTGCAGAAGTTGTAAAAATCCTCTATGGATTGCATATCCTTTGATGAAAAGGTATAATAAAGCAAAATTAAAAATTAAAAGAATTCATCTGTATCTTAATATTGTTTGATATCAAATTAAAGAAGATGTCGCTTTTAACCAAATTATTGACAGATAATGCATAAATATTTAATTTAAAGTAAATTAAAGAGCATGTGTTCTTGTTGAATGGGAAACATGAAAATGTATCTTTAAATTGTAACCATTGATGAAGACTGTATGAGCAGAAAAATTAGAATAAAATTTTAATGATATGCTGAACTAAAATACTTTTTTAAATAAAATCACTTTTTTATTATGTAACAGATGAAGCGCTTTCATAATAGAGAAAATCCCCAATGGGATTCTTTAGATGTGCTATTGCAAAAGGAATTCATGGGTCCAGAATGTTTGGGTAGCCCTAGGCTAGGAATGTTTCAGAAATTCAGGGTTTTCTCGTATTCACTTAGCAGGCAAATCTCCACTGTTCTTACTGCAACTCAATTTAGGCAATGGGACCCTTGCTGGAAAACAGATGAGTGAGTTGCTAATATGCAGCAAATACCAGGTAGAGGGGGTTGGGGAAAGACACCTGGGGAGTGCAGGTGATCTCATATCTTGTGACTTGATCTCCTGATGTACCTTCCCTTCCAGCTCCGGGGGGTAAAAGGATGCTGAGCAGACCCATCTTCCAGGTGAAGACATGACCTCTACATTGAAATTTAAGCTTTCATGAAAAACTCTCTCTTTCCAAAATGAATCCAGCCCTTGGGTTTTTGCTGTTGTCTTAAAATTTCCAGCGTTATTCCTGAGAATAGAATCAAGATAAGAATCGATCCCGACATAGTAAGTACTGACATGTTTTCACTATCATCAGGGAAGAGGGACACCTCTGTCACATGTCATGGTGGCACCCCCAGCTTAGGACCAGATCACCCAGACAAGTGCAGCAACTCTGGCCATCTGACTGCGCGCTGTTCTCAGGCGGCGTGGTGGCAGGAGGCCGGGAGATGGAGACCCAGCGCCAGGAGAGCAAGCCAACCTCGCAGCATTGCCTGAGGCCGCCCAGCCCAACATGGCCCTCAGGCGGGTGACCCCAGCACCATGACACTTTACATGGTGCAAGTCAAGCAAAAATGACATCTTAACCTTAACTGGGATCTTCAGGGATGAAAGTTCCGAGCTACACTTCAGATGACAAGTTTGTGATCTAAACGTTGGTTATACCACACTCTCCTTTGTTAATTCACATTTCAGTTGGTTATTTTAACTCAGTTTCAGTCACACACTTGGGATAGTTGGGTGTCATGCTTCATGAGGCTGTGATCTTCCTGAAATGCTTTGTTCTCTGGGACGCAGTCTTTCCTGGTGAGAACTTCATGCACCCTGGCACCTGTTGTCTTTCATTTCTAGAATCGTGCCACGTCCTGGACAATGAGGTTTATTCCACTTAATGTCCCTTTATCCATCGGTGTGTTGGCTGTTATTATTGTAGCCATGGGAGCACAGGCTTAAAATGCTCTTGGCATATTGGCCTAACTCCCATGCGGCTGTGTGCGAAAGCCAACTCCCAAATTGTTTCACAATTGAAACCTCATGATTAGGAAAGTTCAACTTTCACTCATGACTGGTAATTGTAAAATGTGTACGAACTTATCTCAAAATGGCCCCACATCGCTCATATACTAACTGTTCTCCCTATTAATCTATTTTTATTTTTTGTCTATTTTTAAAAGTTAATTTATTTATTTTGAGAGAGAGAGAACAAGTGAGGGAGGGGCAGAGAGAGGACCCCAAGCATGTTCTGCACCTTCAGAGTAGAGTCCGATGTAGGGTTCGAACTCAAGAACCATGAGATCCTGACCTGAACTGAAACCAAGAGTTGGACACTTGATCGACTGAGCCACCCAAATGTCCCCTATTAATCTATTTTTATTTTTTATTTTTATTTATTTTTTTAAATCTTTAAAAAAAATTTTTTTTAATTTATTTCTGAGAGAGAGGGACAGTGTGAGCAGGGGAGGGTCAGAGAGAGAGGGAGATACAGAATCTGAAGCAGCTCCAGGCTCTGAGCATCAGCACAGAGCCTGACACGGGGCCTGAACCCACGAACCGTGAGATCATGACCTAAGCAGAAGTCGGAAGCTTAACCGACTGAGCCACCCAGGAGCCCCTAATCTATTTTTAAAAACAAAGGTCATTCAGATGTTGACATGTAGTTGCAGCGTTTGGGCTTATCTTAACTTAGCATCTCCTTGTCCAAGATTCTCATTGTGCTTGGGCCGGGTCACCTCTAACGTCCCCCAGGAAATGGAGAAGACAGGGGTGGACCAGTTACCAGTGTATCAGCCCCAGGCCCATGTCCACAGAGGGGACGTGCTGTAATCTCATTGTCCGCTTGGCACCACAGTAACCATCCTCAGTAGAGCGTGCTGAAAAGACACTAAAGGAGGAAGGGATGCTGTCCCCCCGCTGGGGAGCCCTCTCTGTGCACGGCCCCGGGGCAGGCACAGTGTCTGCAGCCCAGACTCGCTGTGCACTGCGGCGGGCAACAGCACCCCACTCCCCACGGCGGCTCCGCTGGAGGCTCAGGCTCAGCACACCCCAGCCGACGAGTCCCCACAACACTAGAATGTAAACTCCCACTGAGCCCCCAAAGTATCCCACTCGGAACACAACCCTTTGGTCCTTCGAGCCATGGACACCCTCCACCACAAAATCCTGCTCTGGGATGAGAGCGCTTCCAGACCCCTCCCTGTGAACTTGCCCGGATCACATTTCTCTGTGGTTTCTGTCTCCCCACTGGACCCTGACTGACGTGGGCCTCCAGAGCCCATGGAGAATATGAGCGCCCGGTATCAGTCCTTGGTTCCCTCCACCACCGGGTTACATCCCAAGGGCCACAAAATACATGATTTGGCTGTAAACTGTCACCTGAATTCATATGCCACTGGGCTTCTTGAGCCTTACAGTTAATGGACTAATCTCTAAAATGGATGATGTAGGGGCGCCGGGGTGGCTCAGTGGGTTAAGTGTCCGACTTCGGCTCAGGTCATGATCTCACAGTTTGTGGGTTTGAGCCCCACGTCGGGCTCTGTGCTGACACCTAGCTCAGAGCCTGGAACCTGTTTCGGACTCTGTGTCTCCCTCTCTCTCTGACCCTCCCCTGCTCACGCTGTCTTTCTCAGAAATAAATAAAACATGTAAAAATTTTTAAAAATAAATAAAAATTTAAAAATAAAATGAGTGATGGAAGTAGGAACTGTTTTGATCAAATAGGAGAAAAATCTTAACTATTGAATAAAAAGCCATGAGAGATAGGACTCTGCCTTGTTCTCTCAGAAGAAATATGAGTTTTTATATGGGTCCCAAACACGTTTAGGTAAAGGTCCAGATTGAACATAAAGTCCTGTTACACCTGTCGTCTAGGATGCCAGGAAAAAATAAATAAGTAAATGCTGTAGAGAAAAAAAAATGTTCTGCATTTAAGATTTCCCTTCGGTACACAATTTCATAACTTCCTCCAAAAGCGGCACCGTTGAAGTTTCTAAAGGTCACAGAAGCAGAGAGAGGCCATGCTAAGCAGGTAGTAAGGAAAACATGCTGACTTTTTTAAGCTCTCCCTTAATACTGCATTGGAAACGGAAAAAAAAACAACAACAACAAACGCCTTACAGAACAAAAAAATCCTTAGGGAATGAATGTCTTAAAAAGAAAAATAGAATTCCCGATGCCGTTGGGAAGAGATCTTTTAATGTGAAAAAAGTCAGCCANCAGCTAACGATTCTGGCCAAATCGCACCTCCTATGCCTGTGGTCCCGAAAGCAAACTGAGCTGCCCTGCTCCCCGGGGTCCCTTCTCCCCTGGGCCGCTCGGCCCCCCTGGGAGCTCAGCGTGTCGTCTGGAGCCCCTGTCTCCTCACTGGGCAGCGCCAGCTTCCCCACCTTCTCATTTGCAACCCAGATTTGCAGGCAGTTGGTCCTGGGACCCAGGCAGGCAGGGGGAGGGGGCCCAGCTTCCACTGAACTTGAATGGAAACCACCTAACCTTTACCCTACTTCAAAACTCAGCTAGAATGGGAACTTCAGAAAAGAGTTTGAACAATTAACCCATTTTGTGAGTCCTCTTAGGGCCCTTCGTCGTTCAGAGCCGTTCCTTAAAATGTTCGCACTTGCGTGACGTGACTGCATAGGCTCCATCTCCCTCCACCCTGACACCAAACGCTGTTCAGCGCATCTCACACGTGGGCCAACCAGTTCGGGGCCTTCTCCCAATGGTGACGGGGAGACAGACCTCCCCAGGTCCCGTTTTGAAGTTTGACGCTTCATCTGTATATGAAGAGAAGAGCCACAGAGAAAACCACCCTGGTAAACGTCCCCGTCCTGTTTGGAATTCCCTAAACAGATCGTCTGGTTTACAAAGAGACGGCGTTGGGTTCCTGTCCGTAGACTTGCTTTTTGCCGGGGCCAGACTCCCACAGGGCCCGCGGGCTCCAGCAGCGTGATGTATGCCCATCCTGTGCTTCCCTCCGGCTCACTGGGAACTCCAGCCACCGACCATTTATTATCCTGCAGCCGTCTTTCTGGCTGCGTTAGGTTGTCAGCTAACTAGCAAGG
>NW_027551559.1:9136274-9194302 GCF_008692635.1 Crocuta crocuta
GACCCCCCCCCCCCCCGTTTCTGCGAGGGAGCCCCAGGCCGGTTCCCATTGTCAGGAGCCGCAGGGGATGAAAATACTTGGCATTGCCTTGCACTTCGCTTGGGAAAGCGCTCGCCATCCCAGCGCAGGAAACAATGCGAGAACAGTGAGCATCTTCTCAGCCACAGTGTCTGCCCAGGTCCATAAAGGGCCGAGGTCTCACAGCACAGATGACGGAGTAGCCGGGGAAACGGATTCCCGGGGGGCATTCATTTAGGGGAGTTTCAATAGGGCCGAAGGTGGCTTGTTCCAAAATGTGTAATTTTCTGTGTCTGCCGCAGTCTCCTGACACTGTTTCCCTACACACGGTGAGGCCCCAGAGAAGCCGGTGCACGCAGCTCGGTAGAAGGATCGAGTGAGATGCCCTCCTAGGCCCACTGGTCCGTCTCAGCGGCAGGAGAGATGGACCAGATCCCACGGGCAAGCGTGGGACTGGGGTGCTCAGGACTCCCGGGGCTTATGTGGCCAAGAGACATAGAGTATCGGAGAATCGCGGAGGCACATACAGGTTTCAAGGAATCCAGTTCAGTCACCTGGGGCTTTTATCAGTTAATATCATAAAACTAAATCATGAGAGTGTCTCTCACTTTATGCTTGACCATGTCGATGCACCTGCTCTATACTTGTCACAAACTGGGTGCTTGTGGTGGAAACTGATGGAGAAGGAAGCCTCAAGGACACGGACCTGCACGGGCTGACGTCACAGGGGATGGCTGTCCCGAGCACCCCCATCCCAGAACGCCCCTCGAATCTACAGGAACCCAACCACCCCCAACCCGCAATGGTGATGATGTCTGCTCTCATATCAGTAGTCACTGCCCTGAAATCCGTCATTGGAAGTAAAGCATCAGACCCCTCCCCCATGCAACCACCATGTCACATAATCATTAGACCACCCAGTCTGGTCCGCGGCCTCATCCCAGGCTCACATCAGTGGGGTTGCAGAAGGAAAGAGACGCTGGGCCCCTCACGTTACTGAAGTCAGCCCCTGTCCCTGTCCCTCTGTCCCCCTGCCTGGGCAGCCACAGCCCACGCGTGAGATGCCCTCCCTAGCACCCCCAGGTGCCACTGCGTGTGCAGTGGGGGCAGGGACAGGAGGGACCTTCCTGGGGGGGACACTGAGGACACGCTGGGTATGTTCATACATTTTTAAAAATGCATCCTTTCCATTTTTTCCTGTCTTCATAGTTGTCGCCTATTTCTGCATGTATGAAACCTAAAAAGAAAAAAACCAAACAAACGTGGAAAGGAATTCTGAGTTGACTATCATATATCTTTTGGCACAGATGTTCCAGAATTTAAATTTTCTTTTAACACAGAAAAATATTATAGCTTCATCTTTATTGCTGAATTCATATTTGATATTGTCAAGGTAATTACTGTTAACATTTCATGATGTTACCGAATGTAGTCATTCCTATAAATCAGTTTAACGGGCAGCAATTTTACGATTACTTTGGTTTGTAAAGATAAGATATAAATTTCCATGGAATTTTTTTAATGTTTATTTATGTGTGTGTGTGTGTGTGTGTGTGTGTGAGAGAGAGAGAGAGAGAGAGAGCGATAGAGAGAGAAAGCAGGGGAGGGACAGGGAGAGAGGGACACAGAATCTGAAGCAGCCACCAGGCTCTGAACTATCAGCACAGAGCCTGATGCAGGGCTCGAACTCATGAACCATGAGATCGTGACCTGAGCTAATGTTGGATGCTTAACCTACTGAGCCACTCAGCAGTCCTTCCATGGAAATTTTTTTTAAATGATGAGTTAAGGGATGCCTGGGGGGCTCAGTCAGTTGGGTCCAACTTCGGCTCAGGTCATGATCTCACGGTTCGGGGGTTTGAGTCCTGTGTCGGGCTCTGTGCTGACAGCTAGCTCAAAGCCTGGAGCCTGCTTCATATTCTGTATCTCTCTCTCTATCTCTGGCCCTCCCCTGCTCTCTCTCTCTCTCTCTCAGATATAAATAAAACATTAAAAAATGATGAGTTAATATATAGGGAAGAAATTTCACGGGTTTTCTTGTGGTAGAATGTAAAAAGTCAAAGTTCGTATCTAATAAATCCTATGTGGAGTAAATTTAGAAAAGAATGCACTGCTTTGGGGGAACTTGGACTGTTAAATATTATTTAAAGTAATAAATAGGAAGAATGAACGAGGAGCTAATGTGGCCCCAGTGTAACATGGACCAGCACATCATCTGCACAGCTCTTGCCTTTTACCACATGTGATGGGGATAAGTCCCCTGAGACACACACACACCCCCAGCTTGCTGCTCCCGTGGTCCCTCCTTACCCTTCACCTGGAAAATGGAGAGCTCTGGTGAGATCCGGGCTAATGCTCCTTGAACTTCTAGAACAGTCATGTTCCAGTAACTGCAGGGTCTGCCCTCAGCACCTCGCTCTGATCTGGGTCCTGATGGCTTACCTCGCTCACAGTCACAAACCCTCCAGAGAACTGTGGCTCAGACCTTCCAAGTATAACTCAATGCAGAATGTTTTCTTTGCATCACATTTTCAAAGCGCACAAAACAGACATGCCAGTCTTCTGCTGTGGCCTCTATCGATTCCAAGTACCCATCAGAGAACGGATGGGGGCTGTCCTGGGTTCTTTCCCCGATTCCCATCAGGCAGTCCGTCCTCACCATGTGCGGATGCTGTATTTGCAGATCTGTGTACTCACTCAAAGTTCTTTTTATCCCCCAAATCTATGCCCGTGGGGCCTTCTGGCCACGTGCAGACAGGGGGCTGTGCAGAGCTGGGGGACTGCCCGACTCGCACCTTCCCAGCCGAGGATGGACATGTGAAGCTGCCTCTTATTTTAGCGGCTGTGGGTAAGCAAATGTCTTTTCCGTCTTTTTACTGCATGTCTTTAAACCGATTTTTGTATGAATGGGCTGACAGCATGCATTAAATAAAGTGCCTTCAAACAGAAATGCACTAAAAGCAAGGCTGTGTATTGGCTAGTTGACAAATAGGCTGTGACGAGAGGCTGGCAGGAACCCAGCCCCGCTTCCCCAGGAGCAGGGCCTCCCCAGGAGCAGGGGTGCAGCCATCACTGACTCAGCGTCTGCAGGGCCATCGTGCAGCACAACCACCACGAGAAGTGGAAATCATCTGTAGCTCTTCAACGTCCCTCTCTTCTGTCACCGCCCCTTTCTCTCTCTCTTCCCTTCTGTGTGATCTGGTGATTCGTCCAGGGTCTCCATGGTTTCAACCAGCATCTGACACATAGTAGGTGCTCAGCCAATCATGCATGGTTGCATGGGTGCTTGGTTGATCATGGGTACTATGTGCTTGGTTAATCATGGGTAGTAGGTGCTCAGTCAACCATGAATACAAGGTGCTCAGTCAATCATGGATACTAGGTGCTCAGTCACTCATGGGTAGGTGCTTAGTCAATCATGAGTAGTAGGTTCTTGGTTAATCATGGGTAGTAGGTGCTCAGTTAATCATGGGCTTTCTAGCACTGTCACCAAACTAAAACTAAAAAGGACTCCTCTATTCTACATCCTAAAAACATGCAGCAGAAAGACAGATGATGTTTAGAAATTCACTTCTCCCCCTTGACCAGGAAGGCCCTTATGCTCTTTTCATCCCCTGGGGTTGGTTTGCACCGGTGCACGTGGCTTCTGAATTTTTGAAGGAGAAGAGAACACCCCAGGCTTACTTACGAATGAGAGATGTGAAATCTGCAGAAATCTACAGAAACACACTTCACTGGATTTCTGAATTATTTCTAACTTGATTTTTTGTCACGTTAGGATTTTTAAGTCACTTTTGTGCATAACGGAGACACCATTCAGGAGAGAGAGCACCAGGATGTGGGGAAAGAGGAGCAGTTGAGGACATGGAGTGTCCTAGAAAGCAGCTGTCCCCAGCCTAGCCTCAAGGAGGAAACCTGGCACATTGGGCCACCTTGGGGGCACACGGCATCTTTACCCCCTCGCCCCACTAGAACTTCTCCTCCATGCTTTGCCCAGGACACTGAGTGTCCTTCCCTGACTGACTTTGGACCTGGCTACGTGCCCTGTCTGGCCAGGGGCAGGTGAGCTGTAGTGACAGAGCCAATGAACAGCCTCTCCAGACCCTCTGTGTCCCTGACGAGGATCCCGGAGAAGAGCGAGCCCAGACAGCCATGAGCCCTGAGTCCTGGACGCAGGAACGAAGACACTGACGTGCACCTGCACCCGCCAGTGCCCAGCCTGTGGACCCATCTGACTGCCGCTGGCCCACAGACCCGCGCGGGCAGGGGTGAGTGTGGGGGTGAGGGGTGGAGTTCTGCGGTTGTCTCCTACCCGACAGCAGCTCGGCCCAAATCAACTAAGCCGCCCGCTGTGGAAAGACTATAACCTGTTCTATTAAAATTAAAGCTGCACAGTCCTTAAAATCCAGTAGTTCCACTTTGGCTATATTACAGAAATAGTAGTATCTGTACTACTAATATATATATATATACATATATATATACATATACATATATATATTTTTAATATATATAAAATAATTGAAGAGTCAATTGTAGGAAAAGGGTAAATGGAGGCTAATATATTCATAAGATAAAAGGATACATGAGATGCATGTTAGGAATATGGAAAGATCTTTGAAAACACATCACTGTATGCAAAAAACAAACTGCAGAGCCATAAATATGGTGTAATACTGTTTGTGTTTAAAAAATGCAAATCAATATTCTAAATTTTTAATGAATGTGTGTTTAAAAGCATTAAAAATCCTGTGGAAAGATACAAATTCCCAGTTGTATTTACATGTGGGGAAAGGTAGAATTCACCATATTTTGGGAAAAGGTCAGAGAGAATGGAAAATTTCTCCAATGTTCTGATTTCTCCAAAAATAATAATATTCATTTGTTAATTATGTAAGTATATATTCTCTGTGTGTGTGTGTGTGTGTGTGTGTGTGTGTGTGTGCACTTGTGTAGAATACTGGAAATAATTATGCCCAAATACTATCACTACTTAATTTTCTGAGGTAGAAACTCAGATGGTAAATGATAGGTCAATAGATAATAAATAGATTGATGATAGATAGATAGATGGATATTAGATGCATAGGTGATAAATGGATAAATAGATAACGGATAGATAGATAATGGATGATAGATAGATAATAGATGGATGGATATATAGATAGATAATAGATAGATAATGGATGCATAACGGACACATAATAGATATAGGTAGATAGAAAGTAGATAGGCAGACAGACATGATACATAGACAGGTGGTAGATAATAGATGGATAGACGATAGATAGACAATAGATAGATAGATAGAGAGATAGAGAGATGGATGGATGGATGGATGGATGGATGGATGAATGGATGGATGGATGGGCGGGCCGACGGACAGACGGATGGACAGACAGATAGGCAGATGGATGGATAGGCAGATAGGCAGATAGACAGATAACAGGAGATAGATATAGGTAAACAGGAAACAGACACACAGGTGATAGGTGATGGACAGGCCTGATCTCTGACCTGCAGCCCCTCCCCCGACAGCTCCCCCACAATCGCAGGTGCTGAAGTGAGGAAGCGCAGACAGCAGGTGCCGAGGCTTCTCTGCAGGAGTAAATATATGGTCCCCATAAGCCGTGGGAACCGCATACTCGCTTGCTTACAGAACAATCCAGAATAGAGTAAGGGAAGGGTGATGCGCCAAGAACCCACGGAGAGACGCTTCTGAGGAGGCCGGCGGCGGGGGCCGGGGCGCACGCGGGCTGGCTCTGCAGCGGTGCAGGGGTGCAGAGGTGCCTGGGCAGGGGCGGGGGGGGGGGGGGCGGCGGGGGCGNCCCCTGCGGTGAGCCGCGGGCAGAGCTGAGCTGGCCGTCTCCGCGCAGGCTGGAGGGACACGGGGGTTCCCGAAAGGGCCTGGGGCCCCTGTTACCCTGGCTTTCCTCGCCCCCAGCTGCCACCGCAGACCTCGGAGCTGCGTGCTGGGGCCGGAGGTGCAGCCGGGAGCAGAGGCGAAGGTGCGCGCGGTTTTGTTGGCTGGGGCTTCACACTAACAGTCACCTCCAGCGCGAGACTACTGTCATTAGCTGACGCTGTTATTATTAAGTAATGAAAGTGTTATATGTTAAATTAACACATACTTTGATTTATTATAAATACACAATACTAACGACTCTTAAATAATACTAGTAAAACAATTTCTAGGTTTCTAGTGTTTATTCTAAAAAACATGTTAGTGGCCTTTTCAAATTTAAAAGGTGGACCCCCTTCTTCCCCAATATTTATGTTATAGGATAAAGACAAATGACATTCATTTCAGTCCCAAATCATGGAAATTTGGCTTTTTTTTTTTATAACATAACCTTTGCATACCTAACTTTTTTCCTCCAATTTATTAGGATAAAAACTTTTGGGGGAAGAGAATACTTTACTATACACATTACCCACTGTGAGAGTTACAAATGGGAAATTTTTGGACATTTAATAAGCATTTGTTCATGCTTCTCGTGCTTCTATGTTCAAAAGCAAGGGAAAAGCTCAACAAAAATTAGTCAAACACTGTGTTACATGGTTTAATCCTAAATTACTTAGCAATTTCTGGCATGTCAGTTTTTTCAAATCCTTCCAGGAATCAAGCTGCTTACCAGTGCTTGGGAAGGGAGATTAGGAGATATTACGTGCTCTGATATTTATGCTGTAGAGGTAACACATATTATAGGCTATTTGTGCCATTTAATTCAAAGGTAGACTGGTTCAGCTCAAATTCAAAGTCAAGTCACTTTAGATATGCACGGCTCTGTGCTAAGTGTTTTCACCCGAGAGAAGCACGTTCTAAAGATCCAATCACGATATTGTGACCTCAAATTCACGGTCCATTGAAGACAACTCAGAACAATCATGTCCAGAAAGACCTCTGAGGGTCTGTTCTCATGATGTTACACTTTCAGATTTGGGGAAAAGCACTTTCTCCACCACAAATCTGTTGGCACGGGGTCCATCGAGGTTTCTCCTCCAGGCTCTCCGAGGCATCCCTCTGGCCTCCACAGAACGGGGAGAGACAAGGTAGTAATCGATTACAGCGTGGAGTTCTCCTGAACAAAAGCATGTTGGAGGGATGATAATAAACTCTTCACTCTAATTAGGATTATACTCATGGTCAACCTTTCACTACAACGCGGCAGAAGCTCACTTTGAATGCAATTAATTATTCAAAGGTGATTGTTTCCCTACATAGTGATTTAACTGCAATCTAGGATGGGGTGAAAGTTGGAAAATGTTTTTGTCCCAATGGTAGAATATCATTTCATCCAAAGAAAACATATGGCCTAATGACAGCCTGAATCTGAAACCATCTCCATTTTAATTTTTAGAAGTGTCAAAAAATGTCAATGTGCTTTAATGAAATGAAAGGCAGTGAAGATCTTTTTCCCAAGGTCTTACAGTAAAACACAGGGATGAAGCCATACATGGAGCCTCTTTTCCATCTCGACTCCAGGGCTAGAAAAGATCTGCCCTTGATCGTGAGGTTTTAAACATGAAAGACTTTGAATCTCTCCAAGCCCCAGATGAGCGCGGAATACTAATGCAGGGCCACGTGACACACTAGAGAAGTAAATCCTTTATTTTAAACTGTTAGTGGCCCGTTTTTCTCCAGCTCCATATTGCCAGTCCACCAGAGAAAGGAGAGCTACATCTCCGTCTGGGCCACTGTTGTTAAATGAGCCGGGGTGCGTGTGTGGAACTCCCTACTCACCAAGGGAACCTGTTCTGCCTTTATACGAACACAGCTAATCAAATGCCGACTTCAAAGCGTTTGTTACAGTGTCATTAGAGATGCGTATCTGGCCTTTTTTGCTTGAATGTGATGAGTCTGGATGTGTCACGTTACTCCCAACTTTTTTATGACTCAGTCCTCCTCAGGTAAAGAGCAGGGAGAGGAACCGAGGAACAGGTCTGGAGTGCACATCACTCAACAATGCACCCATCACCCAAGTGCTCTTAACTTCCCCGGGCTCCCTCATAGTTTGGCCCCCCAGGTTAACTGGGCTGCGGGTCATTCTGCAATGAACAGCCGTGGGGCTGGGGTGTGGATTCAGCCTGTGGCTCAGGGGATGCATTTGGAAATTTTTTCTCACAACAGCAGAGCCTGATGGAGCCCAGAACCAAAACCACTCTCTTCTTGGCGAAAGGTCTCCCTGACTTCCATGTGGGGCGAATGCCAACCTCAGCAGACGTTGGAGATGAGAGTCTGAGCCCCTCAACCCCCCCACCCCTCCTCTCCTCAGGCCTCAAGACCCCTTGGAGCAGAGGGGACCCCCCAGGGCCATTCCTCCTCCATCCCCACCNTCCCAGCCCTGCCCCGCCCAGCCCCACCTGCAGGCCCCTCCCTGTCTTCATCAAGTCCTCAGGCTCCCAGCACGTTTAGCGGTCACACGCATCAGATCCTCTTCCGACCCTCTGGAATGAAACCTCCTAAGTCCTGGCCTTTGTGTACAGCCCGGCACCTCTGCTGTGCTCCAAAGGATCTATTAACCATAAGTCACCTTAGGGCCTCCTCAGGGGCAGGCAGTTTCCCAAACACTTTACACTCACCGTTCCATTAGTCGTTGAGAGAGCACTGGGCCCGGAGGCGGCAGAGAATGAAAACATTCTCATAAGCACGCTCACTGTAAACGCGGGCTCTGAAGGTTCACATCCAATGCACGCCTCCCTCTCTTCCTGACAAAATCCTCGTAGTTCCTGAATTTACTGAAGTGGACCAGGCAGGTGGGATGGTGGCCCCAAGATGGCACCGGGGGGGATAGTGACCAAGGGCACACGACCCCATACCCACCACCACCCGGTTCTGCCCCCCTCTCAGTTAGGGGTGTTAGTATTATTTCAAACTCAACAAGCATTAATCTCAGCGCGCCTGGGGAGCTCAGGCAGTTGAGCGTCCCACCTCGGCTCAGGGCATGATCTCATGGTGCGTGAGTTCCAGCCCGACGTCCGGCTCTGTGCTGTCAGTGCGGAGCCTGCTTCAGATCCTCTGTCTCCCTCCCTCTCTGCCCTGCCCCTCTCGCACTGTCTCTCAAAAATGAACACATATTAAAAAATAAATAAATGAGAAATCTGCTCTTAAAAAAAGAAGCATTAATCCCAGATCATTTATATCATTTTACTATCTATGAAAGATACTGAAATTTCTCTTCATTTCACAATATTCCAAGAAACAAAGGATTGAGTTTATAAGGATGCTATCGTAGCAAACATGAGGCTTCAGAAATTCTCACATCTATTTCTCTTAACAGCGAAGAGATGGAAATCAAACTCATCTCCTGGGTTTGTGCTTAGAACATTAATTTTGTTTCCAATTATAATATTCATTGTTGAAAATTTAGAAATACAAAAAAACCCACAAAACTATAGGACAAATACTAATTTTACCTTTAGTCTGTCTACCCAGAGGGTTTTAACATTTTGAAGGATATTTTCCCCTCTCTCCTTCCACATATATGTTAAAATATATTTTAACTCATACTAGATGCTGCTTTTTTCACTTAATATTATAACATAACCCTGTTACAGCAATATCAAAACTATTTAATGTTCTCCTTTAAATGGCTATATAGCATTCCATATTATGGAGAGAAGAATGGCTTACATAACCATTACTATTGTGTTGGTCGTATCTCTACCATTAAAATATATTAAATATCTTTATTTTTAATTCTACTTTTTGACCAAGCTCTAGAATATGTATTTATTTATATTTTGTAACATGCATACTCCCCTCGAAAAAAAATAAAACCCTCTACATTAAACACCTGCACAATGAGTTAACACAGAGATTAAAACTAGCTCAGAATGCACATAAGTGCACGAAGACCCTGGATGTGACTAGTGGTAGATGTTGAACCCATATTTGCTGGTTACATAAAATTTAGATGATAACACAAATAACAAAAATGAGCAATATTTTCAAGTCAGTCTGTCAGAAGACATAGAGCACTGTGATTAAGAAGCCAGACAGATGAACTCTTCCACCAAATAGATGGTGGTCATGTCTGCTAACATTTCGAGGCGGCCATCCAACAAGCCAACATGGTAGAGCCAACCTTGTTCGAAGTCTCCAAATACTGGGGAGCACTGGGAACCCAGAAATGTAAACGGATTGAGTAGTGCCCAAGTGTTAATTACAGTTAATATTATTTAATTAAAAAAAAACAAACCCAAAAACCTCATAAGTTGTGTGAGGTGCTAACAAAGCCACATGTTCAATCACAGATACAATAGCATCTGTAACTCTATGGTGAAGTGTCCCAGGCCTCTCAAAGGTGATGCTTAAGGATCCAGCTTTAGCTTATGTATCCACCCACTACCCAAGTGAGGATGGGCTAATGGGTGAAATGGCCAGAAATGACGGTCCAGGAAGCATGGCCAAGTGCAAAACCTCGGACTCCTGGAGCAAGGAGCCTGCTGCTCTCCTAAGCCAAGATCTGACTATTACTGTAGCCTGAGGAGGGCACTTCACCTCCCTTACCTCACCTCCCTCAGCAAGTGGAGGGAGTGGTGATAGGAGTCAGGGTTTTGTCGCATGAAGGCGTGATTTGGGTTTCAGAGTCAGCACGTGAGAACCTTTGATAGAAGGCAACGTGTGAACACATTGTTGAAGGCTGTCTGAGAAATGGCATCACTGTAATCCTGAATGTTTGTAATTACAGGATCCAAGGAAACTAAATACACCTTTCTGCACTTTTTTTTCTCCCAAGGATTTATTTCCATTTTACTTGGTTAAATGATCTGATATTGATGACGTGTTCTGCTGCTACTTTTATTTTAAAATAACAATCTTCTGGTTTTCTTTAAAAATTAAAAAAAAAATGTCATTAAAATCTCATTTAGGAGTAATAAAATTCCCCTACAATAATAGAACAGTTGGTCTAAGGAATATATACAAAGCATTTTTTTAAATGAATTTAGTCAGTGTGCAATTATATTCTTGTTATACAGTATTTTCCACATTTCGCCACATTTTACTAAAACTTGTAGATGACAGGGCGCCTGGGTGGCTCAGTCCATTAAGCGTGTGACTTTGGCTCAGGTCATGATTTCATGGTCCATGAGTTCGAGCCCCACATAGGGCTCTGTGCTGACAGCTCAGACCCTGGAGCCTGCTTTGGATTATGTCTCTGCCTCCCCCATCTGTCTCTGCCCCTCTCCCACTCATGCTCTGTGTCTCTCTGTCTCAAAAATACATAAACATTAAAAAAAATTTTTTTAAACCTGTAGATGATGGTAGTAAAGCTGATGAAAAGGAACTGCACAGCCCTGTCAGTTGCAGAAATCAAATTGATATCTTATTATTCTATACAGAGAGATTATGAAATAGGCTAGTAAAAATAATCAACTGGTATTAGGAAAAAAGAAAAACACAAAATTACTCCAAGCATCAATAAACATTGTTGGAAATGTTGCGCTGATATTCTTGTTAAGCCCAGGAAAGTCTGTACAAAAGAATATAATTTTCTTAAGTGTGCTGCTCAGTGGACTTGAGAAATCTGTGAAAATATCCTTTGTGAAAAAGGCATGACAGTTGCCTCAGTGTCTTGGTGTGTTTGCTGTCCCTACAGCCCGAGTGGATGGACGGCATTGCTGAGTGTGACTCAGGCAGGCCAAATGACTTTTGAAAACTAGAGATAACTTTCACTTTTTTACACTCTAGGCACGTGCGTACATGTGCACACACGCGCACACAGGTAACCCCTTTCTTCTATGCATCTACGACATTTTCCAACTACATGTTGGATTTGCAAAGTCATTTCATCCCAATGCAAAGATACATCCCATAATAACACAAGTCTGATACTGAATTTCTTACAAATGTACTGTGTTCTATAGGAGGTATGTGTTCATGTGCTATTATTATTCTTTCAAAGTCGCTGGTGTTCTGCAGCGTCTATGGAGCCTTCCTGGGTAAGTAAGAGAGCGTGTGGTTAAAAGGAACATTCCACTGCAACAATGAAAGGATACAGAAGAATTCACCTTGTTTGAAAGCATAATTAGAACTTGAAACCGTAGAAGCCTACAGTCTACAGTCGTGGATCTGGGGTAGGTCACACCTAATAACGATGAGAGAAATCCAGAACTCCTTACCATTGCTCTGTTACAATTGGGAGATGACTGTCAACATCAGCAGTTACACGGTCTGTTTTTTCATCTCACATTTGAAAATAAGGTTGACCTGATTCCCAGGAGTGCTGTGGAGTATGAACTCAGTAACTCTGATACACTTTAATAATATGAAAGTACTTAGCTCTGAGTGTAAAACAGAAGCTATGTTATCAAGATAATTGCACAATTTTAGAAATTTTGAAAGTCTGCTTGACCAAACGAAATATAACCGAAATATCTGACTTGGTTTCATGTGATGAAATAACCTTCACATCAGCTGTGCCTGTATGATCTTAATTCCAATGTGCATTTCAATATTAAATCTAAATTGTCTCAAAAAAGTTTTTTTTCAATATCAGTGGAAACCATTTTCATCCAGGGAGTTCCATCTATTGGGTCCAACTCCTAATTCTCTGCCTAATGGGAAATTCATTTTCTGCCCAAGATTTGTACAGAGCTCTTCTGGATTCTGGTCCTGTGAATCTACTTCTCAACTTCTGCCTGGACTCATTCATCTCTGGCCCACACTGCCCACGAGCACACTGAGCTGGGTTTCCTCAGGAACACTGAGCCTGGAAGTGTTTGTATGCTTGGAGCCTTTGCCTGGGTCCGGAGACGGTGGGGCCGTGGGAGCAGTAGCCCCCCTACCCGGGTGGATGGCTCTCTGGAGAGCCCCATTCCTAGAGCTGAGCTGAGCGCCCAGAACTGTCCCCCTTCCTTTCTTCCTTTCCCTTTCCTACCCCAAATCTCCACTCATTTCCTGCGTGTGCAGGCTTGTTAGCTCTCTGCTCTCCCGTTTCCTTCCCAGATAGCCCAGCAACACGTTATTAAAAAATGGCCTTGGCCTTAGAAGGAAAATCACATCACTCCCTTAGGAGCAGGGAGAACTACAATCAGCTGTAGTTCTAGAGAGCATTTAAAAGAAGGCACCATGGGGTGCCTGGGTGGCTTAGTCGGTTAAGCGTCCGAATTTCGCTCAGGTCATGATCTCGCGGTTCGTGGGTTCCAGCCCCGCGTCGGGCTCTGTGCTGACTGCCAGCTCGGAGCCTGGAGTCTGTTTCAGTCTGTGACTCCCTCTCTCTCTGACCCTCCCTTGCTCATGGTGTCTCTCTCTCTCTCTCTCCTAGAAATAAATAAAACATAAAAAAAAACTTAAAAGAAGGTTCGTATTTTAAAATAAATAATTCAATGATTTATACTTTAAACTGTGAATATTAAGGATGAATTTTGGAAATTAAAATCTAGATTTCTTTCCCATGTTTCGCCCATAAGGTCATAATTCCATTGTAAATATTCCAGCTCCATGTGTCCTTTATTCTGAGAGATGCCTGCTTCTGTCACTCAGATGCTGTGCTTTCTCTTGGAACTGATTTTGAAGGCCAGCCTATAGAGGATGTTTTCCATTTCCCTCTGGAGTCTACCAGGTACACATAGAAGAATGGTGCCTTTATAACCTTGTCCCCTAATGGGACCCTTCTCCCCGGGATTTATGGGACTGGATCTGCCATGGGGTGACTTTTGTGTCAGCTGTAGAAGTGGATTTGGCCAAGATGGCATCACACTGGCTGCTGCAGACAGTCTCCAGTCAACCCTGTCCCTGCAGGCTCCTCCTGCCCCATCGAGGTGCGACACGATCACACATCGCTCAGTTATCACACAATCTAAAGAAAATCTCACTGACGTTAATTCATCAAAAAGAAAATTAAAGAAGAAACCAAACATATGGACCCTCAAGAGTAGATGATGTTGGCCAAGAACTGTGTCAGTTAGATGGCCTGAAGACAAAACTTCACTTTATCATTGGAAGAAAGGCTGGGATCCTTCCTGCAGATCAATAGCTCTCCCATTCCATAGATTGAATATATTGTTAGGAATTACTTAATGATTGATTGGTGTGGTATCATTTTCCTCTTTTTGTAGACATCATCTACTACCAAGGCCCCAAACAAAAGCATTAGCTTATGTACAAAGTCATGGTTCTCTCTACCTCTTTTTTAAGTTTATTTATTTTGAGATAGGGGGAGGGGCAGAGAGAGAGAGAGAGAGAGAGAGAATCCCAAGCAAGCTCCCCAGTGCCAGCACAGAGCACGACATGGGGCTTGATCCCATGAACCATGAGAACCTGAGCCAAAATTAAGAGCCGCATGCTTAACCAACTGAGCCACCCAGGTTCCCTTCATCTCTCTCTTTTACATGTATTTATTTTGTATATAGTTTAAAGCACTCCCTGAAGGAATTACTATTGGATGAAGTTGGTGCAGAAATGTCTTGGTGTCAAGGTTATATGAACGTATTTCCATAAACACTGTAACTGTAGGTAAGATGATTTTTCTGACAAATCTGCCATAGGTTAGCTGATTTATAACACAGGTCACAGCTTCAAACATTCCCAAAGGGATGCGAATATTTCTTTCAGTATCTTTGAGGATTATACTAGATGTTTCATCCAAGGGCACAAAGGGATCATTTAACTGATTATTTGAGAAAGTCCTAGAGACATTGGAATTCTCTGTATGAAATTAAGCTCTGGCTTGTTGTAACTGTTCCTTGGTGAGGAAAGCCTTTTTAGAAACTTAATCAACGCTTTCAGGATTGCCATGAGTAATTATTCAATTACGGCTTCAGAGCATCAAGAATGTACTAATGAGTTGAAATATCGTGACTTCCAAACATAATCTTTTCTTTAAAATGGGCTAAAATTACATTTAAGATTTAACAAATTAAGAGTATCTATGTCCACACTCTTAAAGAAAAATAGGTCTGGCACTAAAGATTGCTAATCCATGAAATTCAGGACAAGAAAACCATTTATTGATAAAGTGCAATTTAGTGGGAAAATAAAATAACACAACACTGATCCCTAGCCACGTTTCCATTCTAAGAGGAGACTAAGAGCTGGTGTGGTCATCCCGTGAGAGAGCCATGTGCTTCCAATGCTTGTCTTTAGAGTAATACATGATCCGTTTCTAATCCAAAGCAACTCTTCTGCATATAAGATAAAACTGACACAGAAATGTTTAGTAGAAAGTGTATTGCCCAGTTCTTAGCAATAATCTGTTATGTTTTAAAAGTGCTCTTATTTCTAAGGGTGGTTACAGGCTAAACGGTTGGATCCATTCATCAGAAGATACTAACGTTAACAAACAAGGGTCTAAAAAGCACACATGTGGGCAGCAGAACAAAGAAAGAGCAAGGAGAGCCGCTGCTTGGGGAGTAGAGAGGCAGCAGACTGTTCCTACCCCACCCACTTCCCCCAGAAATCCCACTAGAGGTTCTCTAGGAAAACTTAGTGTTCAGTTTCAGAATGGCAGAACAGAGAACGCATTTTAAAGACAAATTAAACTTTTCAGCCAGTCCAATATGATTTCCAGGACAAGGGCTTGTAGGTAGCTTTTTATTTTTTTCCATTTTCTTGTTTGTTTCCATGAGACAATTGCAATGATAGACTTTCTAAAAATACCAGAGGATACATGGAGAAAGTAAAAGGACCAGATCAACAGAGACACCAAATACTGGCCCAGTTTCAAAAGAAGAGGAACAGCGTACGCTGAGATTACCTAATACTGAGTTCAATAGAAATGTGGCAAAATTATGAATGGTGAGATACCGGGTACTCTCCTTTGCTTGAATCATATCTTATTCATATATACAGCCAATCAGTTGGCTAATCAATACCAAATAAGTTAAAACAAACCTAATTTGAAGTTGTATTTCTCATCTGACAGATCACAGAAAAGCTATAGAAACACTGATTTCAAAAAGTTACTGGAAAGTAAGCTTGGGATATACATGTCCTAAGATGACATTCACTGTAATAAACTAGACTCTTGGGGGCCTCAGTCAGCTAAGCGTCCAACACTTGATTTCTGGGCAGGTCATGATCTCAGGTTGGGCTCTGCACTGATGGCATGGAATCTGCTTGGGATTCTCTCTCCCTCTCTCTCTGCCCCATGACCCACTCATGCATTTGTTTATCTCTCAAATAAATAAACATTTACGAAAAAATGTAGCAAAAAAATCCTGGTTTCCTTGTACCCATGGGACTAATAACCCCCAACACACTCCTCGGTTATTGAATCTCCGGCTCATGGTGCAAAACCCCAGGAGGTAATCTCATTGGCTGAGCTCAAACCATGTGACTCTCATCATGCTCTTGGAGACTGTCACCAAGACAGGGGAAAACACAGTTGTCCCCTTTGCATTCACCACCTTCCCACGAAGACCGCTCACAGTGGAAGGCCGACCATATCCCCACAATGTACATTTCGATTTGGAGACGTGGGATGAACGCTTGTAGCAAAACTAACAAGCTTTCACTACAAATGGCCTATCATTTTAAAGAAGACTTTAAGTCTTTTTAACTTTTTAAAGAAGACCCAGCTGGTGAACAATTGGTGTGGAATTTAACTGGAATGTTCTCCTGGCTGCAGCACAGTCCTTGTCTCATTAGAATCACGTAAGAGCATTATTTGAGCAAAGTGATAGATTGCCTGTGACCCCCCTGTTGTGTTCTAATGAGATGGGCTATGAGGCAGCTGACTCAGGAACTGGATTTTGTTCACAGCAAGAAAGGGCATGAATATGATGCACAACACAAGATCTGAGGGAAGAAAGCACTGAAGGAGCCAACAGAAGCAAAGCAGGAGATAAGAGGGAGGCAGAAAGTGAAGATTGGGAAAATATAACTTTGTCTCTGTCACAGAGAAACATCATCACTAGTTGAAATAATGCCTGATATTACATGAGGGGCAATTTAGAAAATGTCTGTGATGTCGTGAGGAGCACCTTCCTGCAGAAGTATGAGAAGACCCATGGACATGGGCACGGGAGCTGCTAAGAGAGCCCCACAGCCAGGCTTCTACTGTGGAAGAATATCTTTGTAGGAGGAAAGGAAGCAATTACCCTGCACTACATTGAAACTGCAGTATTCTGGGTGCACGGTTTTGGAGATTTCCACATTCTGGAGATTTTACCACATTTCAAAGGAGATCATCCCAGACATAAACAACTAACAGAAACTGTGACAAAATACAAACCACTAGACAGTCGAGAAAACTGTAATTATCCCGACTGAAGAAGAGAAGACAACGTTACTTAAGTTTTTCCCCCCAAAGGCCTGAAGTACAATTCAGTAAAAATGGTCATTCCTCTGTTTACGTACATCACTGTAGTTGTCATAAATCAACTGTCAGCACAGGTGTGCATCTTCTCTAAGGTCCCTGCTCCGACCCATTACTCTACTTTGTTCTGGCTCCTGTCTTTACTGTCCAAACTACTGCACCCTTGGAGTAACTCCTGATACCCAGCAGACCACGTTGTCTTATTTTCTTTTTTTTTTAAAATGTTTTATTTATTTCTAGGAGAGAGAGAGAGAGACAGCATGAGCAGGGGAGGGTCAGAGAGAGAGGGAGTCACAGACTGAAATAGGCTCCAGGCTCTGAGCTGGCAGTCAGCACAGAGCCCGACGCGGGGCCCGAACCCACGAACCGCGAGATCATGACCTAAGCGAAAGTCGGACGCTTAACCGACTAAGCCACCCAGGCGCCCCAACGTTGTCTTATTTTCAAAAGCGTCTTGCCGATTCTTGGTTCTTTGCATTTTCATATAAGTTTTAGAATCAGCTTGTTAAATACCCCCCACTAACACACACACACACACCACACACACACACACACGCAAAGCCTGTTTACATGTGTGCTAGACCATTTTCCCATCTACCTCTATCACTTGTATGCTCTGCTTTTTTTAATCTCAGAACTGTAATTTGTGTATTTAATGTTCGTGAATTTGAATTCATAAATTCTATTTTCCTCTCTGTCCAGTCTGCCACTAAACCTATCCACTGACTCATTTTAAATTTTAGATATTGTATTTGATAGTTCTAAAAGGCCAGTTTGGGGGCACTTGGGTGGTATAGTCAGATAAGCATCTGACTGTTGATTTCACCTCANTTTGATACTCCTCATCTTTTTACCCATTTTTTTTATTTTCTTCTATCATTTTTAACTTGTTAATTGCTGTCTTTATCTATGTACTCCAACATTTGGATCCTGATGGACCAGGTTCTTTTGGTTATTTTGTTTCTTTGTGGTCACACACTTTTTCATCTTCCTTTGTCTAGTGATTTCTGATTGTATGCAATAATTGTGGATGAAACACTGTAGACACTCAAGTTTTTGTTGTTTTTACACAAAGGGAACACTGGATTTGCTTTAGTCATCAGTTGGATCACCAGAGGATCACACTGATCCTTGATGAAACTTGGTTCCAGGCTTTATCACAATGGGTCTGTTTCAATTTTGTCTTTACCCTGAAGGCACTGGGAGCACTTAGGATTGCTTATGTGCAGTGCATGGATCCCTTTCTTGAGTGTCATCTCGGAGGTACCTCCACTCTGGCTGGGCACATTCTGAAATCTCTCCATGATTGAGATCTCTGGTCAGCTTCCCATCAGCTGTTCTCTGCTGGGGCCTCTGAAGTCTTACCTACACATGTGTTGGATTGGCCAAAGATCCAAGAAGAATCCTTAAGGAGAATTTTGGGGATCCCTCTCTGTGGTGTTGTTTTTAATGGTAGCCTACCCCCTACAAATCATCCCCTAGCATTCCCCTCTGCATTCCTATTCACACGGCCTGTGAGACAGCCATATTTTGCTTGGGCTTTGTCTGCTGGCACCAAGAGTTTAGAAGATACCTTCAGGGAAACAACTTCTCTCAAATACTGTAGCCCTGCATTGGTTATCAGCTGATGTTTGCTGACACTGTCTTACAGTTTCTGAGTTTTTATAACTGTTGATTGCCACAGAGTAAGTCTAATACTAAATTCTCTGTCATGACAGCAGCTGAAGTTCCAGACACATATTTAGATGTTACATACATCAGAGATACGCAGAAGACCAGGAAAGAGTGAATAACTATAACACTGAAAGTGTTTTTGTTTTATTTTGTTTTGTTTTGTTTTGACTTGTTTTGTTCACTTTTGGGCAATGCCCAATACCAATATCCAAAAATACCAAAAAATATGAATACCCCCCCAAAAAGGCAAATTACATAAACAGAAAACTACTTCATGACATACAAAGGCCAATTGTCTCATGAAAGATAAGGTACTGAGATTTTAAAAGACACTTCATTTTCATTTTCTTTCATCAAACCATTAGAGCTTACAGAGGTTATAACTCCCATTGATGATGAAGTTGAAAGAAAACTGGGGAACCCTCATTTCCTGTGGTTCAATCAATGTATGAATTAGGGCAACCTCTCTGGGGGGCAATCTGGCTACAGATATTTCGTTTCTTTCAAAATATGAATATGGTTGTCCAAACGATTCCATTTCTGGGAATTCTGCTGAGGAGCTAGTGAAGCATATATTCTAAGCTTTAGGCACAAAGATGTCTGTCTCATTATTATATATTTTAAAAAGAAGGAAATTCCTTATTAGAGTAAAGGATATAAATGTGAGCTCATTAACAATGAATTTTATCATAGGAAAATTTCCATTTGTTAAGTGAAAACTATAAAATCTATTAGTCTATGATCTTATTTTGAGGGGATTAATAAATATGTATAAAAGGACTGGAGGTGATTTTACATTATTTTTAGAAGTACTCCCATGATCTTCATAATAAATATGTATTGTAGGTAGAAAAAAATAAAATGATTTTATCTTACAAAAGAGAATATTTTCAAATGTTAAATTACAATATAAACAAAATTCTCTGAGTTTTGGTAGAGAACATAAGAAGTATTTTTGTTTTTTGTTTATTAGTAAGAAATATCTTTAAAATTATTTTCCATATATTATCCTACTGGTTAATTTTCATTCTTTTTTTTTTTTTTTGGTCCTTTTTTCTTTGATAAAGGAAATAGATGAGAATGTAGGAATAATGCAAATACTCCAAGATGTTGATTCATTTGGAAAAAGTTTTGGTAAACTATTTTGATATTCGTGTTTTAGATTTGTAACACCGTTATTCAAATAAGCTTTTATTAAATTTCCCAAATATATGATTTTTAGAAGTTTGAAGACAGTTAAAGTGCTCTAAAGGTTTTGCTCCACTGAAGACAAGTAGCTTAAATCTTTCCTGCTTCCAATTCTGATGGTATTTTTCTAATCCTTGCCTTCACTGCTTAGGTATAAATTTAAACAGTAGCTTAAATGCAAGCCACCAAGGGTTGGGATAAATACATCTTCAGCTGCATGAGAAATATGAAAACAGCATGTGAGAATGGACTACAGAAAGTAGTGTCTCTATAAAAAAAATTGACAGAAATTGAGTTTGAGAAGCACACATGGAGATTTTTCTTCTAAGGCCATTTTGATTAATCTAATCCACCACGACAAATTCACAATTCAATATGAGAGGTAAGGGTGCCTGAAGATGCCCTTTACTATCATCCAAGGGGGAAAAAAATATGTCTGAGTAAGAGATGAAAACATGGCAAGCCTAAGTGTGTGATAAGGATCTGAACTGTGGCTGCCGCGATAATGTGCAAGTGACAGCTCCCAGGAGAAGAGGCGGGCACCCCGTGTTCTCCCTGCTCAAGGACCAGGACAGACAGAAACCAGCTTTCCACATTAAATAAGTTCCTTCCGGTATCGGCGAAGGAACGTGAGGTCCTGCACGCTTCTCTTGTATGCCCAAATCAGCACCTACAGGGACGTATTTATTCAAGAGAAATTGTGTTTTCTCCGTAATTATGCCCTGGGGTTGTCTGACACTATTCCTGGAAGAATACTGTTGAGCTTCCAACAACCAATTGTTGCAATTGTACAAAAAATAAAACAAAAGAAGAGATGATTAAAGCAGAGCATGGAGTCAATCTAGATCAACTAACAAAGGTGTATTATCTTTCTCTTGTTTTCAGGTGGTGAAATGGATTTTCTTCAGATGGCCTACAGTATTTTTGTCTCTGAATTTTCTAAGTCCCCTCAGGTTTTATCTCTCCACACACCTACCCATCCATCCTTCCAGACATCCCTCCACCATCGAATGCCCCCCATTATCAGGCACTGATACTTCACTGATACTCAGTGAACTCTGACACTTTCAGGCTCCAGGAAGCATAGGATTTACACACGTAAGTCCACACATGGTTAGAGCATCACACAGTAATAAGCGTTTGGGAGGAAACAATGAGCATAATGGAAATATCATACAAAGCACATGGGTTACTTGGTGAGTTTCAGGGGCAGGGGCAAACCAGCTCAGGGATGGAGGGGAGTAACATTTGCACTCATAGATAGTGTGGGGGATGCCATGAGGTGGAGAGCCGCCTACCATTTTTAAGGAACTGAATGTAGACAGCTCTGGGGAAGCTCAAGGAACAGAGGGAATGGAGATGGTGAAACAGGAAGACAAAGGGAGGAGAATGATCCCGCCAGAGCCCTCGGGATCCGCATGGCCATGGAAAGTTCTTCACTTTATTAAAAGTCAACTGAGAAACGGCTGAAGGGTGCAGTGTCATGGAGCAATGACTTCTAATTTTTATATTCATAAAATCTAGAAGTTCATTCCTGTTTGCCCATATGCACACCAGATGCTTCCTACTCAAGGTCAAAGCTGGAGGACCAGCCAGCCTGAATACGATGAGGAGGGTGAGTCAATACAGAGTGTGATGGCCGGGCCGACTTGCCCAGTCATGCGCCGATTGCCAGGACCACTACAGAGAGGCATTCAAAGGCGCTGGTGCCCACCTCTGCAGCTGGGTGCAGAGGCAGTCGCTCAGAAGGCTGGGCATGGCTGAGGTTGGGGAAAGAGGGTGTGACAGTGGTCCCAAATGCAGTTATGAGCATGGGATGTTTGAAATACCTGCAAAAAGTCCAAGTCCAAGAGAATATGCAAAATAGCTGACGATTGAATATGTAATTTCAAAGCTCAGATAAAAAGTCCTAGCTCAGTGGTACATGTCGTGAGTTACATCCTGTATTAAACACCCTCCTGTTTCCTAATGCACAATAAACAACAATGCCACTAGTTTACCTCATTAGCCAAGGGTAAAGAAAACAAAAATCAGATAAGGAATTTTGCTGTTTCCTGGAAAAGTCCATGAGAAAAAGTCTCCCTTAATTTTAAACTAGAATCATTTACCAAAATATGAGGAGCACTTGGAAGGCCGTGCGACCACCTCCGCAGACACCAGCTCACTACCCTGGATTCTAGGTATGTGTGACTTTGTCTTGGTCCACTCAGGCCTCTGTAACAAATTCTCATAGATTTTATTTGCTATTTGTTTCTCAGAGTCCTGGATTCTCAAAGTCCAAAGTCAAAGTGCAGGCATGGTTCATGTCTGAGGAGGGGCTCCTTCTTCCTAGATGGCCACCACCTCACAGACCAAAGAGCGTCTCTTCCTACAAGAGCACGCATGCCACCGAGAACACCCCACCTATGGTCGAGCCACCTCCCACCTCTGNGCTTCCTAGATGGCCACCACCTCACAGATCGAGGAAGCAAGCACCCGTCTCTTCCTACAAGAGCACGCATGCCACCGAGAACACCCCACCTATGGTCGAGCCACCTCCCACCTCTGGGTACCGCCACCCTGGGAATTCGGGTTTTGGCATATGGATGGGGGAAACCAGGGCCAACACTCAATCCACAGCATTCTTCACCACAGCTCTCTGGTTTCTGTCCTCGTATAATTATCTGTATCCATTGAGTTGTGGCTTCATTACCTTTTACAGTTAGCTTTACGCAATTGATAAATACGACAAATGGAAACTTCCACTTTTCAGTGGAATTACCCATTTGAGAAGAGACAGTGAGTCAGACACTTGTCCATATTGCCCACCTGGCACATGGCTCAGACGTCTGAGTTACACTCTGAAACACTGCACAGATATTTCCATAGGAGATTTTTTCTTATGTTACTGAATTTTTTTTTCATGTTGGACAATGTTTCACAAAGTAAAAATAAGAAAGTGGATGAACACTGTTAATCACCTACTATATGCCAGGCACCGTGTGGGCTCTTTATGGAATCGGTCATTCTTAGGCGGGGGGCTGTCACAGGGATGCTACAGGGCGGTGAGCAAGCGGCAGGGGTCTGCCCTGAGGGGCTCTCATGCCAGTGAAACACTCAGTGAGAACCAGACAGCCATGTGCAATGAGAGCCTGGGAGCTTCCTCGCACCTCCTACAAGCAAGAACAAAGCAGGACAGGGCTAAGATTTGATGGGGTGGTCAGGGAAAGCTTCCCTGAGGAAGAGGCATGGAGACAGAAGAGCAAGCCAGCACTGGGAATGAACCAGTTTCCCGGTGCAGCAAAGCGTGGGATGGCTCGGAGAGATTTGGGAGCATGGCTACCTGAAGGGTATTCTAGAAAGATAGAGGTGACCACAGATGAGCATTGCCTTTACCAGGCATGGCTAGGTGAGACGCAGAATCAGATCACTAGAGGCAGAGAAATAAAAGAAAGGAAGGCACTGGATCACCTAGGTGGATATGGAGGTCACCAAGAGAGAGATGGTTGTTGGTTACAGTGTAGTTCAAGGAGAAAGTGAAGGATCTTGACCATGTTGAAGAGTATGCGTAGATGTGCCATTAAAAGAATATGAGCAGAAATATAGCAGATCTTTTAATTTCTGCATATCTGTTTCATGTGCTTGAGTCAATACCTTGCATTGCGATGCCATTGGTGGTTGAGCAATGTGCCCTCGGGGGTCCCCAGAGCCAGAAGACACCACCTCACTCTGGAAGCAGAACTCCCAGGCACGGTACTATTTCTTCCTCATATTCCCAGTAATTTCAGTGTCTATATTTTTTCAGGCATTGAGTGCCTGTCCTAATCATAAACTTTTATCTTAAAATAGTAAACCTAAATTTCCTCACTAAACAACATGTCATCAGAATTCCTACCCCTCCCCCTGCCTCGGATTCCCTATTAAGAAAAACAAAAAGAGATTCATAATGCAATTAGCAAAATCATTTCTTGACTAATTATTCTCTCTTACATGTGGAAAAAAGGTTTATATAGCTCTCTATATTTAAAGTGATATACTTTAAATAATTGATTACATATATATTTTTCCTACTGGGAAATTTTCCCATACTGGCATTTGGTCTCCAAGGCCTAATTACAGATACTCTCGTTCAGCCATACTATATATTTTAAGCATTAACTTTGTAAAAATCAACCAGAGAAATGGTTCTTTGGCAACCTCAAGGCAATCTGATGTTTTCATGCCCACACAAGGTAAAATACATAATTAGAAATAGCGTCTTTCTTTTTTGCAGAACTCCCCTGCAATCACTTCTAACCATTTGCACTCACCCAGCATATTCGGGGCCATTTAGAAGCCAAATGAAATAACCACTTATTTACCTGTTTCTCAAACAATGTGCAATTTAAAATACTGATCACATCGATTTTTTGTGCTAGATACAAGGAGAAACTTGGTTCTTCTTTCACATATAATTGTGTGCATGCAGTGAACTCGAGCCACGGAGAGAGGAAAGGAGGGGGTATATTACTGCTACTAAATAGGGGGAGACTCTTCTTTGGCACATTTGTTGCTAGCTTGAAGATGCTCAGATTGTGTACTGGAAAGTTGTGCAAAACCTCAAGAAGCGTGACTTTGCTCATGTGCAGAACTGAAAAGCCTCTCTTTCAGGAGCACAATCGTGGGCATGTGACACAGTGATTATCAAACACCTGAGGCTGTCTCTATTTGCTCATTTGCAAAGACATAAGTCAATGTGTGTGAAGTTACACTACACGAAAAATTTGTATTTGAAGGAATCCACCCGTGCAGTGACAGCAACCATTAAAAAAATCTTTGGGGCGCCTGGGTGGCTCAGTGGGTTAAACTTCTGACTTCAGCTCAGGTCATGATCTCACAGAGCGTGGGTCCAAGCCTCACGTCGGGCTCTGTGCTGACAGCTCGGAGCTGGAGCCTGCTTTGGATTCTGTGTGTTGCTCTCTCAGCCTCTCCCCTTCTTGAGCTCTGTCTCTATCTCTCAAAAAATAAATATACATTTTAAAATGTTAAAAAAAATCTGGATATATTATTAAAGATCATACTTAATAACTGAAAGAATGTTAAACAATGCATATACATCATTCTACCTGTTTTATGATCAGGTTCTATTCTTTATCTTAAGAACATTCATATAATTGTTAACATATGATGTGTAAGGTCTTCCCTGAGCCCCCCAAGGATCAGCATTGTGAACATGGATTCTCAGGGTGTTATAGACCGTAGACCTCTCAGTTCTGAGAATAACACCTCAGCCTCCCACTAAAAAGTAAATACATACACAAGACTTATTTTTGCCTCCAACAAAGTGATAGTTTTACTCTTTTGCCAATTTGTAAACTTAAATAGCACAATTAAAAATATGTCTAACCTCTAGTTTAATGTATCCCTAATTTTTAAACCTCAGATTTGGGGGAGTACGCTCACACAAATTTATCAGCCTCCTGTACGCCCCTCTGACTCTCTTTCAGCTACATGACGTTCACTACTGGCACAGAGGACAGAGGTGGCCTGAGTCCTCCCCTCAGGGACCAAGCTCTCCTGCCAGTGGCCGCAGAGCTCAGCGGAGGCTCCCACTTCCCTTCCTGTCACTTGAAGAACATAAGTGACACATGCACTCTGCTGCTTCCCATCCTGTCTACTCTCCTTTGGCCTCTGAAACCCCTTCAATACTCTGCACAAGGTTTGCTGCCTCTGATTTTGCCCTTGAACTGTGTGATGAGCCCAGGTGTCTCTTCTACGGAAAAGCATGGCCATGACAGTGCCACCACCATCTCAACAGTCAGCGGATAGTATTTTAACATGCTGTCTCTTCGTCAGTCCTTCAGGTAACCCCGTAAGATTCTATTCTTACTGCTGTTGTCTAAGGAGGAAACTGGAGGCTCCGAGAGGGAGAGTGCCTTGTCTGAAAGTCACGCAGGTGCTCAACTCACACCTGGACTTTGAACCTGACTCTAACTGACTGCATCATGCATTTACTCCCTCTCTCCGATGTGCTAAATCTCCCAATACTGCCTACAGTTGTGTGGGCAGGCAAAATGAGCCTCCACTTCCGGAAATGTGAACCTTCAGCATTGCAAGTGGCCGTGCTCAGTAGCATCTTCTCAAGAGAACCAAACTCGAAAATACATGCAGATAATCGGCTTACGGAGAGGAGATGAGCACGCCTGCGATTCCCCCTTAAAATCCTACTGTGGTGAATGGGGCAGGGTCTCCACAGTCCTCTGGAGCAAACGCTTCATTTTATAGGGGAATTAGGTCCCAGGAAATGAAAATGGCCTTCGGGGTCTCTGGGAAAGTGAGGGGAGGAGACAAGCCGGCATCAACCCATCTGGAAGTTCCTAAACTTTGCCCTTGTCTCACTGGATTCCCCAGGGTTCTGTGCCCAGCAAGGGTTCCTTCAGAACGTGACCATATGCGGACGTGTCTAAATAAGCAGTGACCAGCCTGCACGCTGGGAGGGACAAGCAGCTTGGCTAAAGTTCCCTCCAGCTGGGGCTTCCATGGAATTGTCACTGGTCACACAGGTTCGTCCTACAGGGAAGACCACGGCCAAGCCTGGGGTTTCCCATGGGCCCCTCCTTGTTCTAGGTTCTGGAGTTTTCTCAGAGGTCCGTGTGTAGCCCCAGTAATCCTGACAGTGGTCAGCCCCACAGACTACACCTCAGGGAGAACCATACTCATCTCAGGAAAACGCAAACCGTTACCTTCAGCGGTGAGAGTGCGTGAACCCCTCTCTGGGCCAGCAGCAGAGGGAGATGGCCTATCAGCCCCGTTGAGGGAACTGTCCTTTGGACACCAGGTAAGTTCTTTGTGAGGGTAACACAACGTGACCGGCTCTGACAGCCACGAAGATGTCCCCCACCCCACTCATTCTAAAGTTTTATGATCTGGACAATGTTACCAGAACCCAAAACGCCTTCCCACTGAAGTTGTCTGAACAGGGCCCGTGGTACATGGAACCTTCCACCACCAAGGCAGCCATCAGTCTTGGCTCAGGAAACGAGGCTCGTCAACTTTGGTGGAATGCACTGGGTCTTTCCAAGTTGTTCTTGGCAGATCCCGGAACAGGGTGTGCCATCTGGCTCCTAGAACAGGAAGTTGTTTTTACCATGAGAAATCGTTTTTCTCAGTGTACAGGGACATGTTGTACCACTCCAGAAGGCTCCATTGTCCCTCCACAATGCTGGGGAGTCACGGGCAAGTGCAGACTCCAAACTCCAGGGGGCATGCAGGCCAGCAAGAACCTGGCCCCCAGTGATGGTCCACAGCCAAGCCTGGGGGTTCCCACAGGCCCCTCCTTGCTCTAGGTTCTGGAAGGTTCTGGAGTGTTCTCAGAGGTCCGTGTGTAGCCCCAGTAATCCTGACAGTGGTCAGCCCAACAGACTGCACCTCAGGCAGAACCATACTCATCTCAGGACTCGCTGCCCACTGAGCTCACCCACCCGGCCTTATGCTTCCTGTTTTCCAGAAACTCACCTTGGGGGACAGCGCCCCTCTCTCGCAGAGGCACCACCCACCTGAGCCGCCTGGTCACGGTCCCATCATCTCCCTCGGTCGGGTCCAGGCCCCTGCTCTCCCCCTGGGTCAGCTGCTCCACAGGGTGCACCCCAGCTAACCGCCAACCCCCCAACGTCCTTTCCCACTGCCTTGAACCCACTGCTGGAAACCTGCGCAGACAGCCCAGCTTCTAAGGCTTCCACAGGACAGAACTTCTGCACTCCCTCGCTCCTGCCCCACAGGGCTTCCAAACGCACCCATTCTGGGCACCCAGGCACATCCTGTGTCCCTCAGAATGTCAGGCTCTACACCCGAGGCCACCATCCTTAGTGCTGTCACCCTCTGTTCCACCCGAACCCCAGACTGTGCTTCACAGATTCCTTGACCTTCCCCGAAAACGCCATCCTTGGCGTGCTCATGCCCCTCCTTCAACACCCTTCCTCCTCCTCCTCTGGTCAGCCTCTCACCCTGCACGGCTCCATTGTTTCCTGGCGGGTGTTGGCAGACATGGCTCGGTTCTTCAAACAGATTTATCCTCCCCATCACACTGGGATCATGCGTCCAAACCGGTCTGTGACTGGAGTACTTAGAAGAGGACTTAGCACAGAGCAATGGATCAATTGATAAGAACTTACCTCCCTCCTTCCCACTCCTGGTCTCAAGTCAATCACTGCTGTTCTGGTATTATTTCACGTTGCCTTCCTTTGCTTTGTTTGTTAGTGTGTAACTGGAAAAAAAAAATTACTTCTCTCTATTACCATAATTCAATAATAATAATAAAAAAAAAAGGAGGTCTAGTGCCACATTCGCTGTGTGGTTAAGAAAGAACCGGCACTGTGCAAGTAAATTTAATAAAACCTATTTGTGACCTAATCATCTTGGAGATGTGTTAATTTCAATTTCATATATTTCATGCCATTTAGGGAGAAGGAGTAAAATCAAGCGTTATTAACTCCAGTTGGGAATGAAGAGAGTTGAATAGATAAAATTTCATTGCTTATGATTCAATTTTATTTTTATGCTAAAGTCAGCTAGATGGAGAAGAGTATATGCCCGTAGCCTCAGGAATAATGTCCCTACAATCAAATCAGCCTCGGAAGAGCTAATGGTGATCGGGGTTTTTAAAGTAACATTGAAAACCCAAGTGACTCAAGTTGAATTTAGCATCACTGGAAAAGCATATAGAAGAAAGCAAGGTCACTAATTGTCAATATTCTCATCCATCCCTATATTTGAGTATCTGTACACAAACTCATTAAGGAATTTTACATCTTGGATCAAAATTGCGTGCTTCTTAAAACTGTGTACACGAAGAGAACGCAGGTTAGAAAGGAGCAGATGACCCCAGCTTTGCCTTGCTTCTCCTTCAATTGACCTCTGAGTCAGTAACCTGGGGGGACCCAGAGCCCATGCAGAGAATTATCTCTAGTTGCTGGTAAATTAGATCACCCGGCTTCCCCGTCAGAGGGAGTTCTCATCTGATTCCACTTCTGGATGCTGTCACTGACATAAAGTCATCTTGGTGGGGTTGGACTCTAAATAAATACAATTAGAAGTGGTGACTCCATTTAAAAAAAATAAATACCCAGAGTAGCCTTTCAGAGCAGGTGAAAGGCAGAAAATGGTCTCCGGAGGGAGGAAGGGAAGTGGGGAGGGGGCTGCACGAGGCTCCCTGGGTTGACTGCAGCATATAATCAATATTAACCAGATCATACACAGGGAGGCGCCGTCTGCAGAAAAAAAGAGTTCGAACTGTACTTCCTTTATCCCATGAAGGTCATAATAAGGTGGGTGAGGTGATGAGAAAAATTGATGGAAGGTAGTTGGTTCGGCAATGGAGAAAAATACCTCTGTTCTAATGAGGAATTCTCACCAGCAATCTTGCAGAAGGACTGACCTCTGCTCTAAATATGCTTGAGAACTACACTGGAAAGCTTAAATGAGATTTTTAGTGGTTTCTGGCCTCACCGAGAGCTGGAAAAGGACAATTATTCAATTTAAGAGACTTTCTGTCTGAAACAGGTAGAAGGAGCCCCTGGTTGGATGGCCTCATGGATGAACGCGGACTTTCCTCGGTCCAGAAAACACCAGTTCTAAACACACTAACCATGTGGACATATACGTCCCCTATGTGAAAGAACAGAGGACTTGCAGAATTGACCATGATTTCCAGGGAGCCAAGGAAGAGACGGAGTTCATCCTCTCCCCTAGGGCAGATTAGGGAGACAGATATGAGTAACTTCACGAAGTAAAATTCCCACAGAAACTAAAAGTGTCCTGGTGACTCCCTGAATTTTCTTTTCCTTTCTGGTGGTGGCTGGCATATTTCTTTGAATGCACTTTGAACCTCTGTGGTGGATCTGACATGCTGAGTCCTGGGCCACCATGCACAACGGAAGGCAGGGCGCAGATAGTTTGGGTGGATGGTGCCCAGCAAGGAGGCAAGCCCCACGGTGAGATACCAGCCCATTCGGAGATGCTACCCAAAATGCATACGTGGATGCAATGATACTTCCATAACATAGTCACCTGGGAATTCCGACCAGGATTATTAGCTTTGTCTGAGAAATCCCGTGCCTTTAGAAGACTCTATTTTTATTTAAATTGATATAAGGAGGAAAACCAAAACTCTTAAAGGGCCAGTTGTTAAAGAGAAATTAGTATCCCTTTCTTTAGCCATAGGTTTTATGAACACAAAGTTGGTAAGGGGACCACATTTGTGGATACAGATGTCGGGGTAGGTGTGGTGTAAATACGGGTGTGGGCGCCCATGCAGGTGCAGGGAAAGGTATACATGATATAGGTATATGATATAGACATACAGATACTGATAAGGATATGAACACAGAGACAGATACTGATATGACTTAGTTATATGTATGTGTTGGTATAGATTGATACAGATAGCTATAGATATTGATATAGATATGATATTGACACTAACATTGATATAGGTAGATGTAAATGCTGCCAAAATTGGTCCAGGCATAGATATATGGATGCACATATGTATATTGGTCCAGCCATAGAGACTGATAGGGATACAGATACAGGAGTGGCCAGCAACTCAGTTTGGTGGAGCCTCTGTAACTTCCTTTCTATTCTTGGTATAGCACCGTGACCCTGAGCAGTTGGAGAATATGGGGTCCATGCTTACTCTCATGCTGCTTACAACCTAACGAAGGGAATTTGGGAGATGAAAAATAAGCTAGTCATCAAATAATCATAATTCCTGGAGTATTTTCTAGCTGGACAACAAAATCTGGATCCTAGAGAAACCCACTACTAGGCAGTCCCAGGGAAGCCACTGCTGTCTGTCCTTCCACGGCTGTCTGTCTGCAGGGGCGACTTCCTTGGCTCCCACGGGGACATTAGCACCTCCCTTTCACGACAGACCCTGAGCCTTGCACTGCCGCTGGATTGACCGGCGTGGACATCTGATCCCAGCAGCTCCTCCTGGAAACAATGGCGGCAGGTGGGGCTGACTGACACTCTGCCCAGAAGCCATTTCATCTGTCTCTTGGGCTTGGCCTTTGCCGCACCCACCTCGGGCACATTTCAACATCAGGGCAGCCATCAATTCAGTTTTCCCAATCGGAAAATTATATTTGCAATTTTTTGACATAATAGTGTTCCATTTAAGAAAATGGGACAGAGGCAGGCAAGCTTGCAGATGTCACTGACCCACATTCACTGTGGACATCAGAGTTGGGGTTACAATCTCAGGCAAGACTGAGGCTGACATTCTCACTGATGGTCAAGTCAGATAAACTCACTCACACTAGTGCCAAGGAGCTGTTTTTCCTTGGTCTATAGGAGTGTTCGGGGGCACCTGGGTGCTCGGTCAGTTAAGCATCTAACTCTTGACTTTGGCTCAGGTCATGGTCTCATGGTTCATGGGATCGAGCCCCACATGGGGCTCTGCACTAACTGCGTGGAGCCTACATAGGATTCTCTCTCCCCTCTCCCTCTGTCCATCCCCAGCTCGTGCTCTTTCTTTCTATCTCTCTTTCAAAAAAAAGAAAGTACATCAAAAGCATGACATACCCAAAGTACAAGTTGATTAGAAATATTTGGGTTTTATGGGGCGCCTGGGTGACTCAGTCAGTTAAGTATCTGACTTCAGCTCAAGACATAATCTCGAGGTCTGTGAGATCAAGCCCTGTGCTGGGTTCTGTGGTGACAGCTCAGAGCCTGGAGTCTGTATTCTATGTCTCCCTCTCTCTCTGCCCCTCCCCTGCTTGCACTCTGTCCCTCTATCTCTAAAAAATAAATGAACATTTTAAAAAATTAAGAAGAGATATTTGGGTTAATCTAGTAGTGTTTCTTTAATCCAATTATGGGAACTCTTGCCACAAAAGAAATTGCTCATCTGTGACGAAAAGTTATATAATTTAGGAAATAAGAGATGTGGTACAGAAAAAGCTTCTGGAATGCTAGATATTTCCTTATCAGTAACACTTCATAACTTTCTGTGTCTTTGTATGCACGCGCGGGTGCACTCGCACACACTCAGCAACATAACTTAAGCACCCTCCCCGGACTCTCCAACCCAGGCAACAACCCCATGAAGTAGTAATTATGGGATGGTGAGAACAGGAGCCTGGAGCTGAGAAGCACCCAGTGTCTCACCAGGGTGTTAGTGAGTTAGTTGTGAATGTTGAGATCAGGATTTTAAAACCAAAGTTGACAGATTCTAACCCCAGACTCATAGCCACTGCCATTAGCTGTACGGTTCAATGGGGAGGTGGGTCTCATGGGAAGGAATTATTCTCTGCTCTCCCCAGCTCCGAGGTTCACCCATCACCCCATCAGCTGACTGAGATTTCAACAAGGTCTCCCACCCCCTCCTCCTGCCTAGCATAACTTCCATCCTTGGTTTCAGGAGAAAGGTGGTCTTCTGAGAAACGATGTTTGGACCCAGGGTGCACAAACCCGCCATTGAGAAAAAGCCCCTGTTTGGTCTGGTCCTCAAAAGGTGACAAATAAAGGCACACCGAAGCTCTTATTATGCTTTAGTACAATGCCCTCCATACATTTCATGTGTTTTGCAAACCAAGGACGTTACTTTTGAAAGTGCACTTAAAGCGATCTTTGGCACTCTTCATCTAAGGAAATGGGGGGGGAATCTCAGGACAAGCAGAGCCCCATCTGTGCTGCTAGCTGGTATGGAGCATGCCAGCCTCCACTGCGATGCCCTTTATGTGGCGTTGCTGTGCTCGCAAACCCACTGATGGAGTGCCACCGAGCATCTGTTTGTATCCCAGGCAGCGTGAGGACCGGATTCCTACAGAAGGGCTCTCTGGCATCTGGTTTAAATGAACAGTGTAATTTTAGTAGTTTTTATATTTTTATCTTGCCAAAAAAAATCCACTTCATGTAATGTTACCTGACTTCTAAAATGGCAACTGTAAGTTGCAAATATGTTTTTGGGTCTCATGCATATTTTAGGAACTAGCCATAGGAAGCCCAGACTTAACCACACTTCCAGAACACCCCTGCTTTCACTGGGCACCCAGAGCACAGGATCCTCAACTTCTTGACAGCCTTTTGAAGGAGGATTGTCACAAGCACATCAGTGTTTTCTTCCCGAAGTCTCCCTTGTTCTATTACGTTTTGTTTTTCCTGACAGGCATGCAAAATGATGCAAATGCTTTACTGTGCATGTTCTCAGCCCGTCTACAAGGTGAGTGTCTATAGCAGAACAGTGTCCCTACTCTGGAGGAAGGCCACTGCCAAGCTCCAGTAAGGTTCATGAATTGAGGGGTGTCCCTTTCCGCAGCAGGGAAGATGCCACCTTCTAGGATGGGCCTGTCCATCCTCTGTCATGGTGGCCTTGGTTCTCTTGAACCTGAAAAATGTGACACGTGTTTGAGGGAAATGGATGCCACCCCCACTGTCATGTTGAGGTTGATGTATCAGTGCATGATGCTTACTCAAGGGCTGCTGCTATTTCACGGAAGCACGGATGAGGACAGTATGTGTGTTTCCTTCAAGGCTCCTGGTAAAACCCTGCAGAGCACACGGGAAGGGCTCCTTTCTGCGACAGTTCTGCAGGAACACCTGCTACACTGATTTTCCAGAAGGGCTTCTCAAACTGAATAGGATGCCGGTGGACCATGAGCTAACATTAAAGTCAAGCTGAGGGTCACGGACATCCTGCAAAGGAGCCCGAGGACATCAGTGAGTTAACCTGCCTCCCATGACGGGGAGAGGTTCACACTAGAGGAAACTTCCCCTGGGTCATTGCTTCCTCTGGGAGCCCAGAAAGCTGCCCTTCAGCGAGTCCCAGTTGTTCATGTAACCGGCTCCAGATTACACACTGGTGGCAATGCCTTTTGTCACCATGCCTGGCAGTCCCCAGCTCTCACCATGAATGCCATGGAATCCTTAGTCATACACCATGTGGCCTAGCGGGAGGGCAATGAAATACGCAAGAGGAAATAGACACCTACTTTGGAATTCCCCAAAGCCTGGGGATCCCAGACTCGATATTCACCGACCAGATAGACATTTACATGGGTGACATTCTCTTCCAAGGAAGTATAAATGTATCTTTGCTTTAAATATATTTTTAATCATAGGCAACCTGTTGGTGATAATTATGTCTTCCCTGCCATTAGGACTCAGGGAAATCGTGGTGACATTCCCCAGGCCTGGCAATTGCTTAGGGTGATGACTGAATCCTATGTCCCAGTGTTGTATATGTAAGTGTGTGTAAGGCCTTCTCTCATTCGATTCAACAACAACATCACAAACTAAATATCATTGCCCCACATTTCAGGGATGATGAAACTAAAAAACTTTGTCCTCGGCTAACCGGTGGTAGAGTGAAGATTCAAACTCAGACCTGCCTGACCCCAATTGCATATTCCATTTGTGCATAAAAACAAAACCCCTTTCCTCTGGTTGGGATTGACTGGTTTGTACTGGAACCATCCCACGTGAGCACCAAGGTATAAAGATCATGTCTTGTTTCCTTCCTGAGCTCCTAGAGATTGGTACAGACCTGACACAGAAGATTCTCCAAAGATCGTCTACATTTGTATTAAGAAACACGAGCAGAGCACACATTCAAGATTTCTAACTTGTTTTCTAAACAACATCCACTGATCTCACAAGCCCTCTGTGTCAGGTGTAAAGATCTCTCCTCCGCACACTGGTTTTACAGACACTGCCATCCCTTATGCCAAACTTCTGGGTGGGTACACTGGGTTGGGAGTCGAGGCTGAGGTCACTGGAGGCTGCATCAGAGGTGAGCCTGGGGACCCAGGCTGCCCTGGGGGAATGAGAGAAGGCCATGGGGGGCTCTCGGCCCCCACGGCCCACCAGAGCCTTTCCAGGAAGGGGGTCAGACAAGTGGTGACATCCTCCTGTTTGAAGAGGCCAGGGGGTGCTTCTCTGGAAGCAGACGAGAGCCACATGGTGAAGGGATCAGCTTGAAACATGTGTGTGGGCTTACATCCCAGGGAATCGCCACCAGCGCCACGCGGGTGAGGTGAAGGCAAATGTTCTTGGTCGCCAGCCTCAGGTGAGCTAATGTTTGCAATGTGTTCCTTGACGTCCTGAGTGTTCGGTCTGGAAAGTGCTGCTCAGAGAGCCATGAGCTAGTGCACTTCCTTCTGAATCGCACAGCCCTGGTTACCGCCCCTGCTCCTCGGGGCATTGGTCCTCTGCCCTAGCAGCCAGCCGCCACCCTTGCTCCGGCCTAATCCTGGAGGGCCCCCAGCTGCAGAACCCCCAGGAACAGCGGTCGCAGGCTGGGCGCTGTGTCCTACAGAGACCACAGCTCTTCCCCCCGCCCCCCCCATTTGCCTATGGAAGCTTCCACACCGGATCCAGGAGTTCCAGCGATGCCATAGGATGAAGGTCACTTTCTCCTCCATCGTTGGCTCATCTTCAGGTGGTCTCCATCACCACACAGCCGGCAGTGGGGAAAGTGCCAGATCATTGCTTGTCTAAACCTGCTCCTCAAAGCCATTTCTGGTACATGCGTAAATTCCCTCCAAATGGAGGGAAATTTCTCAGTTAGGAAACTTGGTTCCCGAACCCACAGAGGTAGCAGAATCACAGGTGGCTACAGCGGTCTCCGCTGGGCTGGCACCCACTGTACGTGTAGCAGGAGAAAGGTTTAGTCCCGAGCCCAGGGGACAAGGCGGAGTCATCCGGGGACAGAGATGGCACCATGAAGACTCCTTCGCCAGTTCCATCCACATTCTGTCATTCAAAAAGCATAAGAAGAGGAACCTGGGAAACTCAGTTGGTTGAGCGTCCAACTTGATCTTGGCTCAGGCCATGATCTCACGGTTCATGAGATCAAGTCCCGCGTCAGGCTCTGTGCTGATGGTGAGGAGCCTGCTTGGGATTCTCTCTCTCCTTCTTTCTGTCTTCCCCTGCTCACATTCTCTACCCCACTCTCTCTCTAAAGATAAATAAACAAACTTAAAAAAAGCAGAGCATAAGAAGAACTTTCTCATAGGCCATGGTGACGAGGCAGAGGGTAAAATTCTGCCTTTTACTTTCACTCTTTGTCTCAGATGAGACCGAACTGATGTAACCTGGAGATGCCACACTTTTCCCCAGGAAAGACAGCTTTGCTATCAGTCACCCACCCAGCAAATTCTTTGCTGGAAAGTTCCCTTATCAGATCACACACAATAGACAGAGCTATTTTGAAAGTCAATGTCTCTCTCTTTTTTGAAAGCTTCACTCACTGTGTTTTTAGAGGCCAGCTTCAAACTGTCAGAGTTTTGTTGCCATTGATAAAGCTGGCCTGTGATTTATCCCGGGGGCGGGGGGGTCTGACTGGAAATTATGAGACAAAACTTAAATTAAATTAATTATCTCTGAGGCTTAGGGGAAAGAAGGCAAAGAAGACACCATCTCTGAGCTGCATGAGCAGATATTCCATAATGGTCACTGGTCAGTGGGCCACTTGTTTCTTACCTTAATGACGTTTCTTTCCCACTTAGTATTTACTAAGATAATGCTTCTCATGACATTGGAATCCAGAAGCCTCCACGAGACATCACCAGCAGCATACTGAATGCTTCTAGATGCCCGCCAGCCATTTGTGTGAGTATAGATCTCAGGAAGGAAAACAACTGGCTTTCTTTAACAATGTTAAATATTTATGCTGTAAACCTGTGTTGGTTTCTGATCTATTTTAAAAGGCAATATACAGTACAGATTTTCTCATTCCAGGTTATTTTAGGGCTTACATGACATTATCAAAACTTCTCAGGAAATATGCAGCAACACACACGTGCTGTCAGGTACCCTAAATGGTTCACCTCCAAGACTAAATGGGCATGGTGTCTTTCAAGGGGATGAACATTCCTTGAAGTAGATCATTTTGGTAGTTGTGGAACTGTATGAATCTGCTAAAATCCACTGGATCGTACACTTTCCAATAGTGCATATTATGGTTACATATATATCTCAAGAAAAATGAGATTAACTTTGGAGATCAACATGGCCGTCAACTAAATCAGCCAACTATTTCATGTGGGCCGTTCAGCCAGATGTCTTCCTCAACGGTTCTTTTTTTAAATGTTCTTCTGATTTAACTTTTCTCTTTCTGTCCATTGGAGCAATAACTCTGGGTTTTTCAAGTTGTAAGTTGTCAGTGGCTAATAGGGCCATGAACTGAATTTCTTGGATTTGGCAGATTTTTATTAGAATCCATCAGAATATAAATTACAGTGTGTTTCAGCTCCTACATACCTGTTTACCGAGTCAGACTACAAAATGGGTCATTTGCTGTAGTTCACATTTCAAAATTCAGAAAAGCTCTATAGTAAGCCTCCCACAGAACTATTTGTATCCAAGAACTGTGTATTTCTGTCCTTATTTCTAGCCATTCTGAGAGAGAGAGAAGGGTCAGGTTATTAAGCTGATAATGTCTCAAGTGCTTAGATAGTACTATATGGAACAGATCTCAAAATGTAAAATAAATCAGACCTTTCCATCTGCTGGCTAAAATAGATCCACTTATTTTTTCTGCTTCTAGAGCAGCCTGATATAGTTAGTGCTCCTTACATTGTGTGAATTAGAGTTTTCGTGAAAAGGTCCAAGATGGGTGCCATGTAAAAGCTTGTCAGTCTCTAGGGACACACATCTCCATGAAGAAACATTTGTGCTCATAGAAAGCATCATCTTCGTCAAAAGCATTTATTATATTAGGGCCAGAAGGTGTATGCCATTTTATGTGAATGAGAAATTTCTACAGGGACTGAAAATGTTAAATGGAGGGGTGGATGGCATTTTTAAATGAGCTGTAAGCCAGGCCCCAGGTGTGTGGGGAGGAAAGGGCAGCCAAGGGCCAAAGCCAAGTTCGAAGGTCACCTCATTAGCCACTCAAAGGCCCACCCTAAGGCTAGCAAAGTGAAAACAATCCCTTTTTTGGGTCTTTATTCAATATCACATCAAGAACAGGAGATTTCCAACCCAACCCCTATAATTCCTCTTAGTGCTACAGGTCCATTCCAGTATATCCCCTACAGCCAGCATCTCCTATGAATAAATGATCCCTACATGTTTGCAGGGGTATCAGTAGAGTTTGCACAGACAGGAAATGAAGTGTCCCCAGAATATGTACAAAGTCCATTAGTAAGCAACTCTAACATGCGACTCCGTTCAAACCATATGAGTCTCATTTACAAACCACTTGTCTCTATTTCTGGCTGCCCCTAGAGATTTCCCTTCATCTCTCTGTCTTGTTCTCTTCTCCCACAGCTTCACAGCCACTGGCCATGTGTCCTTGTCTCCATCAACTGGGGCCGCCATAACAAAATATCTCAGACTGAGTGGCTTAAATAACGTTGTTGACCTATCACATTTTGGAAGCCTAGAGCTCTAAGATGAAGCACCTTCTGATTGGCTCCTGAAGAGCTTTCTACCTTCTCCGGGTGCCCTCCTCTCACACACTCAGGAGAAAGATCTCTGGTCTCTGATCCTCTTCCTGTGAGGGCACCAATCCCCTCCTGGGGTCTCCACCTTCACAGCCTCATGTGAATCTAACGAACGCCCCCAAGGCCCACCTCCCGATACCATCCCACTGGGGTTAGGATTGTAACATGGGAATTCTGGGGGCCCACAAACATTCAGCCCACAGTACCCAGCGGCAACATTGGACACGGAGACGGGCTTCTCCCATCGGCCTCTAAGAGAACCACGAGGTGACACGTGCGTGAAGAACCGCCTTCAGGGCGGCCAGGGACCTTGGCTGGCAGAGATCTCTATGAAGTCAGGGTGCTGTGTGCAGGAGTCTTCAGCTTTGTTTGTGGCCAGAGGACATCCACGTGGGGACTATGAGGTAGGACTGGACGGACCCGGGCGGGGGAGGGGCCCCAAGGAGACATCTGCAGGCTCCCTGCATTGGCCGGAGAGGATCAGGAGCACAGGCCATGCTTGTTCCTAGAACACGGACCCCATCTGGAGTCCTGAGAAATGTGGGCTCTGACGTGTAGGGGGGATGGGGACACCCAGAAAGTTAGGGTCCTGCTTTCACGTCAGTGGATCATCCAAGAAGTGCCAGGCTGGAAATAAGCTGCCTGGGGCCGTTGGCTGCCGTCACAAGAGCAGGAATGACCCCCAAGGGGTAGCTTTGACCTGCCTTCGGTAGTTCAGAAGGTGAACTGCCAAGTTCGGGTCTCTGGAAGAGGCAGGGGCTGCCAGAGGGTCGCATTCCACAGGAGCTAGAGTGTCACAGAAGAAGCATGAAATGAAAAAAAGAGACGGTGGAAAAACCAGTGACCTCGGTGCACTCAGTCAACACATAAGAAGGTGGAGGCGCCCAGATTTGGGATGTTTATAACACCTCACACTGTCTCAAAGAAACCAACAGATGAACACGGGGCAAGGGAAGGAAAACTACGATAAAAATACAGAGGGAGACAAACCCTAAGAGGCTCTTCGATACAGAGAACAGACTGAGAGGTGCTGGAGGGGAGGTGGGTAAGAGATGGGCTAGAAGGGGTTGGGCGCTGAGGAGGGCGCTTGTTGGGATGACCGCTGGGTGTCCTATGGAAGTGATGGATCACTGGGCTCTACTCTGGAAGCCAAGACTACACCATATGTTAACTCACTTGAATGTAAATTTTTAAAAAACTGTCTAAAAAGTTTTTCTTTATTTTTTTAAAGTTTTTTTACAAACACTTCTAGTTTCAAGTGACGTTAAGGAAACATTAGAATCACTTCTCTCTGATTTATTATGAAAACCTATCAGAACTTCCCATTATAATGCTGAAGGACAGACAGTACTTAGGGGAGGTACATTCTGATCACTGATAAAATGGTTCCCAAGGTCTCAGACTAAACTGACCATATATTTGATGGGTTTCAAGCCACTTCAAAGAAAAAGAAAGTGCATCTCTCAGCATGAATAAAGGGTTTTGCTAAGACTAAGGCAATCTGGAGTTCAAGATTGGTTTTCAGCACAGGATGCGTGGTCTCAGCTCCCGTCTGACTGGGGGGCTGTCATCTCCCCATGAGTATTCAGGGAGTGTAACCCCAAGACGCACCCTGGAGGAAAGGCTTCCAGGAGAGTTTTAGGAGCTCTTGAAAATCCCACCGCAAAACACTCACTTCTTTTCCTTCCACCGGCTCGACTGGCCCCAAGGCGAGCAGCCTATGCCAAGGAGATAACCATGGACAGAGGGTCCCTCAGGTAGAGGCTGAGCTGCAGAAACTCATGAGCTCCTTCCAGTTCTTAGAAAATTTCTTGTACGTTTTCTGATGAAGCATATAAATGATGTTTATTTAAGAAGCAAAAAATAGGGGTTACTGTTCTCCAAATAGGTGCGGATTGAAAATCATACCCACTGTCCCAAAAAATGTCTTTCTGAAGAATAATTTGCATAAAAAGAAAAACAATCATAACCCCAAGAATCTATTTCTACTTTAGAATACATGACCATCGGGGATACAAACAGGCCTTCATTTCGTTCCTTTCTCTCTTTGCTATACATTTAATCTGTGATGATAGGAAGACAGCAAAAAGGATTTGAATTCTAGTGGTTGGATTGTCAAAAGTCAGAAAGAACTGTGCAGTGAGCAAAATAATGTAACTTTTGTGTGCTCATTAAAACCCAGTAAGTAACGCAAGTGTGGTATTATCAAAGCAGGCAATTAAGATCTCAAATATCACCCTAAAATTAAAAAAAAAAAAAGAACAGCCCTAGTTTTATTTATTTCTCAAAAGTTAAGAAAGTGTTTGTGTGTGTGTGTGTTATAGTTTGGGAGTCAGGAATCATTCTTTATGCCGTGCAGGTTCCAACAATGTGCATTCAGGGTGGCCCAGGGACCACCTGGAGATCCAAGAAGGGGCTGAAGCAGCCAGATGGGGGCCAGGCCCTGGGACCCGAGCTGGGGCACGGCTCCCGGGGACAGGGTGGGGAGGCCTTGGGGAAGCCCCTCCCCTCTCACTGGTCCCTCTCTGCTCCAGGGCTGTACGACTCTACACAAGATTGTGACTGTGTGTTTCTCAGCTCACCTCTCCTGTCTTCCATCCTAGAGGAGAGGTGGCCCAGTGTTGGCTATGCTGTCACCACGTGGGCGCTCCATGCCATCGTCCAGCACTTACTCAACACTCCCATGCATTCACGCCCCTGAAAAAACCGTATACTCTCTTTGCTGAGGACACCTAGCTCTGTCCCTTCCAGAGCCATTTGTGAGGGTTATGACACTTCCAGAATTAAAGTGTCTGTTTACCCTAAGAGAAGCATGGGCATGTCCTGAGAACATTGTGGCCTCATGTTACTTACCTCTTTCTATGGACGTGAAGATACAGCACCTGGGCCTGCTTCTCGGTGGCGATGAAATCACACCGTATCTATTTGCAGCTGCTCCAATCTGCCCTCATTACAAGCTGCTGGAAGTGGCTTCCCCCAGGTTTCCCCAGCACAGGATATTTTAGGGGATCGGACAGGCCGTGTTTCCAGGGAAACTGCTGACCCTCTATGTCAGCATCGCTCTGGGAGCCTCACAGAAGGAGCCAGGCGCAGGGAAGGAGTCATCCGCTGGGTCCCCAGGCCCTGCCTCTGATGCCGGCAGGAGTAACAGGAACATTAGCAGGAAGCACAGAGACCTCAGACACTGCGCTCCGTGCAAACAGAAACCACTCAAGGAGTCGCAAAAGTCTACAGGTCCCTGATGCATCAGGCGGCCAGTCTCCCCCAAACCCCGCAACACAATGGCACAGAGAGACTAGAACACGCACACTGCATGTGTGCAGGGACCTTCAGGCCAGGCTGTGGATCACCTGGCCCAGCGACGTGCAAGGGGGCCAGTCCTGGAGCAGAGGGTGCGTGTGGTCACGGGCCGTGGCATCCCACCCCTAACCCCGGCCAGACGTCTGCTGTCTGCTTCGGTCCTCACCCACAGGGAGGGGACAGGCATACAGACATTGCTGCCGGGCTCTAAGGACTCTGTGAACATGCGTGTGTAAGCGTGTGGCACGTGGCAGTCGCTGTGAAGTGTTAGCTGCTGGCTATGGAAGGTCACAGAGAATTACCAAAAGGTCAGAAATGAAGGAAACAGTATATGATAAAGCAATATAGGAATGTCCTCTGGTTTATCAGTTCTCGGAAGAAGAAAGAAATGGATGATGAGAGACAAGAACAAGGGGGTTAGCACGTATGGCAGAGCCCGTCCCCTCCAGGATCTGCCTGGGGACCCGGATGCTGTGGAGGACGGCCCACTGGACCCTCCCTGCACATGTAATTCACTCAATATCACCTGTCACTTTACAAATGGAGGGGTGGGGCACCTGGCTGGCTCAGTCGATTAAGCATCTGACTCTTGATCTCAATTTGGGTCATGATCTCATGGTTCCTGAGTTCAAGCCCTGCATTGGACTCTGTGCTGACAGCTCAGAGCCTGGAGCTGCTTCAGATTCTCTCTCTCCCTCTCTCTCTCTGCTCCTCCCCTGCCCTCTCTCTCTCTCTCTCTCTCTCTCACTATCTCTCTCTCTCAAAATAAATAAACTTAAAAAAAACCCATGTTGGCAAAAACCAAATGAAAAACAAAGTACACAAAGAACCCATAAATACACACATAGACAGGATTATAACATATGGGCAGGAAATGACGATGACCAGTGTGAAGGGTGCGAATGGCTAGACTTTTATGACTGGCACAGTATTTATGAGAGGATATTAAGTGGAAGAATGTACAACGTGCTATATTCTTGTCCATAAACTACAAACAGGGGTCAGTGGTTCGATGAATACGCTTTGAATTTGCAGAGTAGGATGTCTGTGAGTATTAACAACAGGTGGAGAAGAGCCGCGTTATTTGGCAGAAGGGCTCAGGCCAGCTCCACACCCCGCTGTAAAAGGGGACGTCGCTAAGCCTGAAGCCAGGACACATCTCTGAGACTTCTCAATCTGTAGCCCATTTTTAATAATTCAGAAAAGAGTCTTCCAGAACCCAAATGGAAAAACCTGTACAAAAAATGGCGAGTGTCACCATTTCAGAGGAGTGGTCCATGACATCCAGAAACTTCTGCCGACAAAGCCAGGCAGAGGCCTCAGCAAGGGGCTTGTCCCGGTCTCTCCTCCAACAGCAACAACAAAACGCGGCCTCCAGAGCAAGCTCCATGTTTTAGGGAACCTTCCTGTTTCAAAATAGTTACCTACCACACCGCCACGCCACCACGCCGCCACGCCACCACACCGCCACGCCATGGGGTCTGGAGACCCTTTTTTTTTTTTTTTTAACCAATTTAAAATATGAAATGCTCTATGGGGCATCTGGGTGGCTCAGTCAAGTAGGTGTCTGATTTCAGCTCAGGTCATGATCTCACAGTTTCTGAGTTTGGACCCTGAGTCAGGCTCTGTGCTGACAGCTCGCAGCCTGGAGCCTGCTTTGGATTCTGTGTCTCCCTCTCTCTCTCTGCCCCTCCCCTGCTCATACTCTGTCTCTCTTTCTCTCAAAAATAAATAAACGTTAAAAATTTTTCAATATTAAATGGTCTCTAAAGGTTAAGCATGAGTATCAACAATTTTCTTTTAAGGATGATGTATTTTACTAACAAACCTTTGCGGTCATTTGTGTGTTTCCGGACCAAACGCAGCCACAGTGGCTGGCTCTCACACGGCGTGGGTAAGAGTCCCAATCCTGACACAGGCCAGGCCTGGGAGCCCTTCCGTGTGAGCACAGAGGCAGCGTGGATCTCAGGAGGACCGCGGTCCCCGTTTCTTTTGGCAAGACGCAGCGAACGGCGCTCCTGACCCGCATTCCACTGCAGTTATTAGTCAAAGTAATAGTTTATTTTCTTCACCAGAAAAATAAACCCTGATGCACTCAGCGCAGCAGCTCCCTGAGCCGCACGCGGGCTTTGTTTGACTTATGGAGTGCTCTTATTGAGAAAAATTATTCTGTAATGGATGAGGAGTCTGTGAAAACTTGTCCTGCATGACACTAATTTGCCAGAATTATACGGCACTGCCACTGAGAGGGACCACCAAGGTTATCTCAGGCCGGACAGGGACACGACTGCCCAGAGGAGCGCCAGGGCCCAGGGCCGCCTCCCTGTGTGCCCACAGCCCGAAAGCTGCCCTCCGTGGGAAAGGCGGGCCTGCTTGACACAAATGACTTTTTTCAGGTCACATTTAGACAGGAGCATATGTACGGGGCAAAACTGTGGGCCAACTTACCGGCTGCGACGCAACCCTATGGCTGGTGGAGATTTTCAAATTTCCATTGTGCTGTTCATTCTGAAACAAAATCTTCCCAAATCCAAGTTCAATTGAAGGGCTCACGTCACTGTTGTTTTAAATGTAGGCAGTATTTTAGGTGTTGAGGATAAAACCTTAATGCTCTGTAACATCACCTGCCTTTCAGCATCAACTTGGAAAGTCTAATGAGGCAGGTTTTGTAAGAAATAAATTTCAAACAACTTCCTTGTAAGTAAGGTCATGTCGTCTCCCCTCTGCCAGCCCGGCTCCTCCTTTGTCACCATCTCCATGCCTTCCCCATGACACTTCACGCTGCCTCCCCTTCTCAAGATGGAGGTCTCTGGGGATAAGAGCAGAAGAGAAAGGCACCCCAAATTGTGACAGTCCCAGCCGTGTCCCGAGCAGGTGGCCCAGACACCGGCACTTTGCCCAGAGCCAGCTCCATTTTCCCCAAGGACGGGTGGACAACACTGTCACCAAGAGACCTTGCAGGCACCACTCAGCCCCTAACTTGGTCTCCCCCGAAGAAGGAAGCATTGTTCTGGGACACCAGAGGGCTTTCCTTCCCCAGAACTGATTTCTGGGTCTTCTTCATGTTCTTCTTCATCTTCCTCCCACGTCTACGGCTCTCGTCAGCCACCGAGGCAGGACAGAGCTGCCCACGTCTACTCAGGCCCCTGGCAAACACCAGGGACGGAACAGAGGGACTTGCTTCCTGCTTGTGTCTGTGCTGCCCCCAAACTATGAAGAGAAACACAACGGCAAAGAAAGTAGGCACAGAGGACATCATGTCCTCGGTCTTAATGCAACCTCCCAACGGCCAAGGGGCTGTGGCCCCTGTTGACATCAGCAGACACTGATGGGCCAGAGGCAAGGCCCAGAACCGGGGTGCAGTAACAGGTCCTTCTGGTCCAGAGCCCCTGAGCGCGACAGGACACCCAAGCTGCCTCCAAGAGAGGCGTGGATTTCCAGAGCAGCCTGCACCGTAGACCACTTCTCTATAGGATCCAAACCAAACAGAACGTGCCTACGTTACTGAATTCCTGTTGACATCTCTAAACGATGGAAGTCGTAGTGTTTCTGCCAATAGAACCATTTGTACTAAAAACGTCCTCAGGATTATCTGTCTTCAAGATTAAGATATGCATATATGTGAACTAAATTCATTCAGTTAGATTACTCAGTTCGTTATAAGATAAACTTACGAGTGTCTGTTGGGACAGATAGCAGACTTCCAGCTGTAAGGTGGAGTTAGAGTGAGGTTGTGGTTGACGTTAATTCAGTGAGGGAGAACGAAACCACAGAACCAGAAGAGCTCATGAAGTACCCTTGGTTTGGAGAACTAATGTCTTCTGTCTGACAGCCCTCCCCTCTCCCCCGGGTGTCGGATGCTCTGGATTCCGCCTCCAGACCTAGGGACCAAGGATGTAGCTGATGCCATTGGCTTAGTCAGGACAGACTCAGAGGCTTGTGGGGGAAAGTGCTGGTCCCTCCTGGACTGCTGCCCCAGGCTCCTGTGAGCCGGGCTCTGAGTAGCAGGGGCCTGGAGAGCCCAGTGTCCTGTCCACCTCTGCCTGGAGTCCTCAGAGCCCTGGGGACAAGCGTGGCCCCCGTAGAGGGTGTGAGGCTCAGCGGTGGCTCGGGGACCCTTAGCCTGGGGCTGGCCCACATCCAACTGTGACCCCATAACAGCCACCTCTGGGACTGCAGCCCCCAAGCCAATGGAGACCCAGGCCAGGGCTCCCTGACACTGTGTGGCCACCGCCCCTCTCCTGTGTCCCCTTCTCCATCAGCGAGCTGAAGGCTTAAGTGCTTTTGTGTTTAGTCATTTGTAAATAGTCTCTGCTATAGCATTTCCAAACACAACGGCAAGTGTTTAGCTATTCCCAGAGTGACGCGGGGTCCTGGAGCTGCCAGCGCCAAGGCCACGGGGCCACACAGGGCCACCGCTCACCAGGCAAGGCCCCGGGGCTCTATTCCACTTAGCATTTCTGCTCCAGACCCCAGTTCCAGAGCCAGCCAGGCTCTGCATCTGAGCTGGGCACTGCTCAAGGGGCCACAGCTCCATGTGGCAGCTGCCACCCTATCCCTCCCTGCCCCCCCCCCCGGGGGTTTCACCCAGATGCCTCCCCGTCTCCTCCAGGGTGACAGGATCACAGGAAAAAGGAATGAAGTTATGTCCTGTGAAATCTCCTGGAAAGCAAAAGAACAAAAACAAGCAAACAAACGAAACCCACTTTCCTTTCGATTTATGAAATGTGATTCCAAAATGTGCCCAAGAAGTTGATCTATTTGGGTAACGAGGGAGGAACGGCTGCATCTAGAAAACCCTGCACCACGGAGCCTTGCTGAGAGCGCGTGGAGACACTTCTTCAGATTAAAACGAAGCATCTTTTTTATGTTGTGATAATTGCCACATTTACTTCACTTAAATAAAGAAAAATATCGCACAGTGATGGGATTTAAACTGTGGGGAGACTTTCGTCTTTGAACAATTACACGATTTTTTCACATATTAAGATGCAATTAGCAGGGTGGAATATTTCCAGAGTGGTGGCTTCTAATATTTTCTGAATAATTTCTTAATTTGTTTTCTTATCATGCTTTCCTATTGCCTCCATAATTATTCTAATGATCAGTTGCAGCCACAGTTTTGCAACAAGGCTAGGCCCAGGGTTTAGCCAGGACAGGTGGCCAGCTGAGAGAAAGGCAGCCACCCTCCTGCCCACGCCCCCGAGGGGATGGGTGACATCAACAAGTCCCCAGAGAGAGGGGCATTTTGTCATGTACAGTTTCTACTCCCCCACATTTACTCATAATCAAAGAGTTCTATTCAAATCGGAACACATTAGGAGGATAAAGGTTTTAATTTCAAAACGAATTTTATGACACATATGTATCTGATGGTGGGAGGCGGCTTGGAAATCCCTGACTACATCGTGAAGGGTTCATTAAGCAGATATTTCAGTCATTAAAATTTTTTGCCTGGGAAACTCTTTTTCTCTGGCCAGTGTTTCGGTATTTATTGTCAAGAGTAAGTTAAGTTCTGCATTTGAAATGACAACTATGAAGTATATGAGACACATGTGATCAGTTTTTGGAGGAAAATCCACCAACAGAGCCCTGAGAGGGGTGGACATGGGTCTTGGGTGTCCAGCGTGGGGGCGGGGGCCCTCAGGAAACTTCTCTTCGGCTCGTGGCTTCGAGCATCAATTTAGATTTCTGTTGTTGTTCTTACCGTGATATGCCTGAGACCCTGACATCGACCCCATTCATGCTTCGGAGCAAAAATAAATAAATGAGCCAGTTGAGTGTCTAATTAACTCAGACATACCATCAAAGGCCTGTGGGAAGGAGAAGCCCTCCCTGTGGGCCGTGGGCATTTCCCACACATGTACGAGGGGTAGCATGATTTGGGGATCCAGGAGGCCAAGAGCAAAGGAAGTACTGGTGATTTGCTGTGCTGGGGGAGGGGCAGACACAGCACTGAGCCCCCAGGTGGGCATCCCTCCTTCCCCTCCCCATACACGTCCTTGGCTCTTACAGAGTGAAACCAATAGTCAATAAACTCATATCTTTGATAAATAGAATACTCAATAAGTTCTGTATATGGGTACTGAGTCTTCAGCAAATTACTACCTCAATACTCAAACAAGATCAGAGTCTCTCCCTCCGTCTCTTTAGTTTACAACAAATATCTCTTTCCCTTAGGCCTGAACAGCTCCCATCAGGACAATGGGCCCAGTGCATGACTCTCAGTTTGTGCAGTGGAATTCTGAATTAGACTGTTGGTCTTCTACAGATTCTTTCCATCAATGTGGCCAAAGACAGGCAGTCTACCTGAAGTGTCACCCAGGCAGCTACAGAGTAACGTTCCTCCACACACGCTGTATCCAGAAATGGGCTAACCATTTCATACACACCATCTATTTGGTCTTACAGGAACCCCATGGGGTAAAAAAGCACCTTGACCCCATTTCAGAGATGAGAAAGGTTGGAATTTCACAGCTTCACAGACCTGCCTAAAACGACAAAGCTAAATGCTGACACCAGACTTTCCGCTTCCCTTGCTGTGGAACCTTCCCCATGAGCCCCACTGCATGGCCCCTGGCCGAAGAGGAGGCGCCCCTTCGTGTATGAAAATGTACATGGCAGGGGGGTTGAGTTCGAAGTCAAAAACAGTGGGAACTGGACCGGCTAAGCTGTTTATTTCACACCATGGAGATGGGAACTGGCCAGGTGGTTAAGTCTTCAACCATCCAGTAGGCTGACCAGTGTTAAGTGCAGATCACAGGCAGATTTTCCTTCTCAAGCTTCAACAGAAGGCAGAAAAAAAATTAAGAAGATAAATAAACATGGATAAGTAAATCCAAAAAGAAAAGAGATAATTTTGGGGGAAAGTAATGAAAAATCCTAACACTTCTGTGCACTTTTCCAATAATTTCCAAATCCCGATTAAGGTCTTTTTCTGGTTGGCCCACCCATACCCCACCTACCAATTTGGCTGTGCCCTTAAGTGAAAACTCATGATAACCTAGTTTTTATCTTTGTCGCAAAAGAATACAGCATTATCTAGATCTATTCAAGACCTTAACTAGTTGGCAACCATTTAACAAGAGCTATGTGTGATACACAGAGACAAAATCATACTTCACATTCTATGATAAGTGGTATCAAAAATATAGTTAGATATCTGACTATTTTTTCAACATCTTCTTACCTATTCACATATTTGGAAGTATTTAGATATTTGGCTAAATTGACAAATTCTATACACACTTAGATAAAACTGAAAATGTTATTAAATAATTTGAGAGATTGAGGCAACTGCTAAAGTTGACAAGTTAAGAAAAATGACTTTGATTTATTTTGATTCTATTTTTCATCCACTCTTACTCATCTTTTATGTTCCTACCAGATTAATCCTCCTAAACCGCTCCTAAACAGCACTCCCCACCACAAGCCCATCACTTGCAAGCCCATTGCTGTCGGCCAACCCCACTGATATGATGCAAACCCCATAAAGAAGCTCACATGGCCCTTCTTTTCCTGACCTGGAATCACACGGTGGAGCCACTGTTTAGTTCTGCTGGATTGTGGTGTGTACGATGTTGCTTTTGACTGCTCACCACTCTGAGCCTCCGTTTGCTCACAAATCGGGTCTGATAACATTTCAGCAAGTTGAGAGAATGTACTAAGATGATGCTGACTCAACTCAACATTCATCGAGTGCAGCCACGTGCTACTCCAAGCAGGAAGGATAGAGAGGAAACAGACGTGCCCAAGTCCCACACTGGGGGAGCTCACATGTGGGTGCACAAGGTTGACCATAAAGTCCACGGGTGTCTGTTGGTGACGGGAGGCAGGAGGGTGCTATCTCAAGTAGGTGGGCAAGGGCACTTGGTCTCTGAGAGATGATGACTGAGCAGAGAACAGATGAGGTGAGGGCACAGGCCATGCACGTATCTGGGGGAAGAACATTTCTGGCAGAGGGAACACAAGTCCTAATGTCCTAACGAGGGATATTTTATCCAGAAATGCAATGGTCATCATGAATCATTTCACTGTTTGCAATACAACTGTATCGTACCAGAGGTTTGTACATAACTGATGAGTTCTTTAAGAAAACTTACTAGAGGTAGAGCTTATGAGGCAAAGCGCAAGAATACCTTGGCAGCTTTTCATTAACATCGCAGACATCCTCAAGTATTTTTTTTCCTTACTTTGCCTCACCAGTATTGATACATGAGAATTTACATTTCCTGGTATCTCAAATATAAAAAAAAAATGTAAATGATTCCCTGTATGATGGGTGTCCTGGGGTAATCCCTGATTACTTACATTTGCATATGTTTTGGCTTACTAGTTTGATTAAATCATTCACGTGCTTTTATTGCCCTTTGTGTGTCCTCTTTTGTAAGTTCAATATTCACAGACTGCAGGGTTTTTTATTCATATGCTTTTTTGTTGCTTTTATGAGTTTTTACACATAAAGGCTTTTTAAAATGTTTATTTATTTATTTAGAGAAAGAGGAGAGTATAAGCACAGCAGAGGTAGACAGAGAGAGGGAGAGAGAGAATCCCAAGCAGGTTCTGAGCTGTCAGCACAGAGTCCAGCGAGGGGCTTGAACTCACAAACTGTGAAATCATGACCTGAGCTGAAGTCGGAGTTGGATGCTTAACCAACTGAGCCACCCAGGCGCTCCTATACATAAAGAGGTTTTAAACTTCGCTTGCAGTATTTTCCAATTGGTCATGTGCCTTTTCATTTTTATGGAATTTTTGACAAGGTGTATTACATTTTTACAATGCTAAACCTCAGCAATTCATGTGGAGGAGAATCCTTTCTCTCTAGTATTTAGAATGGCTTTGCCAACCCCAAGGTTTCAGGTGCCAGTTTTGACACTGAACCACTAATCCATCTGTAATTTCTCCTGCCGTATGGTGAAAAGGAGATGCATAATTGTCAGTGCCGTTTTTGTTATTTCATGGCCCATCCGTTTCCCCACGCATGTTACCAGCTAGTTTTCCCCTTCCTCAATCACGTGTCTTCAAATGACATGGACCAGAATGCATCCATCAACATACTCTTGTTTCATAAAGGAAAACACTAAGATTTAGAGAACTTGGCTGGTTCCTGGCCCTCAGGCTGGGGCTCAAGCTGTCCCAGCTGCATAATAGCTCTTGTCCTTGAGGAAGATCCTGCCTGAGGTCGGGTCATCGCAGAGCCAGGTCTTGGGGAAAGGGAAGTAGCTGACTCCCCTCGGAGTGCCCCGGGCAGTGAAGCATCACCTCACGGTGTCCTTTTGCGAAGAGTGGGTAGGATCATCACAGAGCTCCCGAGTCGGAGGGCGCTGCCCATAAGTGAGCAGTAGGCGCTTTTCCCACAGATTAATCTTGAAGCTTTGATGTACTTTCAGCACCTCTGCAGTCAGACGCCTCCCACACCAGCAGGCGTGAGGGTCTGACACTCTTGTTCCAGCATTCGGTGATCTGACAAGAAGGGAGGACATACTTCATTTAAAATTGGCTAGAAAAGAAGATCATGGGGCATGCCCCTTTTTGTGATTTTATTTTGACATTTTCATATTCTAATAAAAGTGCTTTCTGAATATGTATTTAAATATATCAAGGAAGATGACATACGTTTCTTTGATAATATTGCTTACCAACTTATAAGGAATTCTACTGGAATCTTCCAAATTATGTGATTCAAATGAGTTGTACCCCTTTCATTTTTTTCACTTAAAAGTAAGCTTCTTTTGAGATTTGTTGAAAAAGTAACTTAATTTATGTTAATTCAGTAGAACTAAATAAGTAATCATGAAAAGCTCATGTCTTGCTTCCAAGTTTATTGTAAAAATGTTGCATTAGCAAAGCAAACCTATTTAAAACAAATTAATATTAATATATATATATATATATTACTTGTACTTTCATGTAACATGTTATATCCGTGGTGTTCAAAATCGTATGCAAAGTTGGGACACCTGGGTGGCTCAGTCAGCTAAGCGTCCAGCTCTCAGTTTTTGTTTGGGTCATGATCTCACAGTTTGTGAGTTCGAGCCCTGTGTCCGGCTTCACGCTGACAGTGCAGAGCCTGCTTGAGGTTCTGTTTCTCCCTCTCTCTGCCCCTCCTGGGCTCTCATGCTGTCTTTCTTTCTCAAAATAAATAAATAAATATTTTAAAAATCAGATGCAAAGTTAATATAATTCTCACAGAAGAAGAAAACTTTTATATTTTAAAAAAAAAAGTTTTAATGTTCATTTATTTTTGAAGGAGAGAGAGAGACAGAGCATGAGCAGGGGAGGGACTGAGAGAGAGAAGGAGACACAGAATCTGAAGCAGCTCCAGGCTCCAAGCTGTGAGCACAGAGCCCAACGCAGGCCTGGAACTCACCGAGATGTGAGATCATGACTGAACCGAAATCGGATGCGCAACCGATGGAGCCACCCAGTTGCCCAAGAAGATAACTTTTAAAGTAAACACTTTCAGACATAATTAGTAGATAGATGTTAATATGGGAAAAGGAATCTGTTCTCTCAAAGCACAGATCGTGGCAATCACTATAAAATCATTTAAAAATACAGGCAAAGTTGATGTTTTGTCTGTCGTAAAACAGTTTGCAAACGATTATAAATTTTTCTGAAATTAAATCATTTCGGGCCCTTACTTGAGAAGGATTATTTCTGATGCAGCTTCTCAATGGAGTATCTACATCATGAGTTCTCTGTGGCTTTTTACAATTACCTTTTTCTTCCTTGAAGAAAAGTAATTTGAAAATAATTTAAGCAATATGATTGAAAGCCACAATCACACGCGACGGCCCCGTGGACCCCATGCGGGTCCTCTACGGAGCCAGGTCCTTCTCCACCCTCACCTCCTGGGGTGGCTCGCGGACTTCCTCTTCCACAGAGACACCCCTGGGAGACTGCCTTTGCTCTTCCCTCTCTCGCTTCTTGTTTCCCTGGTGGCAGGAGGAGCTGGCTGGAGGCGAAGTGTCCTGTTAACCCCCCATCCCCTGAGGTCACCAACAAAAGCCCCACCCTGTAGCACCTGGGGCCTGGTGACTCTCTGAGTTCCTTTCTTCCAACACGGGAATGTTCCCAGGGCCTCGCCTCCGGTCTCACTGTCTCTGCAGGGAACCAGCCGCGATGGCGCAGGTCGACCTCCCCATCCTCAATCCCCTCCCGCCCAGTGGAGACGAGTCTGCGTGGATGCGGGGGAGGCGGCAGGTGGAAGACTGACGCCCGCCTTCTCTCTGGCTCCTCCAAGCCAGTGGGTCTCAACTCTGCTTGCTTTTTCCTTCAGGGGCTCCTGCATCATCTCCAGGATGCGTCTGGGCTTTCGGAAACACACTTCCCATCCGCAGATTTCCCGGACATGACAAAGCCTGGGTCCCCTCTCCACCAGTATGGGTGAGACGTAAATGGGAAACACAGTGATAAAAAATATGCTGTATCACAAAATAGTATTCACCTGTCACCCTGCGCTCCTTCCCTCCTGAGGGAAATCCACCAGGGCGAACGGAGCCCAGTGTGTACACAGCACCAGCCTCCGTGGAAAGGCCTTCCCTCCGGAGATTACTGAGGAAGTTTGCATATCTCACGTGTCAGAGAAGAGGTGACACATGACAGATTTAGTAGCAATTCTGGGCTGATATTTTCCATTTTCCATTGTCTGAGCCCTCGCCTGACTGAGACAATGGCTAAACGGGCTTTCCCGACACACCAAGGAAATGACAGAGGGAGCCCTAGATCTCAAGGGCGTGTTGTTGGCTGGCTCACCTTGGACGAGTCCTGATCTGAGAATAAAAGCCCCCCTCACAAGAAGGGGAGTGTGCGGCCACCAGGAAACGGATGACAGAGCCGGTGGCGTTAAGGAATGTGCTGTAGGAAGGTCCATTCATGTCTGCACAGACCAGTGTTCTTTGTCGGTTGATGGAGAAGGAGCGGATAGAAAGGTGCGGCTGCTGTGACGCCTCCCATCCCTTGCGTTAGTGGTGAGTCCGAGCTGGGAACTAACACCGCCTCCAGCTGCTGAGCCTTCAGGGGTACTATTGTTTAGAAATGCTGCAACGACAGACACTGCCCTGTGTCACCAGAAGTGTCACAGACAGATAACCGGGGGCAGTGCGTTTGCTGCACATCCCCAGAAGTCGCATGGTACTGAGAATTATGGTGCAGAAATGCCCCCTCTAGTTGGGGATCCGGCCTCCCTTCTTACAACCGATAAATTAGCCTCAGATGTCCGGTGTGGTTTGCATTGCAAATGTTGTGGAATTGTTTCTTCTTCGTCTTCAAACTCCCCTGGTCCGGAGGGGTTTTTCCCTTCCGTATTTGCTTATCCTGATGTTTCCCTTTGCATAAACAGCAATCCCATAATCCTGCGGATCAAAGAGCCCTGGGTTTATTGACTGGCTTCCTGGTGTCAGAGGTTAGGACGCACTGTCAGACACAGGGGATATTAGGAAATAAAAAGGGTTACTAATATGAAAGCGGGGGGATAAAATGCAGGCACCGAAAGGGATCTTTAATGCTCTAATCATCAGCCACAGTAGATTGCATATGCAGCTCCGGCAGCCACTCCAAGAACTTGGATAAGAAAACAAATCGTCCCCAGCTCTGGATCGGATCAAGATGATGCTCACCTCTGTGGCCGCAGCCCCAAAGGCAGCAGAGGGGGCTGGGGCAGCAGGCCCCCACGGGCCACTCCACAAATGAAGACCGGGAGACACATGGGCAGGTGGCTGTCCTAGCCCATGCTGCATGTAGACTGACCTGATGCACCCTCTGTACGCCTGAGACATATACCATGGTTTACCTAACGCCCAGCCTGCGCAGGGACAGGACAGCCCAGAGTTTGTTTCACGACTACGGCAGAATAGACCTGGCCCCGCATCTTTGACTATTATGCTGATATTTTTTATTAATCTCATCAGGCCCAGTTGGTTTGCTGTTTGGAGATTTCGTCTCTATTTATTACAAGACTCTAAATGCACAGTCAAGGAGATGGCAGGTGCCGCCATGGACGGACCCATCTTCAAGCCCTCAGATGTACCTGCACAGGCAAGAGATCAGCTCGCATGTATGTCTGACCGTTGACGCACCTTGCCCGGATCCCACCGCCTCTGCATATGAAGGACTAAGGGACATCTGTGTAGGGTGCAGGGTGTGTATGCAATAGTGTATAAATGTGTGCACGTGTGTGTGCATTACTGTGTGTGTATGCAGTTGGTGTCTATGGGGGGTGGGTGGGAGGCACCCAGTGGTATTTAGTACTCTCTACTTCATCCATACACTCAGTAGGAGCACCTATGAATGGTCAGTCAAGACAAAGGTATCTGGGGGCACCTGGGCGGCTCAGTCACTTTAGCGTCTGACTCTTGGTTTCGGCTCAGGTCATGATCTTGAGGTTTGTGAGTTTGAGCCCCAAGTTCAGGTCTGTGATGACAATGTGAAGCCTACTTGGAATTCTCTCTCTTCCTACCTCTCAGCCCCTTCCCCAAGTGCTCTCTCTCTCTCTTTCCCCCTCTTTCCCTGAAGTTCCCTAAAGTAAACTTTAAAAAAGAGAGAGAGAATGGTATCTCCCCTTGGAGTAAGAAAGTTTCCTGGGCCTTGGCCACCCGGCGGTGCTTCCCTGGAGTTCTAGCGGTGACCACACCCCTGACTGATGGTGCGCATTTATGCAGGTGCCTGTGCTTCTCCCTCCAAGACCCCGCCACCACTGTAATGCGTGTCCTAGATGATCTTCTCTGCTAAACCAAGTGCAGAGCCCATCTTTGCTGCTCACCCCTGGGGACCCGGGACCTACTCTTGCAAACACTCAGCACAGGCCAGTCCGTACCTTACCTGGAACTGGCTCCTTTGGTCCGTGACGCCCTGCATGGTCAGGGCAAGTGCGTTCGCCATTCTGCCACCAAGTGCTGGGGTCACAGAGCTCCATGCTGCCACGGAAAAGCCACCTCCCTCCCTCTCCCCCTCCCTCCTCCTTCATCAACTCTGAAGAATTTGCAAGGTGGCCACTTACCCCTGAGTTCATTCCAGCTCACTGACAGGTTTGATTTGACTTACAGAGTGGTTTCATGCAAGCACATTATGTTAGCTGGCCAGACCGTTTACACAAGATATTCCACATATGAAAATTTAAACGCCGACCTTCTTTTAACAAACCCTGCAGTCCAGCCCTGTCTGGTCTGCTGCCCACATGGGAGGAGCTAGCTCCTTCACACGTGGTCATACACCCCGTGTGGCCACGGCTCCATGAACCCCATCAGCCCTCAGATGGCCCCGACCACTAAAGCACCTGGGTTTGCCGCCTTAAGTGGATGATGACAGGGACTATAGTTAATTGGATCTTAAATCCAGGGGACCACGTCCGTGGCCTGATATGGAGAAGAGAGCTAATATAGGTTTGGGATAAATAAACATGCTAAAACTCTGGGCCCTATAATTTGCTACAGAACATCAATATAAAATGCAGATTAAAAGGAAAAATGTCTTGTAATTACACTTTAGTCCTCTGCCGCTGAAAATTGTAATTTGGGCTAGCATTTGCATAACTTATGGGGTAGCCTGTAGAATTACCTAGAAGGTGTTCAATATCGACTTGATTTAAAAGTATTTGTAGTCAATAGAGATGGAAATGATCACATGTTCCCCTGCTTATATTTCCTTTAATGTCCCCGTGGCTGATTGCGGGCACGTGAGATGCAGCCTACACAACGCTGCCCTGGGTAACACGATTGCCCACCAGTTCCCGTGCTCGTCGTGAGAAAGCCACACCGACGCGTGCGAAGGGTGGATGCCTCGCGGGAACGTCATTAGTGAAAGGCTCCACCCCTGTTCCGAAAGGCACCGTGCCTACATCGGCTCCCGAAATGGACTGCCCGCAAACCCTCTTCCTACCCTGCGTGCCCATGTCTGTGGTCACGGAAATGGTGTAAAAATGGGCCATTTCCTGCATTCGGAACATTTCCCTGCATCCCAGATCCGTGGCCTTCCCAGTGCATCAGAGCACTATTTCTGGAGAGTGTGGAAGGGGGCCCAGAAGGAACATCTTGGTTGTTGGGAGCCTGAGCTGCTCCACTCAGTGGATATTTAGTGGTTCCTGCTGCCAAGTGTAAGCACAGTGCTGGGCCGGGACTCCAAGGGAACGGAGACCTCAGCCCCGACGCTCAGCAAGAGAGGGTGTTGGGTTTGCTCATCATTGTAGACTCAGCACCTAACCCTTGATGGATCCCTGCTGAATGCTGAGCAAGCACTGATTGGGTAAACTTATAAACAAACGGGGGGGGGGTTGGTTGTTTTTACAAACAAAAGCAATTTTTGGCCTCTGATTATCATAGGCAACAAAAAATCTGGATCTTAATCAGAAGGCACAGATTTATCTTCCAAAGTTGACCTATTCTGGGGCACCTGGGGGGCTCAGTAGTTTAGGCACCTGACTGCGGCTCAGGTCATGATCTCACGGTTCGTGGGTTCGGGCCCCACGTCGGGCTCTGTGCTAACATCTCGGAGCCTGGAGCCTGCTTCGGATTCCGTGTCTCCCTCTCTCTCTGCCCCACCCCTGCTTGCACTGTGTGTCTCTCTCTCAAAAAATAAATAAATGTTAAAAAAATAAAAAATAATGTGAATGAAAAATAACTTTGCCATTTGCTTTCCTTCTAATTAGGAAAGAAATAGGGCAAGTGAGCAACTCATTTTGAAAGAAATCGGTAACACTGTTTTCACGCGGTCCCTGGGAGATGGGTTCTGCTCCTCTCTTTAGGCTTCCACTCTGGATCCTCCCATTGCCCCTGAGATGAGCCAGCATGAGGGGTGTGGGGGGGCAGGGCTGGCAGGTGTGTGTGCAGTGAGCGGCTGCCCTGAGGTGTGTGGTCCTCACCTGACGTGCCTTCCGCTGTTAGCCACTGTGCTGCAAGATGAAGGGAAGCCAGCAGGGAGCATTCCACGGGAGACCCAGGGTTTCTGAAATAAAGTACCAAGTCACCTGTGAACACTTGTGTGGAACAGAAAGAAAGAAAGAAAGAAAGGAAGGAAGGAAGGAAGGAAGGAAGGAAGGAAGGAAGGAAGGAAGGAAGGAAGGAAGAAGGAAAGGAAGGAAGGAAGAAGGAAAGGAAGAAAGAAAGAAAGAAAGAAAGAAAGAAAGAAAGAAAGAAAGAAAGAAAGAAAGAAAGAAAGAAAGAAAGAAAGAAAAACGAGAAAA
>NW_027551559.1:9194432-9224228 GCF_008692635.1 Crocuta crocuta
AGAAAGAAAGAAAGAAAGAAAGGAAGGAAGGAAGGAAGGAAGGAAGGAAGGAAGGAAGGAAGGAAGGAAGGAAGGAAGAAGGAAAGGAAGGAAGGAAGAAGGAAAGGAAGAAAGAAAGAAAGAAAGAAAGAAAGAAAGAAAGAAAGAAAGAAAGAAAGAAAGAAAGAAAGAAAGAAAGAAAGAAAGAAAAACGAGAAAATACACTTCAGATTTTTTCTTCAAATTTTTATTTATTTTTAAAGATAGGCTTCATGCCCAGGGCAGAGCCCAGTGCAGGACTTGAACTCAGAACCCTGAGATCAAGACCTGAGCCAGTATCAAGACTCAGACACTCAACCGACTGAGCCACCTAGGCCCCCCTTTATATTTTTATTAAGGCTGTAATTGCTGTTTCTAAAAACAGCATTGAATTGTCATGCTCTTTGTTTTGTTTGTCTATGTTGACTTTTTCTTACTTACCTTGCAAGGGTTTTATGCATCTTCATTGCCCCAAGTGGGGACTTGTTCAGGGTTAGTTTTTGCACGCTGGGAGACAGAAGCCATCGGGGACATGTCTTCTATGGGCAGTCGGTATGTTGCGCAGGATACAGAGCTGGGGGCCGATCCACAGTTCGGAGCTGGGGATGAATCAGTATTTTTTCCTAATGACATTGCCAAATAGACTTGGATCCTCAAAGTGCATGATGGAGAATCAAGGGATTTAGGAAGTGTCATCGCCATTCTAGGGAAAGGAAAAGTAACCCCTCTTCCCTCCCATTGGGTGTGAGTTGTGACCAGTGTCTTGTTTCCAAACAGTACAGACAGTATGGAAATGGCGTCAGAAGTGACTTTATAGGATGGAAGTCTGCCAGCTGATCAAGATTAATATCATCCATTCATGACAAGTTGCATCAATGGCAAGGGCCCCAGATGTGAGATGAGGAGAACGTCACTTCACCTCTATGCTCTTCCTTCCCCAAGTCCCCGTCCCCTGAGAACATGGGCCAGACCCAAGCGGGGGGACGTTCTACAAGACCTGACCAAGACTCTCCACGCTTCTCCACGTCGCTGAAAACAAGGGAAGTCTACGAGACTGTCACAGACCAGAAGAGGCAAGGAGACACAGGGGCTGAATGGAAAGTCACCTCTGGCTTCGATCCAGGACAGAAAAAGGACATTAGGGGAAAACTGGTGATGCCTGAACAAAGTGTGGGGTTCAGTTCATAGTAACACAAGATGCTGGTCACACACATGTCAGATGTGCTGCAGTGGAGGGTGTGAACGAGGGGAAACAGGTAGGCGAATGCCGGAGCTCCCTGGGCTGTGGCAGCAGCTTTTCTCTAAGAGTAGATGCGTTCTGGAAAGTTCCTCAGGAAATAAAGTCTTCACTACAGCTCTCAGATGTGCTGTTCCAGAGTGACCCTGCCTCCGGAGAACTTCATCTAAGGTGCGTAACTGGTGTTCAAAGCATGGCTGCATCCTAAAAATTAGGACCAGACTTCTCAGACCCAAACAACAGTGTTGTGACCTTAGATCCCTAAGCGTTGGTACAGGAAGACAAAAGTCACCACGGATGAAGCCACGCCGTCAAGGACTTCTTTCCAACAGGGCACACAGTGAGAAATCCCATTGTGGGTGATCCCAGGATGTTAAACACGGAGCCATCTTGTGATTCTGTGGTCACCAAAGGTGGCAGCCAGGGAGGGCGGCAGTACAGAAAAACAGGTTGGGGAGAATAGCTTCCACCGACAGCTGGCAGAAAACTCACCAGAAGGTATAAAATATTCGCTTTCGGCTGGAGCCATTTTTGTTCATTAAAGTTTAGAGCTGAGTGTTCCGGGCTACGGCTCAATCGTACACTGTTTGTATTATTTGTACAAAGCTCTCCTCAGACACGTAACCTGGTCCTGGGAATTTGCCAGAGTAAAGTCAAGGGAGCTTTTTATGAATAGAATAGAGTTTTACACCAAAGAACATTCTTTCCAGGTGAGCTATATGAAAAATCTCTTCTCTAAACACAGAAGGATTACTGGATAATTAAATGTCCCCAAGCTCCAGTCTCGTCTGCTCTCTGCGTCCCAAGGTGAGTTTATCGGCATAACACGTGCGCTCGCGTCCATGCTGGGCTGTGGATGGAGCCCTGCCTCCGGCCTGGCAGGGCGACAGCGTGCAGATCGGGGTGGCCGTGGGCAGTCAGGACGAGGAGCGGGGGGTGACCTCACCTCTGCTTCCAGAAAGCCAGGCTGCGGCGAGGAGGCCGGGAAGGACACAGAACCCCACCGGTTACTCTATGGGAGGAGCCACCAGGCAAAGCAGGGAGGCCCAGGCCAGCACCACCTCGTCTCGCAGCAGCCGTGAAAGACAGCCTTGCCCCAAAGCCTGGGGGACAAACAGAAGGAGCTACATTATTTTTTAATGTGTATTTATTTTTGAGAGAAAGAAACAGAGAGACAGAGACAGAGCATGAGTGGGGGAGGGGCAGAGAGAGAGGGAGACACAGAGTCCGAAGCAGACCCTGGGCTCTGAGCTGTCGGCACAGAGCCTGATGCGGGGCCCAAACTCACAGATCCTGAGATTATGACCTGAGCCGAAGTTGGATGCTCAACCGACTGAGTCACCCAAGTGCCCCAGAAGAAGCTAAGTTATTAGAATTCAGGGACCTGGGGAGAAGTCCCGCAGTGTGGACGTTAAGACCTCTGAGCACGGGGGCCCTGAACTGCCAGCGCTGTGGGGTTTCAAGGGCACCGGGAGGCTGATCAGAGGGCCTGGGATCACCTGGGGTCACTGGAGCACCGTGCACCCACCCAGGGGCCCACAGGGGGCCGCAGTGGCGCTGCTGGAGCAGGAGGCCACACGAGGCAAGGGACGGGCGGCCACCCTGCCTGCCCGGGGTCCCGGGAGCTGGTCGGGGGCACGGGCACAGAGGTCCAGCCCCACAGGGCAGAGCGAATGCTCACCAGACAGACACCTGGAGCGCCTCACTGGACACTCCAGAGAGCTGAGGCCGGTTGAGGGGCATCGTGCCCACTCAGTGAGCCGGACTCTGGGACAAGACACCTCCCAGAGGGGGCAAATGCGTTTCTGGGTGAAATGGCGCCTTACCTTCTGCCTCGACAGCCTGCTTTGCATCCGTGAGGGACGTCGTGGCTGCGGTGTCTCCTCCCTTCCTAAGCAGGACCCTGAGAACAACACCCTCCAACACAGGGTGATGGCGCCACGGTGTGCCTACCGGCGGGCTGGTGGCCATGACATTCAGACCGTACAAAATACTTAAATCTGCTGAGTCCGATTGTTGTGTTCACAGGTGTAACTCACTTTAGCAAACCCTCTACTTGGGGTGCACTTGTTAAAACCAGGAAGCCCATCTGTCACTCTACTAACCACAGTGACTTCCGGAAGGTCTCCCACGGAATCCTCGAGGGGGAGCTTCCTTCAGTCCTGTCCATGTGGCTCCAGTCACGCTCTTCTCGGATGGCTCGGAGCACACAGGAATCGTCACTGTGACCTTTGTCACATGGTCTTTGGAGAGACCTTTGGATAGATGAGGGCAAAGGAGAACTTCTCGTTGTCCCGAGGCTGAGGACCTGGTCCTGGGCATCAGGGCCGCGGGCTGACCTGGCGCGTCACCAGGACAGACGCCTCCCTGTCAGGTGAATCAAAGCGATGTGGTCTGAGGACATGCAGGCTGGTGGTTTGGCCGCTCCGACGGTGGGTGAGTGTCTCCCTACTTCATTTCGAGAGGGGACAGGAGCGGCCATGGGTCCTTCCTGGGAAAAGCAGCGAATCCTCCCACTGACTGGGCAGGCCCGTGGCTGGGCACCGTGGGCACCGAATAGCTGCGTTCAGCAACTTCCTCCCGGGAATCCGGTCACAGGCCCCAGACTCCTAAAGCAGCCCCGCCACCCCGGCCCCCATCACTGCTGTATCTCCCGGGCGTCACACGCAACTAAAGCAGTTCTGCTTTTGTAGCAGCCATTAGTGTCCCCAGAAAACCCTTCAAGTTGCCGTTCTGACCTCAAAGGGGATGCAGAGAGGCTGGGAAGAGACTGGGGTTTACCAGATGACTGTAAGCCAGGGGCCTACCCTCCGAGCAGGTATTTCTGCCGCTCCGGAGACATCTCCCCCGCACGCGGCATGGCCCGGACGGGTCGTCGGGCGCTGCGTCCCCCCACAGTCACCACAGCCTCCCAAACGCAAGGCGGGTGACACTCACACCCCTGAGCCTGGAGTGGGGGTGGGGGGAGGTTGGGCGAAGCCGCCACTCCCGGAGCCCCACCGCCGTCAGGCCCCATCACCCCCACAGACCAAGTCACTAACACCCGCTCGGACCCGCACTTGTCGTGAAAGAAGGTCGAAGTGGCCCCACCCATGGCCAGGAGCGCCTCTCGATGAAGCTTGGCCCCGACTGGGCGCCCAGGCGGTAGCCCCGGGGAGGGGGCGCGTGGAGGGGGGTGCGTGGTGAGGGGGGTGCCGGGGAGGGCGGGGAGGGGAGGGGAGCCCGCCTGCACCTGCACCTGCCCTGCTGGCAGCAGAGCCTTGGACAGGACTTACCGCGCTGGGGGCTCCTCTGCCTGCGCCCCGGCCTCCTCTGCCCGCAGGCCTTCCTGGCCCACCGTCCGCGTCTCCAGAGCAAACCTTCCCCCAGGGCCACCGCGTGTGAGTCGGGGAACGCCCACCGCGCCCCGCGAGGCGCCGAGGGACGTGCGTCATGACGTCACGCCCTGCAGGCAGACGCCGCTGCTCCTCCGTAGTCTCTACTTAGTTTGAAGATGGGTTCAGGGCGAAGGAGAGCCCCGTGCCGGGTACGCCGTGCGGTTTTGCGTGAACAGCGCATGGTTGGAAGTCGGTGAGACAGAGGCAGGGGCGCCCTCGCCGGGTGACCTTCTACTGTGTCCCTCCTCCTGTGCGCGTCCAGCTTGGCGTCCTGTCTCCGGCTTCTTTCGTCTTCAGGACAACGCGGAAAGCACTCGTGTGTCTCTGACACGGGCTCACGCTTCCCTAACGGCTTTGCCGGCCTCGCCCTCCATCCCCGGGAAAGGCCAACACCTCAGGGCGGGACCGCGCGCCTGCTGACGCCCGTCCGGCACCCCGCCCCGGCCTGTGATCGCCCCCCCGCCAGCAGAGGTCGGCCCCGTGAGGGGGTCACGGGACTCACCTCTTTCTCCAGCACGAGCTGTGACACGCGCTTAGCGCTCCGTGCTCGGCCTACGTGCGAAGCCCCTGCGCCCCGAGCTGCGCCGTCTGAGTCTGCTCCCCAACTTTCCGGACGTCCCTAAAACACCAGAGGCAGAAGCCCTGGACATTCCGGAGGCTTACATCCTGGGACACCCCAAATCCTCATATTTGCAAATACTGACATGCGCATGTCATCTTCTCTCTTCCCTTACGTGTAGACTGTGGTTTTTAAAATTGGTGATTATTAACGATGCTAATTCACGAATGTGCTGGATACTCTGTACATTCTTGTTTGATTATGAGGTATTTGACTGAAAAAAAATTAAACATAATATATTATATAATCATAGTTGTTGATCCTGGAAAAGGTATTTTCTTTTTTAAGAGTGAAGTAACTCAGGGGATGGGTAAACCACTCCAGGGCTCAAGAAACATCGATTGTGGGGCCCCTGGGCGGCTCAGTCGGTGAAGCATCTGACTCTTGGTTTTGGCTCAGGTCATGATCTTACCGGTCGTGGGCTCAGAGCACTGTGTCTGACAGCATGGAGCCTGCTTGGGATTCTCTCCCTCTCCCTCTGCCCCTCCTCTGTGCACTCACGCTCTCTCTCTCAACAATAAATAAAGAGAAAAGAAATACCTATTGTATTAGAGTTCTCTGGAGAAACAGAATCAACAGATCTTGAGAATCCCAAGATCGACAGTTGGTGACCAGCCACCCAGGAGGGCCAGGGATTGAAGCTCTAGCCCGAGTCCCTGTCTGAAGACAGGAGAAGACTGATGTTCCAGCTCTAGGACAGTTCGGCAAGGAAAGAGAGAGAGAGAGAGGATGCACATTTTCCCTAATTCAGCCTTTTGTTTCTACTCATCCCTTCAACTGATTGGATGAGGCCCAGCACACCGGAGAGGATCATCTGCTTTATTCACCTACCAATTTAAATGCTAATCTCATGCAGAAATATCCTCACAGACATGCCCAAGATGATGCTTGATGAAGTATCTGTCACCCCATGGCCTGGTCAAATTAATACCTAAGATTAACCATCACAACTATTAAGCCCATAGTTTGAATATATATAACCACAGGCGTGGCTTAGTCTGTGCCCTCAAGAGAAAAACACCTAACCCTTCCTGCAACGTGATGGGGCTGCTCGGGAGGCAGATGGGTATGTGTGGAGGATGAGGACTTTCTGGAGACACGGGGCTTGGTCTGCATCTCAGGTCACAGGGGGCAGCAGAAAGAGCAAGGATGTGTAAGCCGACCTGCGAGACTGTTCTGGGTGACTGGAGTACAGCCGGGTACCTGCCAGGGAAGAGTGAGGACTGACAGGTGTGCCCGGCTTTCCGAGGGCAGGAGATTTCCAGGAAGGACTTGGGAAAAGGAGCCCACAGAAATCTACACCCGTCAGACAGTGTCTGGACAGGTTTGTACTCACCATAAAACCCACCGAGGATGATGGTGAGTGGGAACGTTGAAGAGCGGCTGGCCAGAGGCCTGAGCAGCCTTGAAGCGGCTTCCTGATAATTGTACTTCCTAACAGTGAGTCTCCTTTCAAACAGTGTTACAGTTGCCCAAACAGGTTGTTATTTTAAAACACTAGAGGATGTGATCTCCCTCTTCAAGTGGGGAGAAAACGGAGATACACAAAGTTAGGTGTCTGATCCAATTCCACAGCCTTCACATGTCAGGAATTCATTAACAAAGTCAATGTCTGACTTCTGGCATGATGGAAAAATATTTTCAGAGGGAGGAGCAGAGTGGACTCACTCTGTATTGTTCCTAAAAGGAAAATTATCACCGCTAAGTGAAAGTTAACGGGAAAGCAAATGTTGGCTTGACATAAGGAAAGATTTTGAGATAATCAGAATCCTTTAGAATCACACAGACTGTTTGCAGAACGGCTCTGAGAAGGATGCCCAAATGTGCTTGGTGTGGGTTTTCATGTCAAGAAGGCAGGAGGATTCCCGGAGCAGAAGGTACAAGCAAAGGCACCTTTGAACTCCAACAAGCAAGAGTTAGGAGTCCGAGAATTAAGCATGAGCATGAGGATCTCAACATTTCCGGGGGAGCTGTGGTGGAGGAGGACATGGGGGTGAGTGGGTCTCTCCGCCCCCCACGACGGGCAGTCCCATTGTCTTCCCGCCCTGAGCATCAGCTGCCAGCTGCCGAGCGCCATTCTCTTGTCTCACTCCCATCCTTCTGGTCTAACTCTGAGAATCCTGTTTACTGGCCACATGCCTTCTAGACGTCTGCAGCAGAATCGCTTTAAGATAATTGCTCAGTAATATTAAAAAGCGAAAACGTGATCCTATATACCTTTGCCTGCTGTGATCATAAAGCAAAGTGGGTAGAAGAACATCTCATTGAAAATAAGGAGCCAGACTCCACCCTCAATCTCCCCATAATGATGGTTAAGGGATTTTTTAAGAGATGCATAGAAGGACAAAGCAAATGGAAATGAGATAAAAATGAAAAACTATGGGGACTAAGAAAAATATTAGCAGACATCGATGCAGCATAGTCGGCTAAGTTCTAAGTGCATGGTGGGTGAGCTGGGAGGTGCTGGCTGGCGGGCAACACAGCGAGGCCCCTCTGAGGTCCCCTGGAGCCGCCATGTTTTCCCAGAAGTGGATGAGGGCAGACTGGAGGGTACAGGAAGGATGGACACATGGTCGGGGACTGATTGGATTCCCAGATGGCCTTCTCCAGAAAGCAGTGGAGGTGAGCTCTGCTGACCCCAGCGGGAGCCAGGAGGTGAATTCTCCAGGAGGGAGAACGGGTGCCGTGCTGAATCAGCAGGATGGAGTGGAAGCCTGTGTAACAATGAGACCCCCAGCCTCTCCCAGATTAGCTATGAGTGGCCAGACTCACGTGGGCCAGGGGTGGGGAGACTGGAAGATAGTTTTCTGAGCAAGCTGACCAACCCTAGAGGAAAGGAGCCCCCACAGACACAGCCCAGCCAGATCCACCCAACCCACACCCAAAACCTTCCAACAGAACTACAGAATCATTCACTCTTCCCTCCTAAAGCAGAGTGGAGAGCCAGGATCACTGAGCTTCAGAAGAATGCCTGCAATGTGAGAAAAAGACACACATATATGTTTCCTGTGAGTGTGTGTGTGTGCGTGTGCAGTGAAACCACAAACAAAGACAAATTGCAGGAAGATAACATCTCCACAAACAGGTTAGTGATGTCCTCATAGAGACAGAGAAGCCCTATGTGCTTGAAATAATAAGAGAGAGCAATAAAAAGAAATCCATCTGGAGTAGATGGGAAAAAATGACTAAATTAAAAATATGAAAGTAAAAATTGAAAATAAAATAGGCTTGAAAGATAAAGTTGAGTGAAATGTACGAGGAAAAAATGAAGAAGAAGAAAATGAAGATGGCAGTAACATTCTGAAGGTCTGATATCTAAATAGTAGGAAGAACAGGAAAAAAGGAGAATGGAAAGAATAAAATAATCACCAATATAATTCCAGAAAATCCCCCAAAGCTGAAGGCCAGGAAGTCCATGTGTAAAAGGAGCATCCTGCATAGGTCTGCCCGCACCTAGCATTGTGGAATTCGGAGCACTGGTTATGGACCAGCTCTCAGAGCACTTTCCAGAGGGGAAAATATAAAAACAGGTCACATGTGGATACACAAGAAGAAGGATTGCTCTGGGCTTCTCAGCGGCACTGATAGAAAACATGCCACCACATTCTAAGGTGATGTGATGTTCCATCTAGAAGTATAGTGCTCATGCTTGCTTCTCTCTCTCTATCAAAATAAATAAATACACATTTTAAAAAATATATTATTATATTTCAAGAAAAACTATCCACAAGTAAACAGGAGAGCCAAAAGACACTTCCAGGCATTCTAGATCTCAAATATCATTCCTTCCTAATCAGAGAGATTCTGGAAAATTTGGGGCACCTGGGTGGCTCAGCCGGTTAAGCATTTGACTTTGGTTTTGGCTCAGGTCATGATCTCAAAATGTGTGAGGTCGAGCCCCACATCAGGCTCTGTGCTGACAGCTCGGAACCTGCTTGGGATTCTCTCTCTCACTCTCTGCCCCTCCTCTGCTCACTCTTTCTATCTCTCTCGAAACAAAGAAATAAACTTAAAATTTAAAAAAAAGACAAAAGAATGATGCTGGAAAATTTGCACCAAAAAAGTGAAGCAGTAAACCAAGAAAGAGGTTCACACAGAAGCCAGAGAAATGGGGTCCAACACAAGAGGAAGGCAGAGGAGCCAAGCAGGGTGTGAGAGGCAGACCCTGTGGAGAAGCCCAGGGGCCCCTGTGGTCCTGAGGAGCAGAGGGAGGTCTCGGGGGGCTCTTCAAGAGGTGATGATCAATCGCCCGAAGGCTCAGGTGTTCCTATACGTGGAGAGAAGGTCCGATGGGCAGTGCAGTTTGGAGGTGGGTTAGCAATCACTACCCAGTGAAGTAAACGAACTGAAAAACAAGAGGATTTTAACTGAAAACACAACTGTCTAGGAAAGAAAAAGCAACCACATACGACATGACCCAGCTTTAAATACTGTTATATCATTTCAATAATGATTCAGCCCTAAGTATTGTTCACAAGTACTGGCTGGATGGTGATGTGGGAAGAAAGTGTGAGGTTCCCTGGGGTAGGGAGAGGGGCTCAGAGGAAGAAAAAGAATCTCAATCCTAATTTTCCAGAAGGAAAGTCACTGACAACATCCCAAACTGAAAACACAGAACAATCAACAACGCATAAGAAACTGGTATTTATGTGGCACAAAGCAGAGATATAATATTGTACATTATGACTCAAAAGGCTGTAGTCAATATCAAGCTTTCATATATGGCAGGACTGGTAACAGGCTTTCTCCTGTGCTGTGTTGCTGGATTCATCTACGTCTGCAGCAATTATCCATGTAATTATTAGCACTTCATAATAAGCTTTGATATCTAGAGGGCAAGTATCCACCACATCCTTCTTATTGAGGAATTTATTCTTCCTTTGGGTGTTTGCTCTTTCCTGAAAACTTTAGCATGTTAAAAAATGTAAAACCTTGTCCAGTATTGTTTTATTAGAATATTGAACAGCGAACAGAGAGATTAAACACTCTCTTCACATCTTTATTCATGTTTATTTATTTTGGGGAGAGAGAGACAGATCACGAGTAGGGGAGGGGCAGAGAGAGAGGGAGACACAGAATCCAAAGCAGGCTCCAAACTCTGAGCTGTCAGCACAGAGCCCGATGAGGGGCTTGAACCATGAACCACGAGATCATGACCTGAGCCAAAGTCGGATGCTTAACCAACTGAGCCACCCAGGTGCCCCAAGATATTATATAACTCTTGAGCATGGGTCATCTTTTTCTTAATGTCAATCTTCTCTAAGGTCTTGACATTATATCTTCTCTTCTCCAAACTTGTATCTCCTGATTTTAAATATTGCCTCTACTCCAGCAGATCCCACCTGTGCATCCCTGCCTGCACCGTCCTCAAGTCTCCATCTGTCCATCCATCCCCCATCCCCACCTTGACCTCTACATCTCCACTCAGATGTCCAAGGAGTTGTTCCGAGTCGAATTCTGAAAGTCAGACCCAAACCCACTAGATCCGCCATCTTTCTGACTCATTGGCATAAACAGCAACTCAGGCCAAAACCTTTGGAATCGATCTTGACTTTTCCTTTTCTCTCACACCTCATGGCTTATTGGTTCGAAAACCTCTCTGCCTCAACTGTCCAGGTCCAGCTCACAGTCACTTCTCCTCAGTCCCCCTGCAGCCCCGTAGCCCCAGGTGGCCACCATCCCTACCTGTCCACTCAGCAGCCACCTGCAGGTCTCTCTGCTTCTCTCTCAGGCTCCGCAGTCCACATCCACCCCAGCAACGAGCCCAATCCATTTCAGAACTTGAGTCAGGTCTGTCTGTCTCCACTCCAACCTCAGCCTGGGCCCCTCCCACTCAGCGCTGTCCAGCCTTCAAAGTGTCCCCAAGCCCCAGGTGCTCTGCGGCGTCCTCTCTAGCCTGTGCCTCTGTGGCATCTACAGAGTTGCCTGCTGTCCCCACACACCAGGGGCCCTCCTTCCTCGGCCTTTGCTCGGCTCTTCCCTTGACCTGCATGCAATGACTGCAGATGCTTACCCACAGTGTCCCTGGGTCCTATTTCCCCATTTCGCTCATCTTTGTGCAATTTCCCTTCTCAGTGATGTTCAGCCAGCCAGCTTCTTGCGGGCAGGTCCTCCATCCTTCATACCCTCCACCCCTTCCCCCCATCTTTCAAGGCACCTTCAAACAGAATGCACAATTTATTTCTCATCGCATCTATTTGGCAAGGATCTCTATCTCTACTGGCATATTTCCAGTGTCCAGAACATTCCCGGCCACACACTGAGTACTCAAAAATACTTGCCGAATGAATCGCAACTTATTTCAGAAGTTTAGTGTCTACAAGTATCTGAAAATAGAGCATGTAGCTTATGTATTATATCAGTGGGACAAATATTCTAAAACATAAATTGAGCTCAAACACTCGTTTGCTCCTCCTCTTACGATCTTACATGGTCTGAAAAGGACTTCAGATGCCAGTGGCTCGCGTCCTCCATGCTGGCCTCCAGCCTTGGTTTGTCAGCATTACAGGTGATTACACAGCCAGGAACATCGGCTCTCTGGGTTTTTATTCTAACATGCCTTTAACTTGCCCTTTTAAAATGTTCTTCTACCAAAAGAAGTACTACAGCAATGTTGAGAGTGAAAAAACTAATAAAAAAACAACATGCTCTATTTAATGCTCCGAAAGACATAAGAAATGAAGATACAAACCTCAAAGTTCTCTTAATTAATCTGAAATTAATGAGTCCCAGCTTGGTACTTGCTTGATGCCACCACACCCCACAGGGACCACAGACCATTGAGACATCTGGAATGCAGGCAATAGGGTCGGACACATCCCACTAACAGACATGGCCTTGGGCATGGCTCACATTCCATAAATTACCTATTGTCACCGACAGAAGCTGAGGGTAGACACCCAGGGCCAGAGATGCTGGAAAGTCAGCTCATCAAGGGAGACATAAGATGTTTCCCTCCTCCCTAGGGTTTAGCACACAAGATAGGAATTTTTTTTTCAATTGTGGTGTGAAGATTAATTGATTAGGGAGACAAAATGGCGGCCTTAAAGACAGATTTTTTTCCAATAACCTTTGACTCGAAGATGTAGGGAAAATCTTATTTAGGGATTTAGTGCTAGCAGAAACAAGAAAGAGACCGATACAGAGCAGAGGCATCAAAGATTGGCTGAGACATTTTTCTGCCAAATATTCCTCCACATCACTCTAGGGACCCCTTTTTCTAGGGGGAAACGAGATTTTGCTTTCTACAGCTGCCAGTAGCTCTGCTGCTTTATGAAGAAAAAAGAGATTTCAATATCCACTGCTGCTCCTGTGGATTTCTTACAACACCCCCAAAAATCACCTCTGAAAGAGAGAGAAAAAAAAAGAAAGAAATTGATACAGGCTGTATTTCAGGCAAAGCAAAATTAAGAATTACCACCTTTCATGACTTTCTGAAGATTATAGTTTGCTCTGGGAGTTTCCTTCCGACCCGCCGACAGCCCGGTGATTTGCATTCACTCTGGATCACTCTCCAGCAAACTGTGCACCGTGCAATTCTGATTAGAAGTTTTTCAGAGTCACAGCTGTCAGTGGTCATAGTACATTCCATTCCACGCGTGCACATGCACACGCGCACACACAGCCCGTAAGGAATCGAGTCCCAGGGACCTGGTGATGGGTCAGTAGCCGTGTTGCCATTTAAGGGCAGAACAAGCACCCCAGGTCTTACAAGTCATTGTCACATTCTCTGTGTTTCCAGAAGCATTTTGATTCCTTTCTGTATTTCTATGTGCCGGACAGGAACATGGCCCTACCAGTCCTGCGGCCGTCTCTCAAGAGGGTGGTCCCGTGGCCCATTTCAGACGATGCTCAGAAGGGAAAGCCACCTGTCCCCGGAGCCCTCAGCCACCTGACCCCGGAGTCCTCAGCTTCTGGCCACGTGCTTCCCAATGGAGACTCAGCCTTGCTGCCGAGTATCCAGGATCTTATCTGTAAGCCGACAGGCTGACGGCTGTGCTAGACGCACACATCTGTCTGGGGAATAGTGTGTGACTCTTCCTTATTTCAGTGGAAATTAATTAATTTCCTAAATGCTTATTTAACTTGAAGCTTTATTAGTTAGAGCTAATTAAAATATTTAGGGTAAATTGACAAGCGGAAACCTCAGGAAGGACCGACTTTGTTAAAAGGCAGTCGCCATTCAGTGCAGAAGTGACGCGCTCCAAGGTGGCATAATGTTTTCTGCCCGAGCATTCAAGCCCCTTTTACTGAACTCCTGTGTTTTTCCATGACGGGAGGATGCATGTTCCCATTTGAAATGGGACAGCGGGCAACTCCGAGGGCCATACCTCCACTTCTGAAGAATGCAAGCAATTTTAAACTTTCAATCATGAAACAAAAGCCAGTTTATCTGGCACCCAGATCACACTACCAGGAGGAACCAGAGCCCCCTGGAGAAGCGCCCGACTCCAGAGCTGAGCTAAGACATGGACGGAAGGAGCCTGTGATGCCTCCTTGTGCAAGAAAGGAGGCCATGTCCCGAGGACATCAGAGCACCTTGCAGGGGCTCCCGCTGCCCGAAAACGCAGTCTTGGCCTTGCCAGCCCCTGTTAGCACCACCTCAGCTCCTTCTCCGAGAAACCGCACCTTCCTGGTCGTGTCTCACTGCGCTGCCCAGGGCGCGACCCTCCAGACTTTGACAACTGCCTGTGGCCTTTCTCTCCACGAAGTCCAGCTGGTTGAGGGTAGGGACTATTTCTCATTTGTCACTGAATCCTCCGTTCCTGGGACAGCACGCCGCTTGTGTTACATGCTGAATGAATATTTGAGAATTAATCTGCTCTTTGAACACGTGTCTCTGCGACCTGGATACGGAAGATTCTGGGCATCTTGAGGACAGGGCGCATGGTGGCCACCAGTCCTCTGTCAGCAAGGACTGTTTTCCATCCATTCAGTGATGCATCAGCTTGCCGAGCCATCACCAGGAACAAACACACTGCTAACTTGCATGTGTCACTTTCTGTCAAATACAACAGGAAAAAAAAAAAAAAAAAAAAAAAAACGTACTAGTTAACATACAGCGAAACCACATTTGTGGGGTCCTCCATGGGCCTTGGGGAAGGCTGGAGGGGAGCTCTGCTTGGTGGGTGTGGGGCCCGGCACATGGCCGCATCAGCAGCACACACAGGCTATACCCACGGTCATATTTTTGGTCATAGCTTTCCTGCTTGTAAATGTCCGTCGTGATAAAGGGGTCTACACAGCATTTGCCCAACACGGCTGGCCATGAGCCACAGGCACAAGTTAAAAATACAAAGCAGTGGACATGGGTGTTTTAGCTGAAAGGAGAAAAATTACAGAGGAACAAGTTTGAGCTGCCTTTTTGGTGCAAAACCCTCTCCCTGGCAGGGACTCGGACTTGACCGAGTGGCTGGGAAGGGGCCGTGCTTGGGGTAGGTGGAGACTGTGGTCTGGTGTAAGCCTAGAGCAAACACTTAGTGGTTTAAAACATCACTAAACAGGCAATTTCATTTTTGTTTCCCCTCAAACCTCAACCATCTGAAGTCTGTTGTGCAGACCCAGCCACAATTATTAGGTCCGTCCTCAAATACGTTTTTTTTTTTTTTTTCCAAGGCAAAATGCATTTAAGCTTCTCTCAAGGGGATTTATGTTCAAACCTTGTATCACTTTGGGCTCTCTCCTGGAACTTCCCTCAGCTCTGCATGTTGTGCTCATTTTTCCCTCGTTCCATTATATCTGTCAGACTGAGCTCCTCTGTGACTGGTTATGACAGTCAAAAAAGGAAAGAAAAAACACCTTCAGGATTCAGAGCATCAAAGCCTGCGCCGCTCAGGTTATATCTTCAAGAGCCTGGCAGAGGGGCAATCTTTGTGTTAAACAACCGAAAATGTGACATTTAAGTAGGGACAGATGCCTAACTTTATGATATAATAAATGCTTGGCAACATGGTTCTAAATCTGCCCTGTGCACGAGTAGTCTTAGAGGTCAATTTTCCAAATGATCCCTAATTCTTTCATGACAATAGGTGGCTTTACCAGTGACCCCAACAGAAGCAGTTAGCTCCCCTCCTGTCTCAGGAGCCCCAGAGGCAAGCAGAACGATTTCATGCATAATATAAACAGCCATTTAGAAAATAAAATCAAATCACGTAACATCAAGGTGGAGAAACAGCCACAATTGGAGCTAACAACTTCCATCCGTGGAAATGTTTTTCTAATCTGGAGGAACTCATGAGCGGCAGAGCCTGGAGCTGATGTGTGAGCCGTAACAAGTAGCAGAGAGACGATAAGTCACATTCGGGGGGGCAGGGCATTCTGCTCCAGACCCCTGTGTTTGTAAAGAGACGGTTGTATGAGAAAATAACAGGAGGCACAACCAAAATTATGAAGCATCAGTCAAGCCTGAAGGTAGTAATTGCCTCCCGTACCTGTTCACAGGGATGGCCTCCCATCCAGTCACTGTGGCCAACAGGGCAACGGGAAGAGGCGTCCTTGCCTTCAGCCCTTGGCTATTTCAGGAGTCAATGACTACTTGATGAAAGTGTGTGTCAGATAAATAGACGTGAGGAAACAAAACAACAATCAGAGTGCAAGATGGTGTGCGCTGAGAAGCGAAACTTGGGGGGCCTGTGGCTGAGCGTCCGACTGCATCTCAGGTCATGATCTCATGCTTTGTGGGTTCAAGCCCCGTGACAGGCTCTGTGGTGACAGCTTGGGGCCTGGATCCCGCTTTGGATTCTATGTCTCCCTCTCTGTGTCTCCTCTGCTCATGTTCTCTGTCTCTGTCTCACAATAAATAAATAAATATAAAAAAAAAAAGCAGAAGTCGGGACCAAGCGTCAGACCACAGGCAGCATTCACTGTCACCCTGCTTTGGTTTCTGGGGTGCAGATCCTGAATATCCTGAGGAGATATTTCTTCAGAACAAAGAGCTCAGGAGAAATGGGGACATGATGCACAGTAATTCTGATATTAGAAACTATTCTAGGAAACCACTTCTTCTTTTAAAAGTCAGATGCTTTCAAGTCATTTTATTCATTGAGCCTTTGCTACCTGAGAGGTTTATGCCAGGTGTGTAATATTTGCCTCGTCCTCTGCCTGACGAAAGCAATGCTCCGTCCTTTATAGTGCGATCGAATTAAAATGTATCATTCTTTTTAGCATTCAGCAAGGAAATTATCACCATTTCTAGGACCAAATGCAGGCCGGGGGGTGGGAAGGGAGGGAGGGGAATGGGCAAAGCGGCATTTTATAGGATGACTGTGGTTCTCTTTCCTGGGGCATCTGTCTTCTCAGGGGCTCCCCCCACGGCGCCCCTTCTCCAGGGCACAGAAGCCCTTGCTGATTGCTTTTAGCGATGATGCCTCTGATAACAAGACACTCTTGTCAGATAATTTCTAGAACACCTTCATGATATTCCTTAGAAGCAATGTGTGATACAGCTGATACAGCCTCAAATAGGATCATAGCAAACACAACCATTTGCTCTCAACAAAAAAAAAAAGTTAAAAAAAAAAATGAAACTGCAGGTTTCCGCCACATTTCCCACGTACAAGATTGTTAGCTGTTTGGAAAGTGACCTCCCTTCGAACAAGCTAATACAAGAGACCTGAGGACGACGATTACAAGGAGGCTCTCTGAGACTTATGTGGCTTCAGAAATCCATGCTAAACTGTTAGATAAAAGGATTTGCTTCGCTTTGTTTTGACACCACTATTTCCCGGTAGCAGGTGTATAAACCTTGAGGTTTTTACTAGTTCCTGCCAATCCAAAATGACGGCAAGAAAGAAACAGGGTCTCGATGTTCTTGGAGAAATTCTCCTTTTGTGGCAAACGTTTTTGTGCAGCAGGAAGGCAGTGGGAGCTCCCGCCCAGAGAAGTTCGGGAGGTGACACAGGCACATTTGGGGTGCAAGCGGCTGGGTTCCATGGAATGGCGGGGATGCAGGAAGCCAGCAGAGGTGTGCCCCACAGTGTGTGGCCTGTATCCTTGTCAGAGAATTTTGTGCTGACTGACGACAGCTTCTGTCACTCTGCCCAGGACTCAGGTGTCCATTCAGCCCACTGGGCCACAGAAGGAAGGGACGGTGTGACCCCACGGTGTCCCTGCATTTAGGACCAACCCACCTGGCACTGACAAGGAAATGCATGGATGGGTGGGCGAATGAATGAATGAGCGAATAAATGAGAAGCACTGTGTAGAGAAGATGGGTCCTATTCAGTCTCTGCAATGAATTTCCATTATGGCCAAGGGGTAGTTGGAAGAGCTACTTCAATAACAAAGGATTTGTGCACGCGTGCATGTGCGTGTGTGTGTGCGTGCGTGCATGTGTGTGTGTGTGTTTCTTGCTAGACCAGCTATGCCCCGGAAAGAAGGAGGAGAGTGCCCTCATGATGACGCCTTCTCTGTAACCCCCCTCGACAGCCTGATAACAGGCACAGCCCGCCTCTCCCGGCCCACATCTGCCGCTCCAGCCCCAGAGCATGGCAAGAAGGAGACCGTCTCTCTTTTCCGCTCCCGGCAGCCCCTGGCAGAGCCATTCTGACACAGAACTCCGGTCTTTGCATGGGCAGACTTGCCAAGCCCAGAACCGGGTCCCAGGATCCCATGGCAGACTTGACCAGCTGAGCCCACCCTGGCTGCCGCCCTTCGGACTTGTGCCCACCGGGGTCAGGAAGCTGACTGTCTCCACTCGGGGGCTGATTCTGCAATAACTTCCAGCAATTCTGTCTGTTTCTCACTTTAAAGGCATCTCGTTGCCTATCGCTGGCCAGCTCCAGCCAGTGATATCTCCTGAGGTGCCGCACAAGGTCACACGCTACAGCCACGGGCAAGGTCTCCGAAAAGGTGGCTACCCTCCCAGGCCAGGCCCTTTCTCTGTCCAGTGTTGGAGGAACTACCTGAGCGGAAGCTGGGGGTACCGAGCCCTGGCCCAGCGTGCTGCTGTGGCGTGGGCTGAGGACAATCGGGGACAGAGGACCTCTGCCCCCCATCCTGGAAGCATGACCGTACAGGGACATGGCCTGCGGCCAGTGCTGCCCACCAGGTGGGACCGGGGCCAGGCTCCCGGATGCCCCGACCTACATGCGGCGCTGATGCGGGAGCTCCTCCAGCGAATGCACAGCGAGGCTGGGAACACGCACGGGACCCTTGTGGGGATCCTCGCCACCTAAGATAGAGCCCAGACCTGGGGACTTCACGCTGAGCCCGGCACACGCCACAGTCCTGAGGTGGAATCGATCACCACCAGACCTGGCTAAGTCGTCCCAGAAACACAAGGCAGGGCGCCCCCAAGGATGAAGCCCGCCATCTTGTCCAGCTGCACGCAGAATGAACTGATCATCTCCAGGGGGCCCAGGCATGAGGTGAGGGTATGATGGACTCCAGCCTGGCCCCTCTGCTAAGCACAGCCCTTCCTTCTGATTCCCAGAAAGGTGCTGGCCCCCATGTCAGGCCACCAGGCCAACCCCTTCCCCACCATTCTGCTGCCCCTCGGGCCCAGGAGGGCAAGGGGAGGGGTGCCCCAGAAGTGAGGGGACAGACACTTTGAGGGTTAATAAGCATGAACCTGAGGAGAGGCAGTCGAGAGTGGAATTGTCAGGGACCATACCCCAGACGGCCTGGGCTCTGTCCCTGCTCACCTCCCCACCCTGGAGGAAGGAGCCCGTTGCCTTCTGCCCTGTGGGGTCCTTAGTTATAAAATGGGATGAACTCAGCACCTGTGTCACGGAGTCACTAAGGGTCTCCATGAGCTCATGGATATGAAAGAACGCAAGACATGAGCCAATGCACTGTAAGTGTTCTACATGCATAATAGAAGTTGGAGGTGAGAGCCGGGGGAACTGAGATGGGCACATGTACGCTTCGGTGATTTCCTTCACCCTGGCTCATTCACTCCGTGCCATGGAGGTGCCTAAAACAGACACCATCCATTTGGGAAGCAATGGATGTGCTTTGTCATCTCCTCAGTCAAGGTCATAACCACACAAAGGACAATCCTTTAGCATCCTCTGGAATCAAGAATGGAGGACAACGAGAACATGCTCTTAAAGAAGTTGCCAATAGGGGAAGGGAAATGGAAAACAAGCCCTTGATCAGATAAGAAAATGCAGTAAGACAGGATTTACTTGGCAAGGGGTCTCCTGCAAGACTCCCTGAGACCATGGGAGGGCTGTGGCGGGGAGGGGAGAATGCAGGAGCAGATGCCTCCGGAAGTGGAGGCTGGAGGGGGGAGGTCAGTCCCGGGAGGTCACCCTGCAAGGGAAGAGAAGGGAGGGAAGGTGGTCCAGTGATCAGCTCGAGAGCCCGGTCACAGCCTGTGCCTGGAGAAGGTGTGTGTGAGCTAAGGACCAGCCCCCACAACACAGCCCCTTCCGAAAGCCTGACACAGAAACTCCGGGGCTGTCTTCTCTCCTTAACGAGGCTCCGGTCTGCATCAGTCCTGACCCCACAAAGCCTGGACCCGCCCCTGTAGGCCTCGGTCCTTCACATCTGTCTGCGGACTCTCTTGTGCTCAGATTGCCGAGATATTGTCCAGGACCTTCCTCGGTAGCCGCCAACTCTCCTATTTGTTCCGACTTTGAATGCTTTCGCTAACACCTTGATTTTGATGTTATTTTATAAGATGCCATGCTTGTATAAACATCACATCCAATTAACAAAGTAGCACACCCCAGGTGCCTTAAACTATGGAAGTCTGTTTTCTCACAGCTCCGGAGTCTGGAAGTTCAAGATGGAGGCATCAGTAGGGTGCGCTGTCCTAAAGCCTCTCCCTTGGGTGTAGACAGCCACCTTTCCCCTGTATCCTCACACGTCTGCTCCTTAGTGTATGTCTCTGTCCTCACCCTGCCTCTGCTAAGGACACCTGTCATATTGCATTAGGGCCCAAGTCCGTGACCTCATTCTACCGTAATTACCTCCTTAAAGATCCTGTTTCCAAGCACAGTCACACAGAGACGTGGGGTTAAGACCCCAGCGTTTGGGGAGAAACAGCTCAGCCCAGAACACCAGCTTCTGTTTTTGGAGCTGTCTCTACTCTTTCTTCCTCAGCCATAAATTATCCTCAGTCAGAAGCTTCCGGCTGGGGGTGGGGGTGCAGTGAGGACCAGAAATTCCCCAGTGCGGACTTCAGCAGAGCCGCAAACAAAGATTTACGCAGAAAAATAAAGCCTTTCCTCTGAGTAAACCACGGGTTCCTTTAGAAACTGCTCTAATTCGGGTACAAATTTATTTCTTTTACAGTCCTTCTAGTTACAAATATATGGTTATTCCGAAACAGAACTTTAAAAATTAATAACATATTTAAGTAGAAGTCTTTACAGGTTTTAAAACATAAATCTAAAGTGTTTCCATGACATACGGTAATAACTCTCTGAAGTGAGCATAGAACCGCTAAGTATAAACTCTCCTTAATGTCATTCGTCAAGACGTGTTAGCGCAACATTTATAACATATTTCAGAAGCAATGTTAATATTTCATCAAATCTGAAGCAAATAGCCTTTCAATCCATATATTAAAATCCTAATAGTTGCTATTACACCAGAGGCTAAAGGCAACAATAAACCATATGGAAATAAGCCCATTCATCTCCATCCAGAGCGTTCATATTTGCAGAAATTATGCTGAGCTCTTGGCTCCCTGACAGGTCTCGTTCCCATTACTACTTATGTTTATTGCACATCTTTATGGAAAAGTTAAAAATATTAGAAGAGTAAAATCTTAATAGAATATAACCCAGAAAGTCTCTAAGAAGGAGACATGAACCATTAGAAGCACATTGTTCTGGGGGCAGACCTGCAGGCGAGTGGTTAGAAGGGGTCCGGGCAGCTTCCGTGGGAAAGCGACCATGTAAGGACAGTAAATTATGGACTGGCGGATGCAGGGGGTTTTCATGTCAAGTGAAACTCCTCAATATTAGAACCTTATGGTAATGTGTGATCAATAAAGCTTACCCAGGGGTTAGCAGAGGGAGGTGTTAAGTACTTATAAAAACAATACCTAAATTGCTTTTTTACATTTGAAAAATAAAAGTTACATATGGTTTGTTTTGCATTTATTGAAATGCCATAATACCACAGACTGAGTTTTTTAATCTCCTAAGGCATTACAGGGAAACATTTGTTGTTGTTTTTTAAAGGAATTTTAGCTTTATGTACAGTATGTCTCAATCCAATCTTAAAAATTCAGTATGTTTGGTTTTCATACTTATTACAGATTTATAAATATATATGTAATTGTTTTTCTGTGCCTGTTTATCTATTATTCTATTCATCGACAGAAAAGACTAGCTACAACTCACTTTCACTGTATGGAGATGAATAATGTTCAAGGTAAGTCAAATCTAAAGCTGAAACGATTTTCTCAAGGTTTTGAATTTTGAGCCGTTTATGTCAACTACCCAGATCTATGATCACATCTTTTTCTTTCTTAATGTAGTTCATTTAATTACTTTAACCCATGTAATGCAGCCGTTTCATAAACGGCGCTTCGGTACATACTTGTGTGTGATGGACAGAAGCAAGGACGGGTAGGTGTTCATAGCCATGCCGAGGGCCCATGGAAATGAGCACCCGTGGCAACTTCCTCCCATGAACGCTGATGTCGTTCAAAACATGTTTAGAATTTGTAATTTAGAATCCTCTCCAGAGTCTGCCGCACGTCCAAAGAAAGTAAACATAGCAACAAGCCTACCTCGAGCCAGGTAGTGTAAAGAGCACATCGTGATCTCAACTTATTTACCCAGTGCTGAACGATGGTCATTGGTTTCCCTTACTTGCTTGTTTCCATTGGGTGGTTAAGTTCTTATTTTTGGTTGGTTTTTAAAGATGAAAAGGCTGGGGTCCAATGAGATTAAGTGCGGGAAGTAAGCTATGTGTTTGCCAAGTCCGTTATAGGAAGATAACGTTTTGATTTGGGGGAATGGCAGGAGCCATGTAGAGTGAGCCTGCGGACTGATGTGCTAACCAAACTGGAGAATTCTGTTAACTCAATGTTTCAAAAAGTTGTTCCTAAATAAAATGCTTCGTGTTCACAGGGAGGTTTCAATGCCATTTCCACGGGCAGCTCCCCCGCCTCAGAGACGTGGTCTCCCGTGGGGGTGGCACCAGCTCTGTGCCTCCCCGCTCTCAGGTCACCTCTCACTCCAGGCCAGTGCACATTCTGTGTGGCCCCTGCCCCTCCAGCCCCTCCTATCTCCTGTCTCCTGCCCTGGACTTGACTGCTGTTTTTCCGTTTCCTCCCTACTTGTTTTCCATTCTAAATGACATCATCTTGGTTTCCTGCTGGTTTTCAGGAAACCCTTGGGACCCGTACCTTGTTTCATCTTTTGGGGAAAGACAAGTTATGCCCTCAAAATTCACCCAAAGTACAAACTTCCAGTTATGAGATAAATCAACAGTAGGTAATGCATGGACCACAGGATGACCATAGTCAACTGTGCCAGACGGTGCAGAGGAGGGGAAGGAGGGGAGATCTGAAGAGCTCTCCTCACAGGGAGAAACTAGCTTTTTCTTTACTTTGCATTCTGTCTGGGGCAGATATTATCTAAGCCTGTGGTGATGACCATTTCACCAGATGTAAAGCAAGCCATCGTGTTGGACATCTTAAATGTGTATTCTCAATAAAACTGGAGGGAAGTTTCTCCCCAGAGTGTTGCATTGAAAGGCACTACTACTTTGAAAGTGCAAGGTCTGATATTTGTAAAAATGACTCAAAAGCGTGTATGGACAGTAAGCATCACATAAATACACATTATATTGTGCTGGTTTTGAATTTCAAAAACTCGAATTCTGGTTCTGACACAGGCAAGTAGTTAAGGGACAGCTTATTTGGGACTAAGGACAAAAGGGTGGTGCAGAGATCTCTTAGGAGATACATTCCCATCTCCTATTCTTACTGATCCAAGAACAACAGTCATAACAAGAGAGAAGAGAGTGAGGTTCTGTGTTCTCTCCCTCTGGTCCTCTTGGGAGGGGTAGGGCCCCCCAGGTAGCCTGAGACCCATCTGGGTGGCCAGTCCACAGTGGAGTCCAGGCAGGGGTTGGGCTCACACTCTGGTCATGTCTCCCCTGCCATTTCTGGGGGAAGTCACCCTATCTTGGAATGGATTGGGAGAGTTTTGAATCAACTCCGTCAGATCTCTGTCTTTCATCCCATACTTTGGATGGGGAAATCCTGCCTTCACATCATCACGTGAGAGACACTTTTCCAATTTCTTTTGCCCTGAATCCCTTTTCTTGAAAGATGGTTTCAATTAGTTCCCTGAGGAGAAAAACATTTCTTGTAATTCAGTCTCAACACCCGCCCCTCACTGTGCACGTCTCTTGTAAGGTTGGTGCACTTGAAGAGTTGAATTTGTTCTCTGGAACATTCTAAGATTCAAAGGAACCTTCCCACTTTACGCTGGTTACAAATATGATCTTCATTTGTAAACAATATCTTCACCTTCCTTCAGAGGATTGGTCCTCTGAAATATGAAGGCTCCCACATTGCTTGACTATAAGCACACAGCCAACGTGTGATGTTCTAAACAGACAGTAGGACCTTCATCCATTTTGAGTTTATTTTTGTGTATGGTGTGAGAAAATGATCTAGTTTCATTCTNATAAATAAATAAACAGACAGTAGGATATTCAATAGTAAAATAGTCAGTCTGCAAGCCTCAAGCAGATTTACTGCCCTTATGCTCAAGAATGTGGCCAGGTGAGGGGAAAAATCACCACCAAGCAATTCAGTATCACTTCAAGACACTGAAAGAAGGCAGCTCGCAGCTGCCTCCCCCACCCCCAATTCCACCCACTAGAGACATACAGACTAAGACTCAATTGCTATGGAAAACTCCTTCAAGTACAAACGTAGGGGTTGAATCTCTTAACCACCTTTGTTTCTTTTCTATTTTGTGCTATTTCTCATCCACAAAGCAGATGTCCTCTTCAGTGTTCTAGATTCTTTTAATTCTTTAGATAAGAACCAAGTTCAGCCTGACAAGCCCACACCTGCTCGCAACATGCTGGATGCAAAGGGGATTCATTATATTCCAACCACTCTGCATCTGGTCTGCTTCACACACGCACTGTTCTGGGGAGTCCGAAAAGAAGCCTGGTCATCCTGAACCACACAAAAACGATTGACTCGGTAACTCTAAAACCCACCCCTTTCTTCAGAATCCTCGAGTTCTACTACCTGGCTCTCAACAGGTGACAGGTCCCAAGATGGGTGATCCCAACCCATGTGACACACTTCTGCTCTCCAGGCTTGCTAGTCTGTGAAAAACATCCTTAAGGACACACATCAATTTTCAGAACTTAGTGTCTTACCTTAAGGTATAGGGAGAAGGAAGAAAAATCATGAGGATCAAGTAGAGGGAGACGGAGGGCTTCATTCCTATTCTGTTCACAGCTGTGAGGGCTGAGGAGGAGGCGCCGACATGTGCAAGGTGCGCCAGGAGGCAGTGTTTGGGAATGCCTGGGACTCATGTCCCCAGGTCACTGTCCAGAAACCCTACAGTGACTCCTAAGCCCAAAAGGCTACCTGTATCTGTGGACTATTGCTCTGAAATGAGCAGAAACGTCTCAATGAAGGAAAGATCTATTCACATTTGTATTTTGTCTATTCTACCAAATATTTACGTAATGCTCCAAAAGTGCCTTCCAAGCACTGAGGCCCTGAATCCTCACAACAAGACAGTTAGGCAGAACACCATTTCACAGGGGAAACTGAGGCACAGGGAAGTCACACAGCTGGTGAGGGAAGGTCCTGGGATTCAAATCCAGAAAACTCTAGTCTGTTTCCAGCATCTGTGCTCTTTATCCTAACCCAATGGGGCCCTCAACCAAAGGCCCGCAGGACTGGTAATGGATCCTTTCGGGGAGAGTGGGTTGATAGCCATCCGATCCTCACACATGCTGGTTGGGGCAATCCCGGGTGTGGGGCCCATGTGTCTGCTCTATAAATGTCTACCTGTGAAGGATGAGCAGGGTGGCAAAACTCACCAGTCACCTGGCAACACTGCAGAATATATTCTCTGGGCGTGAGGGTCACCACACACGGTCCCCTTTACTGAGCACATGTTATATTTAGCATTTTTTTTAAGTGAATGAAAAATTTGAGCCTGAAATTTCTACTTACTGGGTTGGAAGACTGTTTCATTTTTTGCCACTTATGGTCTAAAGTGTATCCAAAGAATACTTTTATTCAGTGACAAGAACAGATTCAACCTGAATAATAGTTTGACACACAAGCAGAATAGCTATAATTACCAGGATACGTAATTTAAAACCGTAGGATAAGGTGATTTATTTATTTTAATGTTTATTTATTTATTGAGAGGGAGTTGTAGAGGGGAGGAGCAGAGAGAGGAGGAGAGAAAATCCCAAGTAGGATCTGTGCTGTCAACACAGAGGCCAATCTGGGCTCGATCCCACAAACCTTGAGATCATGACCTGAGCAGAAATCAAGAACCGGAAGGATGTTTAATCGCCTGAGCCCCCAGGAGCCCTGTAGAATCAGGTAACTTAGAAACATATTTGTAAAATCGTCAAATACCTACTACAGTGAATAAAGAACATAATATAATTTTTGGTTCTTAAAGCTTAAGACCAACAGCTAATGCTCTCAATATGTCATCACTTGACAAATGAAGAAGAGTCTCCACTCCCACATCAGAACCATTGGGTTGTGACTCTCTCTAGTGACCGTGATTCTCTCTAATGACCCATGTTGGACATCGATCGACCGAAATCAACTTTCCGATCCATGCATCTAGGGGACGCCATCTCTGTTTCTGTAAGAGAACGTTGCCCAAGTCTGGGCCTGGCACTCCTCGATGAGGCTGTGCTCACATACTCACCTGCTTCAAGACCTCAGGAAATGACTTTGGGATTCAAGCTCCATTCCCAGGAGGCAGGTTGCCACCTCTAGTCCCTGTGGAGAAGCGGGGAGAATCAATGGACTCAAGCTTTTGGCAGCTGGGCCACTCTCTCTGCAGGATGGCATTTAAATATGTTAGGAGCGGCCCCACACTGAGACATTCTAAGGATGGACAAAAGACTTCCATTTTAATGGCACCTTTCATTAAAATTTTCTTTAAGGGAAAAGAGATATTTCAATGCTTGAAAGATTACAGTCCCCTCTCCACCCCCTGAAACATGCATGGAGCTTGCTAATTACCTAGTAAGGTCGCATTGTATCAGCAATAAAGTTCACTCAGTGCCGGCTACTGGAGTTGAGAAATCTCTCTAAACGGATGAGAAGGACAGGAGGGGGCCAGAAATGAAAGCATCCCAAACATCCCACCTTTTTCTGATTATATGAGGTTAGTTGTGCCTGACCCACTGCTTGGCGTGGACTCACTCCACTTACGTGTCTTTTTCCCTCCTCCCCCGGCACTGAAGGCAGAGCAGAGGCTTACCGCATGCCATAAATATGTAATACGAACGCTGTGCTGGCTGGCTGAGAATATTCCAGGCTTAATGACGGTGCTCAAGACGTGAGTTTTGCAGATCCGAGATATCACAGGTGCCTCAGCCCCGCGCGAAGCTGCAGTCACGCTTCCGTGGAATGTATTTGAATATTTCAGCATTTTGAGCTATTTGCATGCGTCCAAGGCGAACCCAAGCCTGAAATCATCGCGGAGTAAGTGCTCCTCACAAATCTCATTTGGCAGTCACAAAGGAAGAAAGTCACCTGCAGAGATGGACTGACATCTCACAGACAGCCCGCCCACCCCAAGCGCAAAGACACCGTCGAAACAAAACTTGTCCTACTTTCTCTCAAGGGAAGCACAAACAGAAAAGTGTGCTGAGTTAAACATGGGGCCATGAAGACAGAGGCGCACAGCGGCTTGAGCGGGGAATCCGTGTGTGCGGCATGCACAGGAGGGGTGTGAGTGGGGCTGCAGACTCACCTCCACCAACGACTAATTACAGAAGCCCTGGCCCAGAGGCCCCACTAGCGTGTTTGCGGCCTGCTTTTTTGTCTACAAAATTCCACGGTGCACATGGTGTTTCATGAAATGATGTTTATGAGCACAATTGCATGTGTTCCAATTTTATTCACAATTCCTTATTCCATATACAGAAGCGTGGACGCTGCCGTGACGGGTCAGCACCCTTTGTTCATCACACGTGTTTCCAGGTGGCTATAATTTAACCTGTGTGCTCAGAGGTGCTACTGAAAATAGTAAGAAATAAATTATTTTATTAATTATTTTAATAAGATTTTTCATGTACTTATCAGGACTCAGCTTTATCTCTTCAAGAATTTAATTGATTCCTTTAAGTTAATTGTTTCATTTCTGAGACCGAACCCATATAGCTCCTCAAATTCTATAGCAGACATTAAAGGATAGATAGACAGATAGATAGATAGATAGATAGATAGATAGATAGATAGATGATAGATAGATAATCTAACACTATAGATTCTTACCTTATATACATTTTGTTCATTTTTTAAAAAATTTTTAAATGTTTATTTATTTTTGAGAGAGACAGAGAGAGAGTGAAGGAGAGGCAAAGATAGAGGGAGACACAGAATCCGAACTCTCAAGATCATGACCTGAGCCAAAGTCCGCCGCTTAACCGACTGAGCCACCCAGGCGCCCCCCATTTTTTCATTTTTAACACGTGTAAATGATTTGTTAGATGAGTTTGAAAGTCTCTACTAGGTCCAAAGAGCCATTGGAAATTTGGGGTCAAAACGGATTTGGGACACAGAGGCTGGGCCCTTTCAGGATAGCACATGGCCAGATCAGGATGTTGACTGGCCCATGGAGCACCTCAATGGCGGTGAGGTTGCAGGAACCATTCACTGATAGAACTTGGTCTATTTGACGTTTCTGTTTAAAAAGTAGGGCTCAACTCATATTTGTTGATGGGTTTGCAATTCTGCTATGACACTTTCCCGTGAAGTGTACTGTGTATATCCTTAATTTTAAAATTATAGGGACCTAATCAGATAAAATGAAACCAGAATTGATCTGAAAGTCTCAGCAGGCAAAGATGGCCTCTCACTGCTACTCAGGGTAGAGCCTCGGACTCCAGCGTGTCTTAATTTAGTGAGGCAAGAGTCTCCCCTAATTTTCCAAACTTGATCTCCCCCCCGAACCCTTCCAAGAGAGTGATGCACACATCATGGAAACTGGCAAGCCTCTCCTAACAGGTGTGTGAGGGTGTCTGGGGTAAATGTGTTTCCATTCCAATTGTAACATTCCAATGGAAAACAATATATTGCAAACATGCAATCAATGGAAAGGCCAGAAATGATCAGACTTTGAAAAATGTTTATAAACTGAACTTCCATCAAGTGATTCCCTATCACAAAAGAAAGATTAGCTACACTGTAAATAATGAATTCAAAAGTTGTCACTCGTTTCTTAGGATTTTATCTGTCATCACCTGGAGTGCTGGGAGGTATGCACCCTTCATCTAAATATGGGAAAGGTCCGATTACATCTCCTAAATGCGCCTCGGTGGAATTGTTTTCTTCTCTCCATTTAAGAGCACCGCGCTGTCTGTGGACTTTCCTCGTTCTTTAAGCCTTCCATTTTGTTTACAGGATTATAAAGGGGAGGAAAATAAAATGTGAATATATAGTTAAGAAAGCAGTGCTGCACATTTTGTGGTAGTCAGGATGGACCCTTAATCAGAGGGAATTCACTAAAGAATATACACATGATTACATCCAGCTCCCGACGTCGTACAAAAGAAGAGAAAAACAAGTCAGTTATTCTGTAATACTAGAGACATGAAATTAGGAACAGAAGAGCCCAGGGAAGGAAAGAGAAAGAAGGGAAGGAAGGATGGGAGAAGGGAGAGTGAGCCCACAATGAATAGGGACATGCCTTCGTCTGGAGTCTCTGGGCCTTCGTGGGTCCTGCCACTCAGGGCTTTCTGCCCTGACGCTCACCTTCTCACCAGCCTTTAGACCAAGGGCCGGCACAGAGGTCCCCTCCACGGCACACGCCACCAGACAGAGCAGCTGACACCTCTCGGCACAGGTGCTCACGGACGATGGTAAGTGGAGGGAGAGAGTTTCTGGGAGGAGCACCTGCCTGCTGAGCACCACGCGGGACCTGGGGGCCAGCGGCTGGGACAGACTGAGGGCTTCCGACACGTCTCATCAGGAGCTTTTCAAAGGTAATCACAGCAAGCACATGCCTCCTCGGGTCTCTGCAGAGACTGTCCTATCCCCTTGACCTGCACTGTCTCCCTCATTCCCGCCGTGACTCCCGGAGCTGGCAGTAACTGTAACAGCTCATTTTAAAGATGAGGAGCTGGTGGCACGGAGATGACGTAACTTGGAGATGGGCAGAGGCAGAACCAGACGGGAACTCAGGCGGTCCAGACCAGACCAGAAATTATCAACAGGTGGACACGATGAACAGTCGGAGGACTGAACTGGAGAGCACCCTCCGTGGGAGAGTGCACACGGTCCGGGCGGGGGAAGCCGAACCACAGCCCGAGAATCGCCCCAGACTGTAGAACAGAAAGCGGAAACATGAACCAAAGTCCTGAGGTGAGGAGGATGGAGAGACCCAACACCG
>NW_027551559.1:9224326-9257631 GCF_008692635.1 Crocuta crocuta
TTGAGGGAAAATTCTTCAAAATAAGGAGGAAAAAGCCCATGGATGGATTCAGAGGAGATGCAACAGGTTAGGTGAGGAAAACCCCGTCGGGACACGCTGTAAGGAAATGTAAGATTATCGAAGAAGAGGAGCACCTCGGTGGCTCAGTCGGCCGAGCACCCAACTCTTTTTTTTTTTNCGCTTAACCGACTAAGCCACCCAGGCACCCCCCGAGCACCCAACTCTTGATTTCAGTTCAGGTCATGACCTCAGAGTTTGTGGCAAGCCCCGTGTCGCACTCAGCACCGAGAGCACAGAGCCTTCTTCAGAGCCTGCTTGGGATTCTCTCTCTCCCTTTCTCTCTGTCTCTGTCTCAAAATAAATAAATATTTTTTAAAAAAGAACATCAAAGAAAGAGGAAATTCTAATATCATCAAGAGAAGAAGAGCAGATTGCCTACAAAGGAAAACATGCAAACTGTCACCAGATTCCTCAACAACACAGGATGCAAGATATGGACTCATATTTTTAAACGAATCAAGAGGTTAGAAAACCTTGGAATCTATCATAATGTGTTCAACCAAACTCTTATTTCCACAGGGCAGAAATCTGAAATCGCCTCCAGCACACAAAGTCTTAGAGGATTAGGTATGGAAACATCCACCCTGCTTTACTTGGAGGAAAAGCAGATTAGGAAAAAAAAACAAAACAAAACAAACAAATAAGAAGCTTCCATGAGAGTTCTACAAGAGGTATGCAACGTAGGAGCGATCAAATGACTTAATATAGTCTTTATATAAAAAGAACAAAGGTAAAGGGGGAAATAAACCATACTCACTCAGATCTAGAGTCAAAAAATTCTTCAGAAAGTGGACATGGGGCAGCCAAAGGGAAAGGCTGTCAGGAAGATAGAAGAATCCCTGAAGATTCTCGGTATGTTTGACAAAAGACAGAGGTGGTTACAAATATGGGAAGGCATCAGTGTTGTCAGGTTGATCTATAGATTCAATGCAAATGCTGTCAGAATCCCAGAAGGCTTTCTTTAAATAGGTAAGCTGATTCTAAAATCCGCACAGAGGGGTGCCTGGGTGGCTCAGTTGGTTAAGCATCTGACTCTTGATTTCAGCTCAAGTCAGGATCTCTCTGTTTGTGGGTTTGAGCCCTGGGTCGGACTCTGCGCTGAGTGTGGAGCCTGCTTGGGATTCTCTTTCTCCTTCTCTCTGCTTCTCCCCAGTTCATTCTCTCTCTCTCTCTCTCAATAAATAAAAATTTTTAAAAAACCTTTAAAATCTAGATGGAAATGTAAAAAAATGCAGAGCAATGGAAACAATCTTGAAAAGAGGAGCAAATTTGGAGAACTAACACCATCTGATTTTAAGACCTACTATAAAGCCACAGGACAGGTTGACAATGGCAGGAGGAGAGGCAAACAAATCAATGGACAAAGTCGGGAGGCCGGACAAACAGGCACATGCGCGGTCACATGGCCCGGACGCTGCCTTATGGGAAAAAAATGACGAAACCTGTCATCTCAATCCACATACACATGTTAATCATAGAACTAAATGTGAAATTAAAACCCATAATGTTTCTAGGGAAAAAAAACCGCAACAGAAAATTTTCACAGGGTTGAGGCAGCCACAGATTTCTGGAACAGGACATGAAAGTCCAAAAATAAAAATAATTCTTTCAACTTCATCAAAATTAAAAAATATCTTATAATCCAAAGAGATCATTAAAACTATAAATCAATAGGGGCGCCTGGGTGGCTTAGTCGGTTAAGCGTCCGACTTTCGCTTGGGTCATGATCTCACGGTTCGTGGGTTCGAGCCCCGCGTCGGGCTCTGTGCTGACTGCCAGCTCAGAGCCTGGAGCCTGTTTCAGTCTGTGACTCCCTCTCTCTCTGACCCTCCCCTGCTCACGCTGTCTCTCTCTCTCTCCTAGAAATAAATAAAACATTAAAAATTTTTTTAAAAAAAACTATAAATCAATAAATCACAAACGTGGGGAAAATATTGGTAGTGCCAGCATCTGGTGTGTGTATGTAAAAAAAAAATTTAATGTTTTATTTATTTCTGAATGAGAGAGAGATGGACAGTGTGAGCAGGGGAGGGTCAGAGAGAGAGGGAGATATAGAATCTGAAACAGGCTCCAGGCTCTGAGCTGTCAGCACAGAGCCCGACGTGGGGCTCGAACCCACAAACCGTGAGATAATGACCTGAGCTGAAGTCGGACGCTTAACTGACTGAGCCACCCAGACGCCCCTACGTAAAAATTTTTAAAGTTTAGCAATCAAAAGTCTAATTTTTTAAACTGAGCAAACAAGTTAAACAGGCATGTAACAAAAAAAGACATACAGATGGCCAACAAGCCCATAAAAAGATGCTGAGCATCATTAGTCACAAGGCGCTGACAATGACAATCGTCACAAGATACTGTTTCTTACCGCTGAAATGGGCTAAAAACACTGAGAGCATGCATGTCAACAAGGGAGTGGCGCTGCTGGCCAAATGTGTGTCGCCAGGAGAACTGTAAAATGGTAAACACTTTGGGGGACTGTCTGCCAGTTTCATAAAAAGTTGTACATGTGCGTACCCCATGACCCACAGCTCCACTGCAGGCTATTAACTCAGGAGAGATGAAAACTTATGACCATAAAAAACAAAAGACCATACAAGAATGTTTATTGCAGCTTTATTCATGATAGCTCAAACTGGAAATAGCCGCAGCATCCACTGAAAGAAGAATGAATTTTTTTAAATCATGGTATGTTCATATATTCATACAGCGAAGTGCTATTTTGTAATAAAAAAGGGAATAAAACACAGATAATTTGTGAGTAAGAATGATCTCAGAACGGGGCGCCTGGGTGGCTTAGTTGGTTGAGCGTCCGACTTTCGCTTAGGTCATGATCTCGCCGTTCGTGGGTTCGAGCCCCGCGTCCGGCTCTGTGCTGACTGCCAGCTCAAAGCCTGGAGCCTGTTTTGGTCTGTGACTCCGTCTCTCTCTGACCCTCCCCTGCTCACGTTGTCTCTCTCTCTCTCCTAGAAATAAATAAAAACATTAAAAAAAAATTAAAAAAAAAAAAAGAATGATCTCAGAACAACTAGAGTAGACGACGGAAGTCACACACTTAAGACCTGTGTCATGTTTGGTCCCAAATACGAGCACAGGCAAAGGCACTAAGGGTGAGAACATCTTCGAGTCTAGGGGAGAGTGGACATGGGCTTGATGGGAGCTGGAAGGTTCCTGGAGTACTCCGGATGCTCTCATTGGAGCTGGCGGTCCCAGAGTCGTGTGCAGTTACCAGGACTCATCCCACTAAAGACTTAGCTGACGTATTTTATTGTAAGTTAATTTTGCCTCAATTCAGACATAGCAATAAAAGTTAATAAACATAATTATGAGTTTCTAATTTTAGAAAACCACTATGAGTAAAAAAATAAAATCTATAATTCTACCTTGTAATTTAAACGTGGTCTGTCCAATAAAGAACATGAGAGATGAATGAAAATTAAACGAGTATAGTCAATTGGAAACGTGAGTTGAGGGTAGAAAAATCCTAATATGCCAGGAACTGCCATCAGTGAAAGTGCATGAAACTCAGCAACAGAGAAACCAAGAATTCCAGATTAGATTTTTAAAAATAATCATCCTTTTTTTCCCCCGAAAGAATCAAGAAAAGTTAAACAGATGGAAAGAAAAGTACATACCAGGGAAAGGATACCCATAGAAAAAGTTGTAATGACAATTTTAATACTTCACTAAGCAAATATCCAGACAATATCATCTTAGGGGACAATGAGGGATGTTCTACTGTAAAAATGGTAATATAACCACCATGAACCTCTATGTCCTTAGAAATATATACTTAAAATATGCAAAACGACTGGCAAATTGAGTTAATAAATAATAGTGGCTGGAGATTTTGTGTGCTCCCTTTACCTGAAAGAGGAAAACAATAAGCAGAGATGGAGAGGCTATGTGAATAATGCAACTAATGGGATGCCTGGTGGCTCAGTTGGGTAAGAGTCCGATTCTTGATTTCAGCTCAGGTCATGACCTCATGGTCTCTCTCACTCTCTCTCTCTCTCTATATATATATAAATAAACATTAAAAAATAACTCAATTCATAAGCTCAAGTGATCTTGCCTGTTGCTCCAAGCTTGGCAAAGAGAGGTAGCCTAGCCTCTCTGGCCACCTGGTGCCTGAGGGTCACCGGCTCTCTTCCATCTGAAGCGAGGTAGATATCAAACTTCTGAGTGTTCACAAACTTTTAGAATAATTTGGTATTGCTGAGCCATCCAATTACGGGACCATTTTCCCACTATCTGGTTTTACTGAATGTTGCAGAATAGTGGTTTGTGACAGATTGGAAATTAAAATAAACAGGACAACCTAACAAAACCCCTGGTCCTTCAGCATAGAATGGCTGAGGGACTCCGGGTCTGAGGGATCGGAGGAAGAGCCACAGACAGGACTGCGTGTTAGACCTTGAATGAAGAGCTTGCGTCCTCCAACTACGTTCTCCCGCTACCGTGACTAAAACCAGAAGTCAGTTATAAACCACGCCCCCAAAGACCCTTTGTTTTGAGAATCTCAACATTACATGTTTTGCTAAAATGAGAATTATAAAGGGAATCATGAAATATGCAGGACTGGGCAACGTAAAACATTAAACTCTAAAATGTATGGACACATCTAGAATAGTGCATAAAGTAAGATTTATATGTTAAAATGCATTTTCATGAGCAGGACAGATTGGAAACAAATGATCTAATCAAAGGGAAAATAGGTTGGATTTATTACACTAAATATAGATTGATTTTAATGAAAAACACATGGACAAAGTTAGCAACAGATAACAGATTGAGATAATATATTTGCAATATATCTAAAAACAACAAGGGACCATATTATCTAGAATATGCAAGAAATGCCTATAAATCAAAAATTAAGAAAAAAGATCACTATAGATAGGGAGGCAGAGAACATGAAGAAGCAATTCGCAGGGAGAGGAAACCCAAAAGCCTGAGCAAATGTACAAAGATGCCCAGGTTCATTAGTAGAGGATTAGAAGTTAAGGCAGGAAGATCTCACTTTGTCTCCAGCAGACTGGCCAAGTACTTGAAGGCAGGATCCACAAGTGTTGGGGGTGAGTAGAAAAAAAAGACAGTGCCTTACCCTGAGGCAGCTCTCTGGGAGCCCACCATGTTGTAGGGATCATACTGGCACCACCGGGGCGAATCCAGGTGTATATACTGTGTGCCCAGCAATTCTGCTCCTGGAAACAAGGTATAGAAAACCCAAGACCTGCACCAGAATGTTCCTACAGCATCCTGGGTGGTGACAGGGAGCCAGAGAGATTGTAAACAATGGTGCTTTGGGGAAGGATGAGTAGAATGTCCACATAACACACCATGGAACTGTGAGTAGGCGGCATTGGAGGCCACAGACTAGAGAATATTTTGTAATCTGGAGAGATGTGTAGAGTAGAGTGAGGAGGGAATGCCATTTATAGCATTTTTTTAATGTTTCCATCAGAGGTCAAGGGAAGCATCTTTTTTAATGTTTATTTACTTATTTGAGAGAGGGAGAGAGAGAGAGAAAGAGCACACGTGGGAGGAGGGGGGCGCCTGGGTGGCTCAGTTGGTTGAGTGCCTGATTTCGGCTCAGGTCATGATCTCACGGTCTGTGGGTTCGAGCCCCACATCGGGCTCTGTGCTGACAGCTCAGAGCCTGGAACCTGCTTCAGATTCTGGGTCTCCCTCTCTCTCTGCCCCGCCCCCACCCCGCTCACACTCTTTGTGTCTCTCTCTTTGTTGAAAATAAATAAACATTTAAAAACAATTTTTAACTGCCCAGCTAGCTCAGTCAGTAGAGCACGAGACTCTTTAAAATTTTTTTTTAACAAGTGGGAGAAGAGGCAGAGAGGGAGAGAATCCCAAGTAGGCTCTACACTGTCAGCACAGAGCCTGAGGCAGGGCTTGATCCCATGAACCACAAGATCATGACCTGAGCTGAAACTGAGTCAGATGTTAAATCAGTTGACTGAGCCAACCCAGGCTCCCCAAGATTTATAGCATTTTGCCCTTAGTATCTTGTTTTTAAAAAACTTACCATAGTAAAATAAATAAAATGCAGTTTATAATTTTAATTAACCATGTGTGGCTCTGAGACATTGGGTACATTCACAGTGTTGCACAACTGTCTCCGCCATTCACCTCCAGAACCTTCTCATGTTCCCGAAGGAGCTCTACACACATTCAACCCTGCCTGCCCATTCCTCTTCCCCCGGAACCTGGGGGCCACCATGCTGCTTTCTGTCTGTTTGAATTTGTCTATCTTGGGTACCCCACGGAAGTGCAACCGTACAGTATTTATTTGCCTGTAACTAGTCTATTCTCCTTAGCATGTGTTCAAGGTTCATCTGTGTTGTAGCCTACCGGACACTTTTTCCTTTTTCAGATTGAATAAGAACGTTCCATTGTGATAGATCACGCTTGGTTTGTCTATTCATCTGTTGACCAACATTTGGGTTGTTTCCACCTGTGGACTATTGTGAGTAATGCTGTTAGGATCATTGGTTTACAGATAGCTGTTGGGGCCCTTCTTCTAGTTCTTAAGTGTCTATACCCCTGCAATGGAACACCTAGATCCCATGGTAATTTATGTTACCAGAAATAGCTGGAATGGTTCCACTGTGTTCTACAGGCTCTCTACCATTTGATGTTCCCACCAGCAATGCAATTCGCAGCACTTTGAAACAAATGCACACAAGACAACAAGACTGACCTTTACAAAGCCACAGGGCCACGGGAGGGTTCACAGCTCACCTGTTGCAAACGTGTGGGGGGAGGGGATAGAAGCAGGGAAAGCGGACGTAAGGGGAAATGTAGTAAGTAAACCAGACAGCCTTCCCCAGATAAGCAAAGTGATGCATCAAAGACCCAGGCATTTGGGTAATACTGTCCTCTGCACCTTCCAGAGCTCTGAAACCAGAACTGCCTCTTCTTGTTTCAAAAACTTGAAGCTCCCCTCTCTGTCATCTCTGGCAAAGCCATGCTGAAGGTAGCAAATTAACAAATTCCGCTGCATGGATAACTTTCCATTTCCTCATTAGCATTTCTCCACTTGACAAAATTTGATGAAATCAAGCTAAGCAGATACAGAATATTCCAGCAACAAGGTCCCCCCATCCCCACAGAGCTGCCCCAGACACACAGGGCTTCTGAGAGGACACCGCTGGTTCTGGGACTGAGTTCCGTGGGCGCTCCATGCGTGCCCAGGGTCCCCAGAGAGCCGTGTCCTGGGAAGTGGCAACGTGGAGTGGGTCTGGTCCCAGAAGGATAGAGGCCTCTGGAAAATAGACAGAATGATTATTATCTGCTTTTGTTTGGAAATGTCCACGGGGACCATGAACATGATCGGGTGGCAGAGCAGGGAGCACGTCGGGGGGCAGAGCAGCTGATATCACCCCGTCCCAGTGCTGAGTGTGACCGCAGTTTTGGGCAGCCCTGCTCTCCCTTCAAATCCTAAACTGCCCCCTGCTTCATATAGATATGGTTTTTGGAGGAGACGGGAAAGCATTTACAAGGAGGGCTGGTGAAGCTAATAATTTGTTTATGTGGAAATTTTTTCCAGAACTGCGCACTGGGGAAACATCTCCAAAATGAAATAGTAAAGAGGCAAAAACAGCCTGTTTGTCTCTTCTCCTACCACAGATGCACGTCAGTCACAAAGTGCTGCCATTTATGAGGCCGCCCTGGAGCCACCAGCAAGTGGCCTGGTGCCAGGAGACAGGAACTCCTGCCTCGCGCCGCTGTGTCCTCCCCGGCTTACATGGCTGGCCTAGACATCACGTGGCCCCCACGTGTCCGGGCCAGAGGGAGCACTTTCGCCCCCCGCAACGGGTGAGAAGTGTTCTCTGGAGCCTCGTGCTGGGCTCGATCGGGACAGCGGGGGCCAGAACATGCTGCCCAGCTCTCAAGGCCACCGGCCCCGGTGAGCGAGGGAGGGAGAGCCAGGCAGTCCCCTCCTGTATGGGAGGAAGAGGGTCCAGGGCGGGGCCTGGCAATGGAGGACAGGGCCGATGCCACACTTTTCCCTTCCCAAACCTTCCCAAACAGAAGGCTTCCGGGTGAGTGCAGACCAGGCGCGCAGCTACGGGGTCAACCAGCCACACTGGGCACTGCGCATGGCTTGGAGCCAGCACCACAGCTGCTCCCAGGCTCCCCAGGGGGCAGGGGAAGGAGCAGCTCTTGGGGACCCAGCCAGCATGAGAATCCCTCCGGAGAGACCCTGAACGAGGGGCTGGCTTTCTCCCCAAGGGGCCCAGAGCTGGTGAGGGCTCCTGAACGGGATGACACGGGGCTGCTAGGGAAGCAGGATGTGCCAGGGCTGAAGTAACCCGACTCGGGGCTGCAGCGGGTATAGAAGAAGTCACGTGTCCAGTCCTTGTCTTTTGAGGAAACAAAACAAAACTACCTTGTGAGATGTTATTGGTGATGGAAAGCACTCTTTAACATGTAGTCAATTTCCATTAATCCAACGTTAAGGACAGTGGGATCTTCCAACTATCGGATCAGCCTGCCAATGGAGGATTAAGCAGAAACTATCTTCATATTAATCTTATGGCTGGAAACCTTTCTACAATGTACTAGTTTTATTTCTTTGCCTCTCTAAGCGGTGGGGTCCTCAACAGAAATGTTTGAGTTGGTTCCATGCATTCCTTGCTCATTCAAAGACTGTTTGAGCATCTTCCATAGAGGAGGTGCCCTGATGGGCGCTGCAGGCAGGAGCAGAGACGTCTCCGTTCATGGCACAAAGCTGGAATTGGCTCCTAACCCCACCAACAGTCTCTGCCTTTCAATGGGAGAGTTTGCTTCCTTCACAGTTGATGTCAGGTCCACATGCTGGATTTTATCCCTTGGTTTTACTTGGTTACTTACTTGACTTGATCTCCCCTCCTCCCCCCCCACCCCAATTTCCTTGCTGGTCTAACACCTACCCTTTCCCCTTCTACCACCCTGGAAGTCTGTTTGCTCTTGACCCCCTTATGTTTAACGGTGCTTTCCTCACACTCAAAGAAACACGTGTTTCTTTGCAATATGACAATGAGAAAACCATTTGCCACATCAAGTTATTCTATCTTCCCGCCCCCCCCACCCATGCCTGACTCAGACGAAATGTTAGGTTGACACATTTGGAAAGGTTTGACTTGGGCACCACCTGCCCTCTGCCTTAAGATGTTCTCCTCGCAACACAATTACTCCTGGATTTGCTCAGAGGATTTAGTAGATTTTATTTTTTAGACGGCTTTAAGAAATTCCCTGGATGTATGTCTCTTCTATTTCAGGAAACATAACCTAGCATAGAATTACATGTTTCCAAGTAGTATATAATCATCAAGAGAGAAAGGCAGCGGGGAGAGAGAGAGAGAGAGAGAGAGAGACCCCTTGGCCTCAGCCTGAAGCAGTTGTGGCTATTTTTGCTCCTCCCACATCTGAGAGTCAGGGGCTCTGTGTTCCATTCACAGTCTTCGCCAGTATTCGCTTCGAAAGACTCCCAGCCTGCGTATTTTCGAACATACATATCTGTCTGTAATATCTTTCACCTTGATGGGTCAGTAATAGCTTGGTTGGGTATAGAAATCCTGGTGTGCTGTCCTTGTCCTGAGCCCTCGGTAACCAAGTTTGCTACTGTAACATGTAGTTTTACATTTCGTGTTTCACTTGAACTGTTGATACTTGAGAAAACTAATAGCAACCTATGTCTTCGCTTTGTTAATAACAGGGTATTCATGCCTGGAAACTTATTAGATTTTTTCCTTTCATTTTAGGGATATCTAAGTGTATTAGTTGGTTAGCCATTTCAGCCTACCAGTGAATGGGGCATCTCCTTAGCTCAGAAATTCTCGTCTATTATTTGCTTATTTATAATTGCCATATATCCCTTTTCTGCCTCTGGAACACCAGTCACGTTATATTAGATCTCTCAGGTCCTTCTTGCAATTCTCTGATTTCCCGCCTCTCACCATGCCCCGTCTCTCAGTGTGCTAGTTCTTCATTTTACAGGCCACTAACTTCTGGTGTGACAATGTCTATCTTTTTCTTCCATTTATTTCCTCATTTGGTTGTTTTTGTTTGTTCTGGTCTTATTCAAGCCCATGTCCCTGAATAGAAAAAGTCAGGGAAGAGGTGTACCCCTTGCCCTGACTTTTGGCCTGTCCACTGCTATGTCCTTGGCTCAGGGGTGGTGGATGGATCAACCTGGGGTCTGGACGTGGAGAAAAAGACAGATTCTCAGGTGTTTTCTTAGAATCGCCACAAAAATCATGATGAAAGTTTGAAAGCATAGAAGGCTAAACAAAGTCTGAAAGAAACCAGAAAAGTCCTTTAGAGCCACACAAGATAAACACACACACACACACACACACACACACACACGTAAACCAGAGGTCAAACAGACTACTAGAAACAAAGTAGCACCAGGGATTTCTATAGAGACTTGATTTGCTACCATTGTGGGAGCTGCTAAAATATTCTTTGGCGTCCAGTGCTGAGAGCGAGGTCCCCCAGGCGAGTGGTTGGATTGAAAGATGGCTGTGGAGAGGGGAGCAGGCTGGGAAGGGCTGAACCGCTGGAACCCGGAGGAAAGGAGCTTGAACCTGCATGTGACTCTCCCTGGAATCTGCAAGGCCTCCAACCCGGGTCACTTGTCTTTCTCCCAGAAACTGCACCCCCAGCCCACCCCCCGCTTGCAGGCCCCACATTAGTTCCTCCAGAGCTCAGGCAGCCCGGACTCCAGGTAACCCACGCCCCCCACTGAGCACAGCACGGACGTGGCACCAGGGCCAGAACCCGGGGCCCAGTGGGTGTGGGCTCAGCCTCCACTGCCCGAGTCACGTGGAGCCTGGTAGCAGCGTGGGGCGTGGCAGCCTGTGAGCAGTGGCGGCCCCTAACCTGTCTTCCGGCAAGACCCATCCTGTCCACATGGCACTAGAAACCGTCTTTTTCTTGGGAAGGAAGTCTGTCTTTCAGGAGCGACCTGGATGCAGAGACATAGAGAAAAAATACAAGAAGTATTTATGAGCGAGAAGTACCTAAGCCCCCGGATTAAACAGCGAGTGTTGTGTTGAGAGTCATAGATCCGTTCAGGTGAAGAGCGACTGGCCTCAGTAAGCACGGTGCTCTAACGCCACGCCTGTCGCTGGCAGTGGAAAGAGTGGAGGCGCTGTGATTAGTGTTTACATTAAAAGTGGGGGGAGCGCCTTGGGCAAGTCCTTCCCTCTCCGCCCAGGCTTAGGCTAACCCAGACCCAGGCCACACTCACTTGATGGGCTTAAAGGGCTTTACATGAAGTGCAGCTTATATTGAATTTCTTTGTTTCTTGTTTTGAAGGTCCCCGAAGACGTAGTAACTACAAAGCAGGCCTGAATAACAGGAATGTTGAAACAGATGTTATTTGGGCATTTCCACATAATAAAGACTTCTAATAATCCCCGATGCCCAATTATCCTAACAGTCCCACCAAAGTTTTCGCTCAGTGCATGATAAATGCAGACAATATCGACTTGAATAAAACCACAATCATTTAGGACACGGGTGATGCCAATCAGAGGAGACTTGAAAACAACTGACAACCACATTTTTTAGAACCAAGTTTAGCCAATAAGCCAACTTTGTACTTACACAGAACCAATTAGTCAAGGAGCAATTGGCTGATAAAGGAGATGGTCTCCAAGGCAAATATTTCCTGCATCACCAGATCAAAACTATGTCATGATGGTTAACAGCAGGCACTGCCTGGCAGTCCACCGGGTTCCCATCCTTTGCCTTAGTTGGAAGGCAGCGCCCTCGGCTAGTGCCCTGGTCTGGGGAAAGATGCCATCTTCCTGTAACTACTTTTACTTGTTAGGGTGGAGAGGTCCAGGGTAATTGCAGAACCGGTCAGAAATTGTGGGCGCACCACCTGATTGATTTTTGTTCGTTTCTTTTATAGTGAAAGTGCAAACAGCACAAACCACGAATGCAGCGTCTGATCAATCCCAGCTTGAAAATAGTTCTACGCAGAACAGGGAAAGCAGAAGTCTTCAGTTTCTCTAGCGCACATCTGACACTTAACTCCACACTCTGATGATAATATGAGGTGAAGATGAATCAGAAGAACTTGCAAGACCAGGCCAAGCCCAGTTTAAGAATTCAATATTTTCATATCAAAAGCATGCAAATACGCTGATACAAATAATACACATTTTAAAAGGAGACAAATATCCTTTGGTGTCAATAAAACCATGTCTGATGGTTGACAGCAATCTACCTGTGAGCTCTGATCCCTTCTGAGAGGCATGTAAGGGAATTTAAAAGGGAAGTTGGAAATTCCTCACCCTCCTCTCCAGCGCCCTGGTACAAGGAGTGGGCGAATGGAGGTGGAGGGGAGCGTGTGAATGACACACTCAGAGCCTCTCGGATCCAGCCGCCGGGAAAGACTAGGAGGTGACATGGGTGTAAGGAGTTGCAGACGCAGCTTTGGAGGAAGTGTGGTGGCTCCCTGGGTCACATCCATCCACAGCCAGAGCGGGACCACTCCCTATGGCCTTACTGCTTCGCTCTGGGTGCCCTGGGTGGGTCTCTCCGTAGAGGATTAGCAGCCCCCGGCGCCCAGGCCCCATCCTCCACGCGACATCCTGTAGGGCAGCTGTTCATCGCGGGAGTAACATATCTCCATCCCCGCTGCCTCTGTCCACTTACTGCCTGGGCCAGAAGTGACTCTGGGCAGACGAGGTCCTCCGTCAAGTTTGGGGCATCTGCCTGGAGTAGATTTCACTTTTCAATGTAAACAGGGTTTTATTTTACGTAGAGCATATTTCCAACAAACAGAAAATAATTAACCCTCCTGTGTCCACCATCAACATGTAATATAGGTTAATATTTTGCTATATTAGATCCAAATGACTTTTGTTTTAAAGACATAAAGCCTCGGGATGCTTGGGTGTCTTGGATGGTTAAGGGCCTGACTCTTGATTTCGGCTCAGGTTAAGACCTCACAGTTCGTGGGATCAAGCCCCACGTAGGGCTCTGCGTTGCCAGCCTGGAGCCTGCATGGGATCCTCTCTCTGTTCCTCCCCAGGTCTTGCTCTCTCTGTGTCTCTCTCCCCGAGTAATAAATAAACTTTAAATACAAAAGACATAAAAGCATGTGAAACCACTTGATCTTAGCCAAAAGGCCAAGAAACAAAATGAAACTCATTTTATGGAGCCACACCATTTCTAGAAACTTCTGTAAGTGAGACACGTTCCTTCACGTGGCCACCAGCACTCTGCAATAGTGGGGTCACTGAGGGCCACTCTTCTGCTCCATCACTCCCTGGTTCTGAGCTTAGTATTTACGTGAACAGCTGTGGCCTCTAGATGTCATCTGACAGTGACCCTCAAACCCAAACTCTAGTTCTAGTAAAAAAAAAAGTCACCCTGGACTGAACACGTCCAACTAAATGTTGCATTTCTAAGATCCCGAAAGGCTACTCTGAAGGAAGATGTTGAGTCTTATAAAAAAAGCCTCATTTTATACTCAACACAAAGTGTCACTGGTAAAAATGATGATAAAATGAAATGTGCTTTCTCCAGCAACCCCACCTTCGGAATCACAAAATGGACACTGGGCCAAGAGACCACCCCATGCAGAGGGAAGCAGGCTGGCCCGGAAGAGGAAGTGACTTGCGCAAGAGGGGTGCAGCCCTGGGTGACGGAGCCAAGGCTGGCTCCCTGCACAACACAGCCTGGCTGATGTCACCAGAGCAGGGAAACGGAAAGTGCTCTCTCCACCTTGCCCGTGTGTGTCTTATGTTAGTAGTTACTGGGGAGCAGGGAAGAGAAGTGAGGACTAGTGTCCCTCCATGCTACCTCTGCAAAGGCTCACTGGCTGTGTCAGCCAGCTGGTGGGGAGCGAAGTGTGGGGGAGGTACACTATTTAGCCCCCACGGATTGGTCTCTACTATAGATGCTGGCTGAAGAGACCCCTGTGCTCACACAATACCTACACGTTTGCAAGCTCAGTAGATACTTAATAAGTTAGTGCAGCATGGAATTTCATTTCCTCCCTCCTTTGATTTCTTCTGATTTTGAAAACTACAAATATATACCAATGTAGAAACTTTTGAGAGTGCAGAAATGTGCGTGAATCAGGAATAAACCCTGCTAGCTGCTGACACATTTCTTTCAGACGCTTCTCCACATTCTTCTCTGTGAACGTGCTTCAGCTCACCCGATGCCCAACTCACCATCTGACACCTTCACAAATTCATCATGGCTCAATTTCAATGGTTCCATGAAACTGTATCAAATATTTTGTCAACTTAATGCCTTAATTTTTTTAACCATTGCTTTAAGTTGGTTTATTCTCAGTGTTTCCCTGTTATAAATAATACTGCAATGAACATCTTTGTACTAAATATTGGTGACATTTCTGAGTATTTGCTAGGGATAGATGCCTGTAATAGGTTTATTTTTGTAACTTCCTTATTTACTAATCTATTCAATGAATATTTATTATGTGGTGGGTCAGGCGAACTCAGAACCTTCCTGACATAGAATTTTTAAAGGAATAGATAATACAAAACAAATTTCGTGTATATATGTGTATACGCATTTTTAATGCACACCAACCAACATAATTCACAGAAGCTAAAATCAATAAGACAAGGTGACTTCAGAAATATTACCAAGTCTGAGTATATTTGCTCATCCCTATAGATTCAGAGTTTTCAATGTAACACAACGTGTGCAGGAAAAAGAGATAAAGCCTTGTCACTAGGAGATGGAAAAGCAGCTCTGTATCCACATAATAGAACTAGAAAAGTTTACACCTGTAATTAACAGGTGAGAGGAGGAGCCGGGAACCTCCCCGATGAGAAAGCAGTAATGGACCACACTCCTCTACGGCCGGGCTCTGGGCAGACAAATGGACGTCCTCCCTGAGATCCCGTAACCACAAACCCATGGGCTCGGGGCTCTAACTCGTGCCCCATATGTCCCGGTAACTCACAGCTGGAAGATGCTTTACAGTGGCTGCGATATGACGCCTGAGAAAGGCACAGCGTTGTTTCCTTGGTGGACCAGAAGAAAGGTGTAACTAAGTTCAGTGTGCTCATGAGAAGGTGTCAGACAAATCCGGACGGAGGGACACTCACAAAGTAACTACCCAGTATTCTTCAGCAAAGCCAGGTCACAACAGCAGATACTATGGACCTGACAGATTCCAGAGACTAAGGAGGCCCTGCAGATGTGTGTGAGTGTCCACCTGGCCAGGGTAGTGGGCAGAAGTAGGGCATGCTTGGGGAGCTGGTGAAGTCTGGGTAAGATCTGTAGCTTAATTAAATTAAAATTAAAGTCTATGACCATGTAGGGCCGCCTGGGGGGCTCAGTGGGTTGGGCGTCCGACTTCAGCTCAGGTCATGATCTCACAGTTTGTGAGTTCAAGCCCCACGTTGGGCTCTGTGCTGACAGCTCAGAGCCTGGAGCCTGCTTTGGATTCTGTGTCTCCCTCTCTCTTTGCCCCTTCCCTACTCGTACTCTGTCTCTCTCTCTCAACACATTAAAAAAATGCTATGACCATGTTGATTTCCTAATTTCGATAATTATGCTCTGAGGGTGTAGATGTTAAAGTTAAAAGAAATTGGGTGAAAGGGACAAGAAAATTCTGTATTATTTTATACAGGCTAAAGTTATTTCAAAATGCAAATGTAAAAGTCATCATAATAAAGTGGCGCTGAGTTGCCAATGCACTCCAGAGCCTGAATGGAGTCCTGAGGTCCCTCTAGAGAAATTTATCTGAAACAAAAACCTCAATAATTTCTGCAGATAAAGTCCTGATGATCATCAGTTGACAACTAAGGAAAAAATCAGGAAGCTCGTGGGGAAACAAGCCACGATGAGTCAGACACAACAGAGAAGAAAATGAAGCAACCATCATAATAAATTTCACAAAGTCCTGGGATGATTAAAACACCAAAATATGCAACAAATTATTTAATAAGAAAAAAAAGAGCATAAAACTATGGCAAAAGGACAAGCCAGATAACGAGGCAATCTTTAAAAGAAGCATGTAGAAGTAACTACAGAATTAGTGCATATAAATATGTAATTATGTAATTATTAAGAGGAGAAACAGCAGTGGATCTTTAATTATTATATATTAGGCAAATATTAGAGACAACTGAAGATGGAGCTGAGCTGGACAATGTATCTAAAGAAAATATCCAGAACATAGCGGAGACAAACAGCAAGACACGAAATTAAAACAAGGGTTGGAGACATGAACTATGGAGTAGGATGACCTAATATACCTCCATCTGGTACTAGGAGAATAAAACAATAACAAGGAAACAGTGATATTTGAAGAGATGATGACTGGTCATTTTCCAGAAAAAGTAAAAGACACAAATCTTTGTGTTAAGGAAGCCCCGTAACTCCTACCCAGCCTAAATGAGCAGCCATTGCTAGAGGCCCCACAGTGACTGTGCAGAACACCAAAGACAAAGAGGAGAGCTTCGATAGAGCCAGAAGTAGAAAGTAACTCTCAGCCTAAACTTTAATGCCTTGAAACAATATCTTCAAGAAGACATTGTCCAACAATCAGAAGCTGAGAAGTTTACCACCAGATGAAGACAGAAGATAAACTGTCTATGAAGAAAGTCATCGGGACTGAAAGTTCATCTCTCAAAAATAACAATGGAAACCAGAATACAACGGATTCTCTTCAAAGTGTTAAAAGTGTCTGCCAACCTGGGGTCAAGTGCTCAGAGCCCCTGTCTTAAAGAAAGGGGCAAAAGAAAGGTGTTTTGCTGACAAATATAAAAAGAGAGAGAGTTTACTACAACTGGAAATAAAACTTGAGTGGAAATCTGGGGCACAAGAAGAAAAGGAAAACAGAAAATGGTAAACACGAAGATAAATCAAAGCAAACAGTGCCTTAATGAAGTGAGAATAGCAAAGTCTAATTTAACATTAAGAAACAAAATACAGAAATAAAACACTAGAACTTATAAAACACCAGAATGCGTATGACTCAAGAAGGAAGTAATTAACCCTAAGGAAGTCTAAGTCTCTTACATTGTTTAGGAAGACAATAAAGATGTCTTTAATTTGGAGTTAGTCGAGTTAAAAATTCTTAAAACCCATGGAAGCCACTAAAAGAATTTAAATAAAGTGTGTATCTTCCAAACTTGTCAGGGACAAAAATGAGAGGAGAAAAAGAATTAAAGAAAGAAACAAAGGGGAAAAAATGATTACGAATAGAAAGCACATGGCAGAAATAAACCCAAAGTATACAAAATCATTTTCAAAAATGACCCGTTAGCTTAAAAACAGATTGTCAGGTTAGCTATCAAGCAATTCATCAATATGCTAATAAAAATAGACGTTCTAAAAAAACTCCAAAAGCATCCAGAAAGTTTGGAAGCAAAACACAAAAAAGAAGGAAAGGACCAACAATATTACCATAACGCAAAATCGATGGTGAGGAGAAAGACAGTATTAGTGGACATTGAAAACATTTAAGTCATCAGGAAGATACATAGATTCTCACCTTCTATGAACTTAATAGTATAGCTCCAAAATAAATTAAGGGAAGGAAGGAAGGAAGGAAGGAAGGAAGGAAGGAAGGAAGGAAGGAAGGAAGGAAGGAAGGAAAGAAGAAGGAAAATGTAAATAAGACAAATTGAAATATCTACCATCATGGTGAGAGACTATAATACGCCTTTCCCAGAAACTGAAAGATCAAACTGAACTGACCCCAAGATTCAGTGTATAAGCAACAAATTCACAGGCATCATCTATAAAACCTGTCCAAGTGATAAGCGGTAAAGCAAGTTTCAAATATTTCTAAAGACCTGGAAACTGGATCTAAAGATTTGGAATGACGTCATATAAAGGACAGTATTGAAGGAGAAAGACTTTTCTTGTGATATTTTTGCCCCAGATCCCAGGATGCAGGACAGCAGTGGACGTGTATGGACCTGGCTGTGGACTTCAGTAGACCTCTGGGGCAGAATCCAGTCCCCTAGGAGCCATCCACACAGCATGCAGATTACTTTTTTCTTTTGATTTTTCATTTAACTTTGAGTTAACATACAGGGCAATACTGGCTTCAGGAGTAGAATTCAGTGACTCATCACTCACATATAATACCCAGTGCTCATCACAACCAGTGCCCTCCTTAGTACCCATCACCCATCTAGCCCATCCCCCCCCACCTCCCTCCAGCAACCCATAGTTTGTTCTCTATTGATAAGAATCTCTTGTGGTTTCTTCAAGTAAATAAAGAGATGACAATCTAAAGGAAAAATGAGCAAAAGATGTGAATAGGCAGTTCACAGAAGAAGAAAAGCAAACAAAAAATAAGTGTGCATATGAAACCGGGTGTACTCAGCACGAGGGGAGTACCAAGGAAACATCACGGAGAACAATTTATACAACCATCGGATTGCAGCCGCCACCCTATCCGCCAATAGCAAGTGTTGGCGATGGCAGTTGCACCATGGGAAACTCACGGCGGCCGATTTGGACACAGCAACCTTCCTCAAAACTGGCTGGTGTGCACCCACCCAGCACGTTCACACCCGTACCTAAGTGCTCCAGAGAAACACCGCCATCCTCTTTGGGGCACATGTCCAAGAAGGTTCTAGAAGTTTCGCTGTAATGGATCCTGAACAAGCTGACTGTCAAGAGCAGGGGTACCTGCCCCATTCTGTGAAGACACGGCGGAGCGAGTGGGATGAAGTGCAGGGCAGCACGTGCCGGCGGTCGGCACCGCCAGGTGACCCTGGATGAGAAAAGCAGGGCGCGGCCGACTGCGTAGATGCGACCGCTCGAAGAAAGCAGTCTGTGGCTGAGGTTGCTCTGAAGCAGGCTCCTCCACAGAGTCGGGACACCGAGGCGTTTGTCTCCAGGACCAGCTTTACTCCCGCCGGCCCCATTCAGTTGGGTTCATACCTGAAAAACGGAGCACTGAATGCCGTGTGGCGAAGGTTTTTGTCTGTTCTCCATGTCTTGTCTCCCGTGTGCAGCCAGTCCCATGAAGTGGTCTCACGTTCCAAGGTCAGGAAGGACGCAGTCAGGGACGCGCATGGCCAGGCTGCCTGGGGTTCTGTTTGTTTGTTTCTTTCCCTACGGAGGGGACCCTAGCCCAGCACCAGCAAGTGACAGGACTGTAAGAGACATGGGGGACCTTACCCACGAAATTCACGGGAGAAACGGGGGTGCGGACGGGGTCAGAGAGGGCATCCGGAGCCCCCGACGGTGCCGGGCTCCCGCGTCTTAAATTGCAGCCTGGGCGCGAAGTTGTTTGCTCTGTTCCCACCCCCCGCACTCTGTTCACCTTGGGACCTGGGACCCGGGCTACATTTCGCTAAGTCAAAAGGCCTCGCTTCTTATGGGCGGGACGCTCAACATCATGAAAAGACCTGGGAAAAAGAAGTAAAATAATCACAGCGTGTGTTTCTTCTCCTTATGATGTAACTGAGGTGGAGAAGCAAACTTTCAGCTGAAAGAATCTGAAACCGGGCTTTGCGGTAGTGGCTGGGGTGAGAACTAAGCCCCGCCCCATGCTGGGTCCCTGTGCCTGAGTCCCAGGGGACCCCCTGGGACAGCTCCCTGGGGGCGCACACTGCCCCGGAGCCACCCCCCCCCCGTGGAAGGAAGGAGGAAGGAGTCAGCCGGGAGAAGGGAAGGAGACATTTTTCCAGGCCTCCGGACCTCCTGACATTTTGCTAGCAAAGATTTCCCCGAGCGGCCTCAGTCGGGCTGATGGCTGGGTTTTCAAAAGTCTCAAGGTTGCACGGGGCGGCTATTTATAGGGTGGATGTAGCCGGTTTCAGCAAAGCCAAATGAGAGTTTTGGTCTAATCTTCTGCCCTGTATTTCCTCCTGTGACCTGAAGGCTACTGGTGGAAATCTATTAAAAGACTTCCTGATTAAAAAAAAAAAAAATGTTGACATTTCACTTGGTCGGAATTGAAACCCAGAGGGATCACCTCCATTTCCGATGAGCCGGGCCTGACACGGCGTTGCCTTCGCGGCCGAGCTGCCGGGACTGCGGCCTTCACGCCCAGCAGGCCTAGTGAGCTTGCCGAGCATCTCGGGGGCCCCAGGCAGTGGTGTTCGAGGGGGCTCTGGACCAGCCCCGGGACGGCCAGACTGAGCCCCGGGCACCCATCCCTCACTGTGCGTGGCCCACGCCCGGGCAGGTGCACTAGGGTGCGGGGTGGCCCTGTGTCCTCACTGCAGAAGGGGGCCGAGCTCCGCTCTCGTCCCGGGCAGCCTGTCTCACGCCACCCCGCGTGTGCAGTTCCACGCGGCTGAGCCGTCACGCTGAGCCGTCACGCTGGCCAGCAAGGGAGCCAGTCACACGAAATGCACAGGCTGCAAGGGCTTTGCACTTGGGAATCTGAAGGCTGGGCCTCCAGAAACAGCTCGTGCTGGAAACCACAGCGCTGGCACCGAAGCTGCCCCCTCACGTTTTGAAGGGCCCTGCTCGTGCTCCAGGGCGAGCACTTCACCCACTCTCCTATGCTCCTCACAGCAGCCGAGGGTGGGCACCAGGAGCCCATTTTACAGACGAGGAAACTGACACCCAGCAGGCCGAAGTTAGGGGCTCCTCGGCACCCAGGAGGAGGCGGTGAGCTGTGATCGCGGCCCCGACTCCCAGCTCCAGACCCACTGATGTCTGGTGACGGTGCACGCATTCCCCGCAATACCATCTCAGTTAAAAGGTCTCACCACCTTACGTAAGAATTATTTCTGACCAGTCAAAACAAGACTCATATTCGGGCCTGGTTGTTCCAAACGCCGCAAGTCATCTTGAATCAATTCTCCACAACATGCAATTAAAACAAGTGTCATTTATCAACCAAAGTGAGACTAAAACAACTCTCATCCTGCCAAGATTAACTTGGAACAAAAACACTGTTATAAAGACTCTTAAGGCCATTTCTAAGCTTCTCGAGGTTGCCCAAACAAGAAAGGAAAATAAAATTAAGAGGGAAAACTAACACGAGCTCTCTGGAAGCTTTAAGATGCAAAATAATTCTCTTGCCCTCCGCCCCCTCCAAATGGGATGGTTGTTGACTCTGTCGTTATGTCAACAGACTCAGGTCCAATTAAAAAGCCATCAGCCAACCACCCAGGGAGCAGGGAGCCACCAGAGCTCCCCCGGTGTGGACAGGACCCGCAGAGAACCCAGGGCCTCAGGGAGCCATGGGGGGCGGGGGACCCAGGGCACAGAGCCTGCGGGTTTTCTGAACAGCTCTGTGTTGGGCTGCATTTCCTGGTAACATCCAATGGTCACTGACACAGCACTCAGCCCGGTGGCAACAGGGGTCTCTCTCCATCCTCAGGCCGAGTGTGCATTGGGAAGCCCCTTGCCTGGGAATGCATGGGGTCTGGGGCTTGAGGACAGCTGTCTGGCCATGTGACCTTCGGAGGGACTCTGTCCAAAGCTCCCTTGACAGCACCTTCATGGCGCTGCCCCAATGCGGAGGGCAGCACTTCTCTCCATTAAGCACATTCCAAATATGGTTCGTACCCTAACGCTTCGAAGCAGATTTTCCGGACACTCACCGGGCGCCAAGCAATTTGTTAAACCCATTTACATGTGTCTTACCAACCCTCACAATACCTACAAGATTCACTTTTATTTACTATCCCATTTTACAGATTAGGGAACTGAGGCTCAAAGGCAAGAAGAACTGAGTGGTGAGTCCAGGACATGCACCCTGAGCCCAGTCGTGTACACTTGGCCTGACCCATCACCCAGGCCCCACGACTGTTCAAACATGGGTGAAAGTTGCATCACAGAAATGGGTTTCCGTATACTTTCAAAGGTTGCTAAATACAAATAGCCAGATGGTCGTGTCTGAAACTCAGCCGGTTCTTATTTCCCATTCCTCCTCGTAAGGAGAACAGCCCCACGCAGAACCGAGGCAGTGGAGTGCTCTCAGATCTGGAAGCACTTGAAAGTAAGAGATGCTTTAGATCACTCGGCCCTCCCTCTGATAGATTAAGTGATCGGGAGAGAGGGCAGCACCCGCTCTGGAAGAGACCCAGCAGCTGCTGCAAATAAAATCCCATCTGGATGGTGTGGGGTACATTCTTGTGTCCCCCAGGCTCCCACCACGTGGCTCAGAAAAATGGGGCCAGGACCCGCAAGGGTTGGGCACCGCAGGCCGGCAGCTCAGGTCCTGAGGGAAGTGGGTCTCCATGCCTCTCTAAGAAAAATGAAAGACAAGCGCTTCACATCACCATGTTAGTGGGGTCAGATAAAGCCCTATCTGGGGATTAACCACTTCCCCCCACACAATATGCAGGAAGCATTCTCCACTCATGTGTGTTCCTCAGTATTCTTAAAATATCATTTTTCAGAAGGAACAAAATAAAGAACTTCCAACTGAAGTGATCAGCCAACTCCATGAAAAAGTGTATGTCTTTTGTCCCGTAATGAGCAGAAGCATAATCTCTCCTTGCGGTCGGATCGTTTGTAGGAATAGATGGTGGAATCAGAAGAAATTGCGTCCAATACAAAGATGTGCAAGCTGGGAGTGACAGAGCAAAGAGCTTACCGTGAGCGATCTCCCCTCCCATCCCGGAGAAAACCCCCATTCAGCGGGAATGTGAAACTCTGGTCCCATTGCAAATATCTGTGACATCAATAAAATTGGTCATTGTCAGGGTTCTATCCTGTTCAGGAGACATTTGTGGGAATAAGTCAACCCAGACCATTAAGGAACATGAAGATGTGAGTGATTGGCTGGCTGGACGGAAAGAAGACTGTGGGCGAAGAATGAAGCAAAGAAGGAAGGACAGGGCAGGTGGCTAAAGATGATCTTAAACGCCATTAGGAAGGAGGGTTGTTGGAGAGGAAGATGCAGTCAAATGCCTGATGCATCTTGTTTGCCAGCTTGAGTGATGGTCTTTTGTCAAGTGGACATAATCACTAACATGCTCACAACCAAAAGACTCCTTTGCCAAATTCATTTTGTTTATAAAGCATTCGTTAGGCGTGAATCACTTGCGATGTCTACGTCAAAAGAGATATGGTTCTGATGTATATTTCCCTGGTGATAAGTGACGAAAATGCAGATCTGAAGGGCACACGCACTCCGATGTTTATAGCAGCACTATCCACAAGAGGCAAGTTGTGGAAAGAGCTCAAATGTCCATCGGCTGATCAATGGGTAAAGAAGAGGTGGTTTATACACACAATGGAATACTACTTGGCGATCACAAAGAATGAAATCTTGCCACTTGCAACAACATGGATGGACCTAGAGTGTAGAATGTCATGTCCATTCATTGCTGTGGAGATGTATGCATACATTCTTGCCTGGCCCGGGCCGTCACCGGTATCTCTCCTGCGACAGAAACGTCAGCAAAGACGGGGACCCAGCAGTTCGTGATATCCCCATTCAGAGTGGACAGAGAAGAGCACCCAGCCGGCACATTCCAGCATCATGAGAATACACAGACACAGCAAACAATCCTGCTTAGGAAGGCTTTGCAGAGGGTCGGAGGGTCAGCCGCTAATCGTCCCCTGAAGACCTGAAGGCCTATGGGCGCCTGCTGTCTCCACAGATGCCAACGGTATCCTGGGCCAGTGACTACTTCAGCCTCAAGTAACATGTTCACAAGACAAGTTTTCAGCTTAGATGAGATCTACACACAAATGCTTTCTCAAGATTGTGCCTTGTTTATAATCCCCAATGATTTTTCTAATAATTCTAGCATCAAACTAATTTTACATTCAGCTTAACAGGAAGCACATTTCTCCTTCAAATTACTGTAATTAAAAGTCGGAGGGCGATTGAGAAAGAAGACAAACCTAAGTCCTGATGGCCGTTTTTCTGGAATCTTCTCTCACAGTGGCCACAGCAAAAGGACAGCTCTTGATGCGATCAGGTGCGAACCACACTCAACTGGATTAATCTGGATCAAATGCTAATTTTCTTTCCTAAGGAAATCGTGCTTCCTGGTGATATTTTGTCACTGAAGAGACAGAGCTGCCGACCAGCAGGGCCCAGAAAGGAACACCCAGCTTTAATCCCACCCTGATTGGCAGCTCCCAAAAGCTCTAAATAATTTAACAAAAGACTAAACTTCTAACAGCGCAGGAGTGACATGCACTGAAGCCGCCTTCAAACAGGTGAGGAGCCGCGCGCGAGTGAGGCCCGCCTGCCCCGCCCTCTGCCAGGCACACTGCCTCGCCCGCCCCCCTGGACCTGCTTCCGCTTGAAAACAACACCCCTCCAGGTTGTATGTCTCTCCCACTAGCAGTTTGGGTTATAATTTAAATTATTGGGGTGAGAGGAGGGCTGGAGAAGGAAGGCAGGCATCTGGGGGTCCCACCACCTCTCACCGAGGAGGTCGGGCTGCGTGGGCAGCCGTGCGGGGGGCTGACTGCGCTTCTAGACTGCTGAGCTCACGTCCACCTTCCGGGGGACCCACTCATGTTCATCCCTTTGGGGAAATGTTTGTTCCGGGCACTTGGGATCCCTCGGAGAACCAGACGGCCAAAGGTTCCTGATCCTCCGCACTCCTGGAGGGGACTCCCGGGGGAGGGGAAAGGACTGGCCACAAAAAATAAACATACAATACGCACACCGTCTGCACATGTGCAATGAAAACACAAAGAAGCAGGGAGTGGGGGCGACACAGGAACAAGCTGGGTGGAGGAAGGTGGCCTGGGGGGACCTCATGGAGGAGGTGGCTTTTCAGGAGGGACCTCGGCTGTGGGAGCCACGCGGGAGAAGAGGCAGGGAGTGCAGTGGAGGGGTCTCTGGGGGCTCGGGCGGGAGGTGAGACTGAGGGCGAGGGAAGGCCCGCACAGGCCGCGGTGACAGGCAGGGCCCTCTGCAGGGAAACTGGGAGCATCGGCTGGATTTGGCCAATGACTGAACCAAACTAAACCGGTGACTAAGTTACACATACATGAAATACCATTGGAACAAAATGGAATACTAGGTAGTCATTACAAAATAAAACCTGCCATTTGTGACAGCGTGGATGGAGCTGAGGACGTTATGCTAAGAGAGTAAGTCAGACAGAGAGGGACAAATTCGGTGTGATCTCACCTCTATGTGGCACCGAAAAGAACAAAAACAAGAGCAAAGTCACAGACAGAGATGGGGTCTGTGGTCTGTGGTCCCAGGAGGCCGAGTGGGGGAGGGGGGAGGAAGGCGACCCAAGGTACAAACTCCAGTTATAAGACAACACGTCACAGGATGTCATGGATGACATGATGAGTGTGGGTCAGGCTCCTGGACAGCATATTTGAGAGTTGCTAAGAGAATAAGCCTTACCAGGTCTCATCAGAAGGATGGACAGGTTTTTTCTTTTCTTTTCTTTTTAATATCAGTACGAAGTGATGAATGTGAAGGTCACTGTGGTCATCATTTCAGGATATGTGTGGCCATGTCATTATGCCATACACCATCCGCTTATACAGTACTATGTGTCAGTTGTATCTCATTAAAAGGGGGAAGAGGAGAAAAAACAAAGAACATGAGACGCACAGCATATGTAGTGCCAGAAGGAAGGGTGGAGAGTGGCTGATGCAGGGGTGACAGGTACAGGGAGCTCTGTCACCCACGGGCTCTCATGCAGGCTTCTGAGGGAGCTGACGAGAACAGCCCTCTTACTGGGCTCCCACGCTGTCCCCCACACGAAGGTGCAGAATCACACTCAGCATCCTTGGAAGAGCGCACACGGAAGACATTTTAAGCTCCTTTGATAATCATGAGTTCCCAACTTCCGCGTGGGGTTGGTTCATAAATCCCAAGTTCCCAGGGAGTCACATCGTAGGGATCCACGGAGGCCATCCAAGGTGGGCATTGCAAACTTCTTAACTTGTGCACGTAATTTATGAGAATGTGGTCTGTATAGTGACATGAGGGGGCGTGAACTCAACATCAGTCACTGAAACAATTGTGGACAAAGGTCCAGGATCATGTGTAATTTATTACCACTCATGTAAAAGCATTTGCACATGGTTGTAAATTTAAAAAGAATTTTCTGGAAGGTGCATAAAACTTAGCAATATTGCTTATAGGAAACAAAATGGCGGTGAGGCCATGGGAGCAGAAGGGAGAACTTTTTCTGTCCTATGCTCTTCTATTCATTTTTTTTTCTGATTTTGATCTGTAATGTTGCGTTACATATTCAAAACAATAAGTAGTTTGAGGACAATATAATTTCTTTTATGAACAATTAAAAACAGTTGTATTTGTCTGCAAAGCAGAGCTAGGTAACAAATAGCCCTTTCCTCCATTGCAGACCTAAACTGGTGCTGCATCGTATCCACGTGGCTTCCCAACAGGGAGTTAGTCCCCCAAGAAGCTGGAGCTGGCCAGAGCCCCAGGACCGACTGGCGCTGCTCCGGACCCTTCCCCGTGCAGCATTCCCAAGGTGCTTCCCCGCACATGCAACAGACTATGTCCCCACAAGGACATCTAAGTCAACACAAGTTCCCATCTGCATAACTCTTTCTTTTTTATTTTTTTTAAGTTTATTTATTTAGTATTGACAGAGAGAGAGAGAGAGAGAGAGAGAGAGAGAGTAGGGGTGGGGCAGTGAAGGAGAGGGAGACACGGAGTCTGAAACAGCCTCCAGGCTCTGAGCTGTCAGCATAGAGCCCGACGCGGGGCTCGAGCTCACAGACTGTATGATCATGACGCGAGCTGAATTCAGATGCTTAACAGACTGAGTCACCCAGGTGCCCCCGGTCTGTGTAACTCTTAAGGAAAGTTGGCCATTAGGTGCTATGACCTGAAGGCTTCAGAATGAAAGTATCATGCCTTTATCAGCACGCCCTTTGGACCATGAGGGGCCCATAGACACTCTCAGAAACCCATGCGTCTTTACCTTTTCCACATGTTTTTGGCTTTGCTGTTTTGTTTCCGTTATTTTTTTAAAAAAACTGTAATGACCTATTTCTTGTGAGCTTTGTTTCATGAATGATTTGTCCTCGACTGTGGCCTCTGCTAATAAGGAAAAAGACAGAGTTGAGACTAGTTAGCAAGCAATTCTTCTCCATGATGCCATGTTCCTTTGCCACCAGGGTGGCTGAAGGGATCTCTCTCCATAGTTTGGTGGCGAAGAGAGAGATGAGGTGTCACCTCCTAACACAGAGAAACAGAGCCCTGAAATGGGAACGTACCCACATGAGGAACAGCACCTTAAACCAACCAATACCGATGCCTTTCATCTAAATATCGCTGATAGTACCTTCATTTGCGCCTGATTCTCAGTTTTATGTGCATAATGTCAGGTGCAAAGGGTTTATAGGAGCCTTCGCTGTGCGCGTCTTTAAGTAATAAAAATTTAAATGATTATGTCCACAGTAGGGATGCGTAAGAAAGTGAATCCCTTGTACACATAGTCTGTGCACCACCCCCATTCCAGAAACTGCTCTATGTGAAATCTCTGCAGACTAGGGCATCCGGGGCCCTGTCACCAACTCCTGGGGCAGCCGTCCCTCGGGAAGCAGAGCAAAGCCACCTCGTAAAGGGCGGGTCTTGGTTCCATTGGTGCTGATGCTCAGATTGTCGGCATTTCCCAGAAGACACGGGTGCGAGGCTGCTTCCCTCCGACCCACCCCGCCCAGGCCCAGCATCCCGATGGGGTGTGAATATGCGAGATTGTCTCCACTCGGCTGATCTGAAGCGTAACACGTGTTTGCGCGCGCTGTTCCGCTGTGATTCCTGACCTTTTTATCCCTTCCCTGAAGTGTGCAAGTGGATGAAAACAGGGAGGCTATCGCAAGGCTCGCCTACCTGGAGGGGCTTCAACAAACCAGGCTCTTTCCCTTCCTCCTGGAGGGGGTGGCTCAGAAGCTCCCTGGGCCTCCTGGCCTGAGGATGGCCACGGGGTCTCGGGGCCCAAGTCTGCAGTGCAGGCCAGGAGGCGGGTTCACTGGTGGAGACCTCATTTCGTCGCCACACCGAGGATGCTTCCGGAAGAGTCCAGATCGGTTCCCTGGCCCGCAGGCCGCCCGGGCGCCCTGAGACCTCGGGAGCGGAGCCAGCTACCTGAGCAAGAAGGGCAGGAGGAGGGGCGGCCTGGCCACAAACGAGCCTTTCATTTTCATTTTTAAAACACTGTCACGCTGGCGGGTAATTGTAAGAAACCTAAGAATTGTAGGAAAGTCCAACATTTGTGAAAACAAACTAAAGGTTTATGAAAATGTGCTCAGAATATCAGCCCGTTCTATGTAATAACAAAAACACTCGTTTGGTGTATCCAATATTGTTTGGACAAGATTCAATTCTATTTTTAGGAGATTTCAATTTCCTTTCCCATAAACTCCATGAAATACAGTATGTGGCATATTTATAGTGACCCTTTTGAAGAGTGTTACACTTTTGGACCCTCTAATAAGTCTATATGAGATGGTCTCCCCCTCACCTCACTGAGCAAATAAATAGATGGCCGTGACGATCATCGGAATCAGGCGCCGTGTCCCTCTGTGTCCCGCGGTCCCCACTGCAAGGCTCTGAGGACCTCGAACAAAAGCTCTCTCAGGATGGTTCTAAGCAATAAAGACAATATTTAGGGCCATCTGGTGATTCCATCCAATTTATTTCCTTGACAAGACTTATAAATAAGAAAGCATAATTTCCAGAAGCAATCATTAAATTTACTATGCAAACAGCAAGCCACAGCCCCCTCTGCACCTTTTCCTTCTCCAGCACACAGGGGGCCTGCTTACGCCGCGAGCATTTTACAGCGCTCCATGTTTTCAAAGCACTCTGCAAAATTAACCAATTTATTCTCAGAGAGAGGAAGGTAGTGGGGCCGCCAGGCGGGGAGGTGAACTGGCCGGGGCTTTCCCGCATCTGAGGAGAGCCCTGCTGCTCTAGGCCGGCATTCGGGCCACCCCTGTGGTCCCAAGGGTGCCCATCTCACGTGAGGTGACCCCTGGACATGGGACATCCCACCACCCTCCAAAGAGCACAGCTCCCTTGTCGCCCCACGCTGAAGGAAGGAACAGCAAAGCCAGCCGCTGCCTCACCCCTGAGGAGCCAGGGCCCACCCCCGGCACCTTCCCCGAGGCAGCCCAGGGCCCAGCCTCAGTCCCGTCCGTCCCGCAAGCACCAAGAGCCCAAACGGCCAGCGGCCAACACTGCCCCCCCTCCCCGAAGCATTCCCCACCCCTGGCCCATGGGCCCTGTGACTTTCAGGGGATTCAGTTTGTTTCTCTCAATGAACGCCCCTGGATGTCGACTCAGGTGAGTAAGGTCCCCCACGTTGGCATAACTCATCCTGAGGACCCTGCAATCCCTCAAAACATGGTGGGAACTCTTTGGGATTATTTCCCAGGGATCCTGATAGTGAGAAATGTATTTTGAATTTGTAGACATTTTTTATTCAAGTATAATTAACATACAATGTTATATTCTCTCCAGGTGCACAGTATAACAATACAGCTGGATGCCATGCATCCCAGTGCTCATCTTGCAAAGTGTGCTCTTTTTTTTTTTTAAGTTTATTTATTTTTGAGAGAGAGAAAGACAGAGGGTGGGCAGGAGAGGGGCAGAGAGAGAGGGAGACACAGAATGTGAAGCAGCTCCAGGCTCCGAGCTGTCGGAACAGAGCCCAACGTGGGGTTCGAACCCACGGACTATGAGATCATGACCTGAGCCGAAGTCAGACCCTTAGCCGATGGAGCCCCCAGGTGCCCCACGAAAAGTGTACTCTTAATCCCCATCACTTATTTCCCCCCACCCCTCCCCTCTGGTAAACATCAGTGTGTCTCTATAGTTAAGTTTCTTGGTTTATCTCTTCTTTCTTTCTTTGTTTTGTTTCAAAATTTCACATATGTGTGAAATCACATGGTACTTACCCTTCTCGGACTGACTTATTTCATTTCGTGTTATACTTTCTAGATCCATCCATGTTGTTGCAAATGGCAAGATTTTCTTCCGTTTCATGCCAAGGTAATATCCCATTATGCATATATCCGTAATCACATATATACACATCTTCCTTATCCATTCATCCATCAATGGACACTTGGCTTTCTTCCAGGTCGTGGCTGTTATAATTAATGCCGCTGTAAAAATAAGGCCACATGTATCTTTAGACTTCGCGTTTTTATTTTCTCTGTGCAAATATCCAGTAGTGTGATTACTGGATCATATGGTAATTCTTTTAATTTTGGGGGGAATCTCCACGCTGTTTTCCAGAGTGGCTGTACCAGTTTGCATTCCCACCAGTATGCAAGAGGGTTCCCCTTTCTCCACATCCTCGCCAACACCTGCTATTTCTTGTNAATATATACACATCTTCCTTATCCATTCATCCATCGATGGACACTTGGCTTTCTTCCAGGTCGTGGCTGTTATAATTAATGCCGCTGTAAAAATAAGGCCACATGTATCTTTAGACTTCGCGTTTTTATTTTCTCTGTGCAAATATCCAGTAGTGTGATTACTGGATCATATGGTAATTCTTTTAATTTTGGGGGGAATCTCCACGCTGTTTTCCAGAGTGGCTGTACCAGTTTGCATTCCCACCAGTATGCAAGAGGGTTCCCCTTTCTCCACATCCTCGCCAACACCTGCTATTTCTTGTGTTTCTGATTTTAGCCTTTCTGACAGGTGTGAGGTGACATTGTGGTTTTATTTGAATCTCCCTGTTGATGAGCGATGTTGAGCATCTTTTCATGTGTCTGTCGGCCATCTGTAGGTCCTTGTTGGGGGAATGTCTCCTCATGTCCTCTGCCCAGTTTAAGCGGATTATTTCTTTGGTGTGGAGTTGCACATGCTCTTTATATATTTTGGATATCAACCCCTTAGAAAAATGTGTTTTAAGAGCGTCTTGCCCATCCAGGCCACGGAATGCCACTCAGCAATAAAAAGAAATGAACCCATGGTGCATGCAACAGCCTAAATGAATCTCAAGGGATTACTGTGGGGTGTTATCACTGTGGCGAGGTGGGCGTGAGGGTCTCCCTGCGCTATTTCCTGCAGCTGCAGGCCGTTCAGCAATTATCTCCAAGTAAAGCATGAAGACTAACCTAAAAAGGTATCGCATCCCAGGACCTGGCTTGGACCTTGGGCCCCATACATCCGGCTCTCTTAACTGGCTTGTGTACTCGCCCCCTGGGCCCAAGCAGACTCTGTGCGCCACCCCAGAAGCCAGCATCGGCGAGACCTGTGGCAGGCTGGCCCGGCTGGGGCCCGGCAGACACCTCGTCATCCATCTGCAAAGCGGTGCCACCGCCTTCTGGTTGACCTCTGGCCAGGTCCGAGCCTGGGGAAAGCGTGTGGAGGTGAGTTCCACATCGTTAGGCAGTATCATCTGTATCTCAAGGGGGAAATGTTCCTGGAACACTGAGCCCATCTGATTGCAGTCGGGAGTGGCTGAGGGCACTTGGGAAGAACCAGGAACAGCACTGAGAGTAGTTCTTACCGCTGCAGCCAGAATCACTCCATAAAGCATAAGTGGGATCAGGGAACTTCTCGGACCCAGTGACCCAAAAGCCCCACTTTTTTCTTCATAAAAACCCAAATCATGACCATAGCTCCATGACCTCACCCAGACTACCCCCATGGACCAGTTCTCTGACTACCTGCCGCATCATTCATCAATTCCAGACACAGTGACCTCCTCACTCTTCTCTGGACAGCCCAAGCACACTTCTACCCCAGGGCCTTTACACATGTTCCTATCTAGAAAGCTCAACCCCTCAATACCTCAATACAATCATGCCGTGACAGATCCAGGTTTTGAGTGACAGAAGTTTATACAAGGAGAGAGGTGGGGGGGGGGAGATGGGGGCCTTCTTAAAGAAAATACACAAAATCACCAATGGAAAATTAGACACAAAAGTAGATTTATTTAGAAGGATCACATAAAACAAACTACAAATTTTAAAAGTTTGATGAAGACCACTTATATCAGAAAATCTAAAATAACATGTCTTATTAATCAGCTTGCAGACACACGTCTATAACCGCGCTTTGCACGTCTGTATTGCTTCTTCCCTGGATGGTGATTTACTGACATCATCTTTGTACACAGGGTAAAACGATGATGCAGCGCATCTGACTGAAATTTGTTTCCCATCTTTGATGTTGGAGGTGCGGTAACACAACATGTCTGTCCTCTACCAACAAAGTCTGGTAAGTTCCATTTTGGTCCATTCCCGTTGTTTTTGTTTTTAAACGAAGGGAGAGAGAGGACCCTGCCTCAACAGTGGGAGGTGCTGCGTAGGCAGGAACAGGCCGGAAAGGCAAGCGCTCCGATCCCGGGCACACACGGACGAGGCCTGCGTCTCCCCCACCGGAAGCGCATAAACACAACGGCGAGAACGTTCTGGCATGGTGTGCTTCAGCCCTAGCCCAGCGCAGGCGCCCAGTCACACCCGCAAGCCAGTCGGCCCCCTCACCGGGAGGCTTGGCCTGCACCCAGGCAAGGGGTCCCACCAGGCGCTACGTAAGCAGCGTCCACAGTCGCAGGCGTGGCCTCAGTCCGCCCACCTACGCCCCACCCCCAGCTCACCGAGGCCGCCGGCCCGGGGCAGTGTGGGGGGCTGGGGGCGTGGGTGCAGGCGGATCCCCGGGGGGAGGGTCCCGACTTCGGGAGAAGCTTCCTTCCTGGGGCTCCGGCCCAGCCCCCTGGGAGAGCCCCCAGCTCTCTCTGACCCAGATCAGGTTTTTGGCCAATGACCCCTGGGGACACCTCCCTTCACGGCCCTTCCGCTCTCTAAGTCCGGGGCCCCTGCTCGTCTAACACCCCCGTGTTTTACACGAATGTCCGACTCTTCCCACCCCGAGAACGTAAGACGCTCATCCTGTTCGCTTCAGGTCAACCTCTGAGCCTAGAGGAGTCCTGGCTCCTGAAGACAGTCAGTCAATAGTCGCTGAACACGTAGAGCCACAGCTCCAGCGTCCCTGACAGGCCTTCCTCTCGCTGCGCACGCGCATCTGGGACGACGGCCCCGCACTGGGGCGGCGGGGTGACGTCATCGCACTGGGGCGGTGTCGGCGGGGGGGCGTCGGCGGGGGGACGTCANCACAGCCTGCGGGGTGACCTGCAGCGATGGCTGCCTTCCCGCCCCTCCAGCGTCCAGGGAAACACTAAACACCGCACCTGGGAGAACGTGGGACGGGAGGAGGTCTCGGGGCGCCGAGGGGGCGAGGGAGCCCCTGCCGTGCACCCCGTTACGGGTCGGCACCCCCAGGGTCCCCTAAAGGCAGCAAGGGGCCGAAGCGCTGGCCCGGCAGACAGGAGAGCTGGGGTGCAGAGCGGGCGCCCGGGTCACACGCGGGA
>NW_027551559.1:9257702-9265508 GCF_008692635.1 Crocuta crocuta
GGAGCGCGCGGGGGGGGGCGGGGGGGGGGCGGTGGCCGCGACGGGCAGGGTCTCCTGCTCAGATGCGCCGAGGCAGCTGTGGGAAGTCCGGTGGGCGTTGGATTTCGGGCGAATACCAGAAAAGTTAGTAAGTTAGTGGTGCGCGTCACCGCTGCCAGCACCTTAGGGTGGGGAATGTCCGCTGTTCTGCCGTCTCCCCCAAACTCTCAGAACCAGCGTAGGGAAGGCGGCTTTTGACGGGGCAGCGAGGGCACAGGGGCGGACCCACCGCCAGGAAAGCTGGGCGTCGGGGGAACCGCCTGGAGCCTCGGAGCCCCTCCCGGTGTAGACAGGGCGGCTGCGCCCCGCAGGTCCAGGCCGCCCCTCCCGCACCCTCCCTCGCTCGCCCCTGCTCCCTCTTCGGCCCCTCCTTCTGGGCCGGAGTCACCAGGACGCACGACGCTCAGAACCAGAGCCGAGGGGACCCCCCCTGCCATCCAGCGCCGGGAATCTCGGGCTCAGCTGCTGCCCTCGGTCTCGCTTTGCCAAACTCCTTGGAGATTTGCCCCGATTCTACGAAGGATAATTTTGGCACAGCTGGGCGTGTCCTCGTGGGGACTGTCGTGGGGACTGTCACACCATGTTCCTCTCCACCCGCTGGGGAGCCCAGGGGACCGCAGACCCCCCACGGCCGGCTGCGAGGACCTGGTAAGGAGTCAGGCTCAGCCGCCGCCGGCTGCGCTCGAGTCGACTCCACGGACTCGGCTGCGTCGGAGAGTCCGGGCCACACCTGGGCCTCTGATCTCAGGACAACCCGGAGAAGGATCCCGACTCCTTCAGAACCTAGGAGGCTGCCCGGGGTGTAAGTGCCCCGAGCTCCCTGCACTGCAGCCGCCCGGGGACCCTCTGCCATCCACGCAGACCACGACCCTGCAGAGAAGGGGCGCACAGTGCAAGGCGTGGGTCTACACTGCCCCGTGCTGGGAGCCTCACATTTTACCCCAGACTTTTTTCCACTTGGTTAAATATGCTCGAATTAACAACCAAACCCAGAGCCCACATTTTTAGATCATAAAAGGGCTTTCCTGATGTCCTCGATATGTTGCAGAAGGAGGGCCTAAGGAAAAGCAGAATCGTGTGGGCTTTTTCCCCTTTTGTCTTAATAGAGAACGTTTCCTCCAACTTACTCATTTTGTTGTGAATCTTGAAAAATGTCAACTCTAAAAGAAAGTTTTTTCAAATTAGCACCGTGAGCAACCACATACATCCCCCCCTCCTCCCCGTATGTTTACCGTCATGCACACTGCCTCGGCCGGCGCCTTCCTCTGTGTCAGCCGGTTCCCTGCCGTGTGCACTCACATACTCACACACATACTCATACACATCCGTACACACTCGCATTCTAACACTCACACTGCTACACAGACACAACACTCACCTCACACACACTCTCACTGTCACACACTCATACATTGTGTACTCTGACATGCACTCACACATTTGCATTCACACACACACACCAACACATCACATTCGTGTTACACACTCACATCTCCCACCACACACACTCAAACACACCACACACACACGCTCACAGATACACACACTCACACATTTTACCTGGACCACTTGAAAGTAAGCTGTAGACCTCACTACCTCCCCGCCCACACCCGTCAGAGAGATGGTCGCCTGTGCCAACGGCGTCTGCCAGGGCATTATCAGCCAAGGGCTTAACTCCCGTATCAGAGCATCATTATGGCTCACAAACTTCCTCATTTGTCCCCAAACCGTTCTTTTGTCTTTAATTCAATCCGAGCCCAACCAAGACTCAAGAACAGAAATCAGTGTCTGTGTGTCTTCATTTTCCCTTCCTCCCTCGCTCCATTATTTGTTTTGTCCTTCCTGGTCTTGACATTTTGGAAGAATGTTTCACGTTCTGATTTGTCTTTTTGTTTCTTCATGATTGGACTCAGGTTGAATATTTTGAGCAAGCACAATTGACAGTTAATGTCCCGTACGGCCCACTGCACCTTTCGGAAGGCACGCAGGTCCTCTCTTCTACTGGGGGTATTAGCCAATGTCTTGGTTGAGGTGGAACAGTGCAGGTGCCCATCCACAGGGGAGGTTGACTGACCCCTGGGACCCCACGCAACAGAGTGCTACCCAGACTCTCAAGGATGCTCCCAATGTCAGTGTGCATGATTTCCAGATATGTATTTCAGCAGAACAAAGAAATAGAAAACAAGTATAGACAGCATGCCACTTTCTTTTCTTTTTTTTTTTAACAGTTTATTGTCAAGTTAGTTTCCATATAACACCCAGTGCTCATCCCCACAAGTGCCTCCTCCATGCCCATCACCCCCTTCCCCCACACCCATCAGTCCTCAGTTTGTTCTCAGCATTCAAGAGTCTCTCANGGCTCTGAGCTGTCAGCACGGAGCCCCACGCAGGGCTTGAACTCACGAACCACTAGATCATGACCTGAACCAAAGTTGGACACTTAACTGACTGAGCCCCCCAGGCGCCCACAGCATACTACTTTTTAAAAATGAAGGATGGGAAAATAAATGAATGCGTATACATCCTTGCCTATCTTTGCAAAAAAATAAGCACAAGAAAGATACAACAGAAACTGATGAGTATATCTTGCAGGAGCTCTATCGGATGGGCTGGGAAATGTCACAATGGGGGCTAAGTCTTCTTGAAGAACCCTCTGGCATGTGGTTTTAACCTTTGGACACAGACACATCTTTCACAGTCAGAATAGTAACATAAAACGATTTTTGAAACTTGAATGCTTGCATTGAATTCACCAAGAAAAAGTGTAACTGTGATTCAGTGGCCAGTGTAACTAGGACGTAAAAAGAACGAATCCCAGCCACCTGTGGGCCAGTTGCTGTGTGAGCCAAAAGGCAGTCAGAGCCCGGCCCTGTGGGAATGGCCACATAAGAAAAGGGCTTGGGGTCGGGAAGCCCCTCTCAGGTGTGTTGGCCAGTGTCTGGAAGAACCTTTTCATTTCCGTGTCAGGATGTTCCCCTTGGAACAGCATTCAACTTCCCTGATTATAGGTCATGCAGTAAGTTTCATCTCAGGACAAGTCTGTTGCCTGTGAATCTGGTCAGTGGCAGACTGGGATCTGACCAGCCCCGAGGTGGCAGTGGACCAGCGCTGTGGCCGTGCACCCCCATGGACAGCAGACTGTCCTGCTTCCTGCTCAAGGGGGAGGGGGAGGGGGAGGGGGGCCCTGGAGGAGCCCAGGCAGCTCAGGACTCCACGTCCTGTAACAACTATGCAGCCACAAGGCAGCCAAGTGTCCCGGGAATGCCATTTCATCTCAACAGATGTGGTTTAGAGGCATATAAGTGGCACCCACTGAGATCGGTAATGGACTTATTTCCTGGGCTCTAAATCTTGACATAGCGTTTACTATCTGGATTCAGATGAAGACCATGAAAAATGTACAAACTCAGACATCTCTGTTAGACAGGCCATAAAAGGCACGTGTTGAATAGCTTGTCAATACTTCCCATGTCCGTCTCCCCACGTGGAGAATTAAGTGGAGCCCTGATGGCTGCCGATCGGGTGAAGGGGGGCCGGTTGCCGTTATCACGGAGTCCCGGCTGGGATTTAATGAAGAGTGAGATGCAGGCACACGACATGCAGAGCCCCCAGCGTTTTCATAATTACGGGCACGATTTCCCAGTGGGCTGTGCATGTCTCCACACATGTGTGGTGCAATGGAAAAAATGTGATTTCAGACTCCAGCACCCCCAGGGGCCGGGTCCAGGTCTGGCACGTCCTTCAGGATCCCTAAGCCTCGAGGGATTCATACGCTCCAGTATTCTGCTCTCAGTTTCCTCACCTGTAAATGGGTTATTCTTGTATTTGCCTCCTGGGGTTCCGTGAGGGATGAACGTGGTGATGGATTGATAAGTGGGTGTCTGAGAGGCGTGTGACACTTGTGAGCTCCTTCCTTCTGAGCCCCAAGCTGCCCCTCTTACAAAGTCAGGAAGTGAGGAAACATGGACCAAACGAGAATCATGATTTCTAACGTATAGTGTATAAAACCATAAAAGTACCCGTATGACCACCTCTGGCTCTACGTTCATAAAGGGAATCTCGCACAATTACCGGTTCCCCCACGTAAAACTCCTTCCTCCTCCCAACTGGTCTTTCTGTCACATTTTTTCCCCACTGTAAATTTTAACCAGTGCAACAGACTAAGTTAACCAGGACGTTTTATGCTGGTGCTGAGGAGGCTAATCTGGGGTGCTCCGTGTTTGGTATTCTATGGTTCCACAATGGTACAGGGTGTTAGCTCTCTACCAGAAGTAAAATATGGGCACCTAAACTTAATGAGTGGGACATGGAAAGTTCCATCATCTAAACTTGAACCCACACTGAAAGTGCCCAGAGCCTTCCCTCTGCCCCTCCTCCCACATCACCTACTGGAGGACACCTCAGTGCACTTGTGGGTTCAGAAGGTGACTGCCTTCCACTCCCCATTTCCCAGTTGTTTTGGCCCGACCGCGTCCATCTTCAGCCATCGCCTATGATCAACGCAACAAGACTTTGTTGGCAGAGAAAAGCAGTCTCTAGGACAGAAATGTTCACCCCAAGATTATACATTTCAAGATGTCTTCATTTAAAGTAAAATGTTGTCGAACCTCAGGGTCTGAGATCACTTAGGATGCTTGACACCGACAAAGAAATATGGGGTGAGGGCTCCACATGGAAACGCTCCTTTGTTTAGTCTCTTCAGGAAATTCTTGGGCCACCGATTCTTCCTCGTCCTCCCGAACGGAGTCATGTCAGGGGCAAACATTCCCCAAACAAAATAGTGGTGAAAGAGTGGCAACTACTTTGCCTGGTATATTAGTAAAAACTCGACGGGAATGTACGGGGATAATATTGGCCATGGAAGGCATGACTACTGCCTTTTCAAGGATGTTCCAGATGTTGAAACGCTGGATTCTATTCCTGCTATAGGTCCTGCCAGGGGAACTGCCATATGTTTATTTTTTATGTTGATTTTTTAAGGAATCTCTACACTCAATGTGGGGCTTGAACTCATGACCCCAAGATTCAGAGTCCCATGCTCCACTGACTGAGCCAACCAGACACCCCTTAGGGACTGCCATATATAAAGCAAAATGATGGCAATAAAAAAAAACACCTAACCTATTAGATATTTTGCTTGCTAAAAAGGTTGGATTGACAATTTAAAGGCCAAGGCTAGTTAAGGAGTGAGGTGGGAGGGAACAGAAGCACACAGTGTTCTGAAGTCTCTGTGCACACACAGCTACCCAGGAATCGGCTCGCATATCCTGGAATGTAAGGGCAGATCTGGGACTCTGGAGGAGGCTCAGATGGAGCCGATGGGCACCACTGCTGGGCGGCCTGACCCAGGGACCCCAGGGACAGAAGTGGCACTGAGATGGGATACACAGTGCCGTCTGCTCAGACACCATGTCCCCATGATGGGGACACAGCCAGGGCCACACAAGAGTGCCCCTGCCAGTTTCCAGCTGCATGGCTTGGGGAAGCCCCTTAGCCCCAAACCCCTCAGTGTGTGCGTCTCCAGGATGGGGTCCGGCCACCCATACGGTTGTCTTAAATAGTCAACTGCACCTTGTCCACAATGGGCTGGGCAGGAGGCGGGGAGCGTGGACTCCCTTCCTGGATGACGGCCCCTGGAGTAGATCTAGGGATGTCTTGGTCTTCCCACCAAGTGGATGGTCCTGGATGCCTTCTTTCGGGCAGCTCAGTGGAATCCCCATGCGAACTGCTTCATTACTGGGGCTGAGGGGTTTCCTTGTGCCTCCCGAGCCCAGAGGACCAATGAGCAGAGAACCCACCATGTTCTGTCAGCATAGGAGTGATTCAGGGTCCTATGCCCACTCTTCTCCCCCTCCCCATTTCACTGTAACNTCTTGTGCCTCCCGAGCCCAGAGGACCTACAAGGAACAATGAGCAGAGAACCCACCATGTTCTGTCAGCATAGGAGTGATTCAGGGTCCTATGCCCACTCTTCTCCCCCTCCCCATTTCACTGTAACCCATCACCTCTGCAAAGGCAAAAGTTGTTCTTTAGCACCTCACCTACATGGACTTCCAAGTGCAAAAGAGTATTTGGTGGGTCAGGCTCACCATTCTGACCACCAAGAATGGAAACCGTGCAGCAAGTTCTGATGGGCTGCGAGCCTCCACGATGGCTACAATGATTTATGTTTAGGTATAAGCCCAGCTGATAGCACAGAGCTGAGAATACAACCATGGTTTCTTCTAGAAAACAGTGAGGACACACAGCATGGCTGGTTGTGTCGTCCAGACACAGAACAACCACTTCCGACCCACCGTCCAAGGAGTCAGGAAGGAGTACCGTTAACGCGCAGAGTTGTACAAAGCACAAAGTTTCTGTGTACACAGAGGGGAGGAATCTAATGGAAAGTTCAACCATTCCAAAAATGAAGCTCATAAAATATTTTTGAGCAAATGACTCTGCTTTTTACAGTTATTTACTGGATTTTATAGCTCAATGTTAACTCCAGTCTTAAATTAAAATGACTTAGACTGTGCAAAAGTAGCAATGCTTTTCAATTTTCATTCCCAGAATAGCAATGCATGGTTTTAATGTTTAGTTGGGGTTCCTTGGATGTCCCCAAAAAATGTGTTATGCATTGCTGTAGATATTAGAATTAATTCAACAGAAAAATAGAAGACACATTACTTCTCTCCCCTCCTTCCCACCATCAACCCAACAACATGGCCCTGTCCTCCTGACACCATGTAGCAGCCTGGCTCAGGAGGCTGACACTGGGCAGGAGGCAGAAGCAAACTTTAATAACTCTCTCCTGGAGTTGCCTGACATCCAGAGCAGCCATTTCTGTGCTTGATCTTCTCCGTCGGGAACGTTTTTGTTTGTGCTAACTTCCTGGCAGAATTGACTCGTTACTTGGTAAAAGTGCCAAAAGGTAAGTGTGTCCTCCAGCCGGGGCAGCATCAGATCCCAAAAGGTGGGAAGGGGTGGAAAATGCCCCAGAAGACTGGAAGCCTGTGTCTCACCTGGAAACAGAGGCAGAGGTGGCAGTCGTTGGGCACCTGGGAGCCATCCGAGCTCCAGGTAAAGGGAGGAGGGCCTTGGGCCACCCAGCCCGATGTCCCCCGATGACAGAATGACACAGACCTCCACTGTCCCTGCCTGTTACCCCTGGACTCCACCCACTGCCATTCCTTCTACTTCCTCCCTGAGCTCTGTAGGGAGTGTCCCTGGGGTTTCTGAGCAGCTTGGGCCATTTGCAGTGAGCCCCAGTCCTGGCAAGGGGAGGCCCTTCACCCCAAAGCCACGCAGTTGGGCTTGTTTCTCTGCCCCTGTGATGGAGTAGGTGTTGCCACGTGCCGACTCGGTCTGCTGAGTCATTAGGTCAATGGGAAATGAACTCCGATTACAGCTGAGCGTCTGCTGACGGCCACCTGTCAAAGCCGGGGTGGTAACACTTCACCAGTTGTGGGGGGGGGGAGGTACTGGGCTAGCCCTTGCTTCCCAGACCCCTGCAGGGGACAGATGGGGGAGGGGAGAACAAGGGAACCCACACACTTGGAAGAACCCCCCACGACTCCTGAAGACAAGTTGAACCACCCCCTTAGAACTCGAAACCTTGTGGCCAGAGACAGGAAACCGCCGAGATACCCCAGAAGGTCGACTGCTCCTCACCTCTGGGACCTCTGCCTCCACCCCGAGGACAAAATGCAGAAGGGAGCCCGTGTTTGTGAAGCACCTCCTCTGCCCCGGAGGCTGTGCTATGCGCTGTCCCCGCTTCACCCCTTC
>NW_027551559.1:9265828-9266058 GCF_008692635.1 Crocuta crocuta
GGGGCACAAGGCCCAGCATCCTTCCCGAGCTCAGGCTGCTCGAGGGGGCAGCAGAGATGGCCACCCCCATCCGTCCGCGTCGGGGTCCTTCTGCCCCGCGGCAAGGGCGCCCTGGAGGAGAAACACCTCTTCCTGACACACGTCAGCTGGGCTTGATGCGCTGCCCCCTGGTCCTCGTGTGGGGAGTGGGGGTGGGGGGCAGGGGGCAACCCCCGTCTAAAGATTAAACC
>NW_027551559.1:9266124-9279663 GCF_008692635.1 Crocuta crocuta
TCAAACCCCGTGTCTGCCCTGAGACCCTTGTGTACGGGAGAGAGTAGACGGAGGGTGAGCCGACCCGTGGGGGCCGCAGGTCTCAGGACCTGAAAGAAATGGCCCGTCCAGGGACGCGCTGCGGGGGGACGTGGAGCCGCTGCAACCATCCAAGGGATCACCTCCGCCCGCTGCCAGGAGCGGGCCGGCCGCGGAAAAAGCCTCTGCTGAAAGAAAGAACCCCCGCTCTTCCCGGGTACAGTGTCTTCCATCACGACACAGCCGGACGTGAGGTGCCTCTTCTGGGCTGAGGGCTCTGTGAACTCCCACTTACCAACTAAAAGCTGCAGAAAAGCTCCCATCATTCTGGAAACAGCAGCCGCCTGGACACCCTCCCGGGCGAGGGGGCGAAACAGAGCTGCAGGCCGCAGCCGAGAGGCCGGGGAGGGGGGCGTCCCGGGAGAGGAGCGAGGTGCGAGGGTCCGGCCAGGCCCACCCCGGCCTCCCCTGCCCGGCAGGCCTGCTGGCGCTCAGCACCCAAGCCGCCCCCTTGGGACCGGGAAGGGGGCGCGGGGAGCCCGCCTCAAAGGTCCGTCCGTCAAGGCTGGGGAGCACGTGTCCTGGGCTCGCACCGGGGACGCCGGCCTGTGACCTCTGTCGCCCTCCAGATGCCACGCGGCACTTGGGGGCTTGGTGCCACAGCCCCCGGGGGGAACTGTGTCCAAAATGGGGACCCCCAGGTCAGCGTGGAGATTTCCAAATGTTCTAGGCAAATCGTGTGGCTTCTCCCCGTCTCTGGAGTCCGGGTCCTCTGCCAGCTTTCCGGCTGACCTGACCGGGGCCGGAAGGTGAGGGACCGGGAGAGAGACGCACGGGGGCCGTGGACCCGCGCCTGCAGGCCGCCGCTTCACGTCGTCGGCGCCGCCCAGGCTGCCTGCCCTCGGGGCCCCCGGGCCCCTCACCAGNAGAGCGGGCCCTGCCCGGGGGCTCCCACCAAGGTGCTTCTCCGACTCAAAGGAGCCCCCCGCCCGTTTCGGCCTGGGCCACACGACGGGAGGGTGACTCTGCACCCAGATCACGGGCGGCCCAGCCATTCGGTGCAAGATGTTACCGCTTGAAAGCAACACTCTGAAGGGGGGTCCAGCTAAATCCGTCCCTCACTGTCTGTAACCCCCTCGTGAAAGGGGGACGTGTGCTCTCGGTGCCTCGGCCAGGAGCAGCCTTCCAGGCTCCCTGCTCCACAACGCAGAGGTGTGCGCTCAGCGGGGCTCAGCCGGTCACCTCCCTCCACGGGGCCCCAGAATGCCCCTCCCCCAGGAGGGCCCCTCCCCCACAGCCCTGGGNGTGTGTACAAGTCAAACTTTGTAAAATACTGTATTGGCCCAAATTAAGCAAAGGAGAATCAATACACAAATAGCTAGAAGCCCAAATGGTTACGACTGTTCATGGCCACGGCGGGGAAACTCTAGACACTATGAGACCATAGACCTGTTTCAAACTCCAAATACCCACAGCGGGATCTCGACCGCAGGAAACCAGAAGGCTTTGACCTGAGGATGTGGTCTCCCCGATCCCAGCCCTTGCGAGCGGACCATCTGAGATATCCATGAACGTCTTCATAAGAAGCTTCTATAGTGATTTCAAGAAATCAGTCTGATGTGCTGCTTGCCGATTATACTAAAATTCTGTAATACAAATGAGACCAGGGTCCGACGTCTTTGAAATGTACTGTGTTAAAAATGGTAGGCACAGGTTAAAAGATACAGATTCGGAACACCAGGATTTACATGAAATTATCACACAGACTTTGACAGAGTCCTGGACTGATTCAAAAGAGCAAGCTTCATATGAAGCTGTCTCATTCTCTTTGAAACGGCCTTGATCTCCGCATAGTCATCTATTAATTATATTACAGATAAGGTAAATAAAAGTGTTGCGGTATGGAGATCACAGCTCTTTTCTTCTTGTGGAAACGAAAGGTATGGTCTCCTGTGAAGTCTGCGGGCAGCGAGGGAGGATGAAGGTACCCGATAGCGGAGAGACTGTATTTATTTTGACACGTGATGGAAAGATCTGAAGTTCAATAGCTGAGGGCAGAACCGGAAGGGGGCAGCACAGACGTGGCACGGGGGAAGGGGGCCAGGAGCGTGCGGGTGTGAGGCCGGAGCTCAGGGTGAGGGAAGTCTTGGGTTTGAAAACACTGCTATCACTGCTGTCGTTGTTGATGCTTGAATAGACTGTAGTTTGTAGAGCAGATTTGGGTACATGGCAAGAGTGAGTGGGAGCACAGAGAGCTCCCATATACTTGGCCACACACACAGCATCCCCGCCACCAGCACCCGGCCCCAGGCCCACGCACCTGTCACCACGAACGCACCTTCATGGGCAAGTCATTGTCACCCAAAGTCCATACTTTATGTTAGGTGTTTTTAAATGTTTTAAGTTTATTCATTTATTTTGGGAGAAAGAGAGAGGGGGTGGGGGAGCGGCAGAGAAAGAGGGAGAAAGAGAATCCTAAGCAGGCTCTGTACTCTCAGGGCAGAGCCTGATGTGGGGCTCAAACTCACGAACTGTGAGATCATGCCCTGAGCCGAAATCAAGAGCCAGACGCTTAACCACCTAAACCAACCAGGCGCCCCCACATTACGTCTTTTAAAATTACATTCATCAGACACATGGTGGGATTCATCCTAAACCGGATGGTGTTGTCCGTCTGTGTGCTCTGGGTAAGCGTGAACTCTACCGGGGGGGCCCTCACTCACAGGGACACGTTCTGTGGCTGTGCTACTGGAACTTTTCCATGGCGAAGGTGATTAGGAAAAGCTGTTCTCAAATTTTAGAGAGAGAAATACACTCCCTGATCCATGGGGTGGAATTCTAAGGCCTCCACAGTCACTCACCAGGGCGGTTTGTGTTTCCGGGAAATGCGGCGAGTTAGGGACAAATCCCAACAGATGAGTCCTTTGGCCGTCGCCCATATCACATCGCTCAGAGGGTGGTTTGTAACAGAGTGTGAATAAGTATGTGTTGAGTGAGCGGGTCCACCGTTAGGCGTTGCCTTTTTGTTTGCTCCTGACTTTATTTTCGGTTGTGGTACCCCTATTAAACCATAGTGTCGCTGCATTTGCCTCTACTTCCCACGCTCTGGATATCACACACTAACTTTCCTAACCCTATAGTGCCAACTTTATTGTGAGCATCTGAGACCATTTTTAGAATCGATGGGAAATAAGGAAATAAACTTACTAGAGCAAATGCATGCTTTAGATGTCTACATCAGGCTTAATGTATAGCACGTAGGTGGAAGCCAAGTTCATAACCTTATGTGTCACTGTGACCTATTATGGTTTTTGATTGCTTCCACTGAATGCACCTTCAGAGCTTCTCGTAAAACACCACCCACTTTAGGCTCTAGAAGATTCTGAATGAATCCTCTCCTTCCCCAGGTTTTCCTGTGTTTCCTGCACACATTCATCCCATAGGAGGTGTCTGAAGGTTCCAGATGCCAGATATAAAATCCTGCACCAGGCAGTCATGGTCTCAGCCCGGAAGACGGGGCCGTGCTTTCCCTGGGAAAGGGGTAGCAAGGCAAAAGTCCTGGGGTGCGGAGGGCTGTGAATCTGTGTAAACGTGTTTTGAGAGTCCACAGGATGATACTTCTAAAAACTAAACTTCATCCGAAACTCAGGGCTACTTTTTGGTAATGTTGGTGCACATATCAGAGGGGGGGAAATGAGTCGTTTAGCATGTAGTGAAAGAAATAATTACTTCTGGAAATAGGCTGTTTTTAAACAATACCTTAGAAACTATGCAAGTGAAGATACAAATTGCAGCAAAGGAAGAGTAACACGAATCGAAAGTACAAATCGAAGCCCCGGCGGGAGGGTCTGAGAATACAGAGGGAGGGTCTCAGAGGTGGAGCCCTAGGCGTCTAAAGAAGGTTTAGGCTCTAAGGAAGTAGGTACAGTTCTGACGAAGTGAGGTGAAGAAGGTTAGGCGTCTATAGAAGGTTCTGAAGAACCTCACGCGAGGTTTCACGTTGCTAGCGGAGCTGGGGAAGAGAAGGGCGTGTTCACCTGTGGCTTCTGTCTCTCAGACGCCGTGCCCACTTGCACAGGAAGCTTCTGGAATTTGGAGATGTGCACTTTCAGTGCGGCCACAAGGAGCAAAAGGAGAGAAGCCTCAGTCCCTTGAATCTCCATCAGGTCCTCCCAAAACGTCCCAAATAGAACTAGCTAAGTAAAAGCTCTTGCCATGGAAACACAGCTTCGAGACACGGCCCCAGTCCAATTTCTAACCATAAGCCCACCCCGGACCCCAGCATAAAACCTCAGCACAGTCTGAGATTTGACACCCCACTGCTCCATAGGAGCCAGAGGTCTGATAGTCCAGGACAGTGTGACAGAACTCCAGCCACACCCCGCTGTCAACACCGCCACATGGGCTCCGACCGACCCACCCTCTAAACAATTGTCTGCTTTCCATTCAAAACCGCTTTTCAGCTATAGCTTTTCACTTATTTATGGTTTGCTTATGCCAAGACTGTAAGGATAAATGGCAGCCATTATCCATGTGTAGCTATGGAGAACCCAAGCTCATAAAACCCGGTTTAGCTAGCTAATTAATCATGAGCTTCACATTCGGGGGCGGGGGGTGGGGGCTAAACAAACCCTGCTTGGCTACAGCGGACACAGCGTAAGAAGCTTTGTAATCTTAAAACAGCCACTATCAACGCAACAATGACATTTTGGATGGAAAAATCAATGTTTTCCCTTCCCTCCTGTTAACCTCTCCAGCCATCTCCTTCCCTTCCCTGGGCTCAGATAACATAACTCACCATGAAAGCTGGACAGAAACGGCCTTGGGCATGACCACAGGACACACAAATCCATCTCATCAGCAAAGGCCGCTTTACCCCAATGACCAAATCACCCCTTTCAACTCTCCTTATTAATCCTCGAAATTCCCCGGGAAAAGAGGCAAGTTGTTTCTATGCATAATGCAAGAAGGCGCAAGTGCCAGCTGGGCGTTTCCAGAGAAGAGGCTGGTGGCTGTGAGATAAACAGGTGCCCCCAGACCTGCCTGGGTGCAAACTCATGAGTGCAGTGGGGGGTGGGGGCGAGGAGGCTGTTCTGTCCCCGTGAGGCAGGCCTGTAGCAGCCACAGGTGCTCCTCCAACAGAAAGCATTTCTCTTCTCCTGGTACTGATGTGCCTGGAGCCTGGGTGCTCAGCATGGTGGTGACATGTCAGCTCTGGTGCCAGCGGCAAGTCCCCAGATGCCTGGTGAGGGCCAGAGGACCTCTCTCTCAACACTGAGCCCTGTCCACAGGAGTGGCCTGGCTGCCTTCTCTCACGGTCACAGTCACACTCCCTCCTTGGGTCCCAGCCCTAGTCGCCCCACACATCCTTGGGAGCTCCCATCGGGTGGGAGGCCCCTTCCCCTCCCTGGATGTTCAGCAGAGCAGCTCTCCCTGCAAGGGTCTGTAGTGCTCATCTCTCCCTCCGGGGTCTGATCGCCTGGAACTGGGCTGCACGAGTTCAACACGGGGTCCTGGTATCTGTGACTGTATCACCTGGACAGCGCACACAGCATCTCAATCTCAGTGTCCTCATCTGGAGAATGAGGATATAATAATAATAGCACCTGCCCTATTTCTTCCCATTTATAAGGCAGACACTTCATGCTCTCTCTTGAGAAGCACAGTGGAAAGTGTGTGTGTGTGTGTGTGTGTGTGTGAGTGTGTGCGCGCACACTTTGATCTTGGCAAGGGACAGCACTGGGAGCACCTAATGATCAGGACAAGGTGACATGTGATATGAGTTACATTTGCAAAGCCCTCCCCGGCCACGCTTACCATCGAGTAGCAAGACCAGAGGAGATGCCGACAGGCTTTCCCAGTAACCCAGGTGAGAGCAGGTGGTGCACGGGACAGGCTGTGGGGGGGGCGGTGAGGGAGGGAGAGGTGTTGGGGGCAGCGTCAGCCCTTTGCTGATAGACAGGCCATGGGATGAAGGAAAGAGAGAGCCCCATGTTTCCCACCTGAGCACGGGGAAGATGGTGGTCTCGTTCATTTCCAATGGTAGCGAGCATGCGCAGCAGGTCTCAGGTGAAGGAGATCAAGGACCCTGCTGGACACTGGGGGTGCAGTGCCCACGGGGTGTGGACCTGGATCCACGTGGGGGCATTCAGCGAGGCCGGGCTACCTGATCCACAGTCCTCTGCACAGTGATGCTCCTTAGGGTGACCAAGTGGACACAGTCACTTAGGGGCAGTGCAGCTGGGCGTGAGAAGACACCTTGAATGGCCCCAGAATTCGCATCCAGGAGGAGCCAGTAGACATGACAGGAAAGAGGTGGCCAGTGAGCTGGCGAGGACCAGGGACAGGAGAGCGATGCTGGCACCCACGCCGTGACAGAGGTTGCAGCCAGCGGGCCCGCAGTGCCGAGGCGCACAGAGGCGAGGGACGCCGAGGCAGCTGTCTCAAGGCGTTCATTTGGCGTGAAGACACAGTCGAACTAAACAGGGGCATGAGATCAGGACAGCAGGGCTCTGTTTGTTAGTTTTAGAAGGAAATATTAGAATGGGTTTGCACGTGCGTGAGAACAATTCCAGGAGGCAGAAAACAACAGACCCAATACTGCAGAAGACAGACGCTGTACGCGGCCAGGCGGAGGCTCAGTACACGGAAGGGTACGTGATCTCCGGCAGGAAGGTGGCATCTGGTCTCAGCACAGGGACGCTTCCTCCCCATCACAGGGGCCAGGTCTGGGGTCCCAGGCTGTGTGGTGGGAGGCTGAGGGGGCTCTTGTCTGTCACGGGCCGTCAGTGGGAGTGGGGTGCAGGGCGTCAGGAGGGAGAAGTGTGCAGTGGTGGGAATACAGCGTTGTTCGATCCACAGGCACAGACAGTGAGCCATGCTTCAGTTCCCTCCGTGGCTCTCCGTGGTCGGCCAAGGGCTTTGAGGGGCGGAGCAGGAGCTGAGTCCCTGAGTGTGTCCTGTCTTGCTCTGCGTACATCTGTGGGTAGCGTGACTACACTTCCAGGCATAAGTAGGTTCGTAGTAGATGTGAGCTCCTGCTGAGGGTCCCACGGATGTGTAACCTCACCGGCCTCACGGAATCCCACAGATGGAGGGAATGGTGGCCAGGCACGGTGACTACCACTTGGCTCCCCACCTCCACCTGCCCCCACCCCACTCACCCTAATGACACAGGACAACCTTCGCCTGACATGGGGCCCCATCTGGGCCAGACCAACCCAAAGAACAACCCGCCCTTAGGCTTCTGGGAAAGGTTTCCTTTGCTTCTAACCAATCAAGAGTTCAAGAGAGAACATCTGTCTTCCTGGAAAGCTGAGGTCATGGGCATATGACCTCTGGAACTGCCACGGCTTTCCTGTGGCCTCACACGGACACATTTCCTCGGGCTGGCCGAGGGGGCAGGGCGGAAGGAATGGAGGGGTTGGGCCTCTGGCGGCACCACGGGGCTGCTGTCCACGACCGGGGCCACCTGTGTCTAGAAGATGGTCCCTGGGACAGTAAACGGTCTCAGCATGTTGGCCACTGTCCGTGAACATCTTACCATACAGAAGACGTGCTAAGTGGTGTGATCACAGCGGAGGGCAATCTAAGCTCATTTTACATATTGTGGCAGGGGGTTGGTGGGGGGAGGGGACAGTCCTGCTGAAAAAGTATATGCACCGACTGAGCCAGGCTGCAGATCAGGGCACAAATTCACTTGGTCACAACCAGTGTCCAAAATTAGAATAGAAAATACCAAAGTGTGTTGTATGGACTATAGTAACTGTGTCTTAACAAAGCCCTTTTTCAGTCATGAGTGTGTGTGAATGTACGCGTATGTGTCCAATGCATACATTTCTGTCTGGGGCTATGGAATTGTCTGCTTGTGCTCGTGGAAAAGAAAACTAAGTTTGACTCCACTGTACTCAATGACACCAGGGCCCTGTCCTGATCTACGACAAGGTGGAGGGGCTGAGCAGGCGCCCCGGAAACAGAGGCCTCAGCACGCCTGGGCTCTGCACCCCGTGTCTGTACACTTCCTGTTGCACACACAGCTCAATTTCTCCCATTACTGGTGAGTGTAAAATAAGTGTGAGTGCCAATAATGAGAACCTTCCAGAGGAGGACTTCCAGAGCAGATTCAGTGAGAGAGAATTGAACAAGGTAAACTGAACAAGGTGGGGCGCCTGGGGGCTCAGTCAGTAAAGCGTCCGACTTCGGCTNACACTAAAATAAAAATTGAAAAATGGAAATTGTAATTAACTTGTCATCAGTCATGATCTCATAAAGTAACCAGTAACGATGTGTTTCCTGCCCTGTGGATCGACTGCAAAGCCCAGGACCGTCTGTGGTCTTCGTCCCGCCTCCAAGATGGGTTCCCTGGCGTTAATGGAATTCCCAGTGCCTGTGTATGAATGAAACAGAGACTGTTATGTGAAGACAGGGGCAGGAAGGCTTTCCCCCAAGAAGCCAGGGAACTGTGTGCCTCTTTTTGCTTTTGCGAAAGCTTGTTTTTAAATTCACCATACAGCTAAAACATTAATTTTTATAAGGTTATTTTTAGAAACTGAGAAATGCCATTGGGGGCTTTTATCTGAGACATTGAGACATAAGCCTACTGACTCACATTGTGGGTGTGGCGACAGTGAGGACCTGACCACGGTTACCACAGGGATCCCTCTAGAAGTAGACCAACTCGTAACGGTGCTCCGTGGAGTTCATCACCTATTAGACATGCATCTGGTGATGCCCAGGGATGTTGGCCCATCAGGAAGCATGTCTTTATGGCATACATGTTTATATGGGATGGTGTGTATGTGTGTGTGTGTGTGTGTGTGTGTATGGCTTGTGTTGTTGTTTTGTATGAGATGGCCTTTCATCTCCAAGTAGCACTTGGAGTACTGAGCTCTCCATTTCCAGGGTCCCACCGTCCCATGAGGGACTCTCCTGTCCTTGTAGATGGTGGGTCTAGAATCCAGTGCGTTCATGCTACACCCGCCGTCATGGGCTGGAACACACGCGCAGGAATCATGTCTGACTTCAAAGGACATTCTGCCGACAAGCCCAGTTCTCAGAAAGAGATAGTTTAATTAATTTTGTAACTCAGAGTGTGTTTCAAAACTGTTCACATTCTTCTACTTTTTTTTCTGATTGCAAAATTTTTATTTCTCATTAAAAAGATGCCAGGAACTCATATAAGTGTAAAGAAGAAACATAAATCACTAATACCCCACCACTTAGGAGGGAAGGCATTGCTTAATATTTTTCCAAATTCCTCTCCAGGCTCTTTTCAGTATATATGGGAGTAAATATAGAAATACGGCTACATATATATTTTTCCAGAATAGGGATCAAATTATATCCACAGTCAGTACCCATCTTTTGTCATTTGTTATTAACACAGAAACATGCTCATATTGTTAAGTGTTTTGTTTTTTTTTTTTGAAACTTGCTTTTTAATGCCAGTACCTTTTCCCATTGGGTGGTTGGATCAAAATCCGTTGAATTAAAGTTTTCCTTTGAGACTTTCAAGTGGATTCACGCTTCCGTCTCATAAATAATGTGGTAAACACAGATCTCTTCCCGAAACACTCACGAATGAACTTTTTCTCTCCTTGCCCTTCCAGGTACTCTCCTTCCTTATTTTTCCTAGGGTTCACTCATTTTTTAAAAAAACATAAGCAGGAAAAATGCCCTTGGATCGCTCTGAGGTTGAAAGTCAAAATTAGTGCCACTAATGCAACTTTCGCCTCGGGGGAAAGGCCATTTCTGCAGGATTAAGAACAGATCCAAAATGCAGAGCCCGAGGTCAGAGGGGAAGTCAAAGACAGAGTCACCTTGATGGGCGTGCTGGAGGCCGGTGGCTCCCCGTGGATTTAGAAAGGTCAGTGGCTTTGAGATAACCAGCTCTCCAGACCCCAGCTGCTCCCCCAGGTCTGAGCAGTGACGAGGCTTGGGGTTCCCTGTGCGGGCCGTCCGGGCGATATGAGGGACCACAGAGAGCACACGGTGGGGGTTCGTGTTCTTTTTCTGTTAGCCTGGGTGAGCACTCCAGCTGCGTCCTGTGAACGCCACGGTTAGGACGGCCAAGCTCTCGTGCTGGCCATCTGTAAGTCCACCATTCTATTTAAAAGCAACCCCTCAGATGGAGTCTTCTGTTACTGAAACACGGTCAACAAAACTGGAGCCTCTTTCCGCAGGAGCGTGCCATTCGGGCAGTGTGAAAAAGCCCCGGAGGGAACGTCGACCCTGCCTGTCTAGCCTGTAAGACCCGAAACCAGAGCTCATTCCATCCGCTGGCCTGCGGGGCTGCGCCAAAGGCGACATGATTCTGTACCTGTTACATGACGTCATCCGGAGCCGCTTCACCTGTGCAGGCGGGAGGGGTCTGGTCCCGAAAGCCGTGTTCCCAGGGGCTCATGTCCCTGGAAGGTGGGCTCCCGGTCGCTCTCACGGGCGGAGGCATCCAATGTTCTAGACCCCCTGGGGGTCCACGCCCCGTGACAGGACCCCACGCGCTCCAGCTCCCACACTTGAAGGGACAGGGTCCCAGCGAGCTCCCCGAGGTGCACAGGGCTTGGGCTGCTCGTCAGTGACCCGACACCCTCACCGCTGCTCCAGGTAAACACAGCAACCTCACACCACGTCGCTAAAAGATGAATTTGCTTGCTTTCTGAATGTTCTAGATTCCACGCGTTGGTATTCGTTTCCTACTGTGATCGGCTGCTGGTTGTACACGTTGTTTACCCTCCTGCGTTGCCGTGGAACGGTTCCCATTTCCGGAAGCCAGGGTCAGCGCCCAGGGACAGGTCCAGCGGTGACGTCGGATCTTCCCCCCGAATGCCGTGCTGGTGGGGACCACGGCGTCTCCAACAGGCTCCCTAAGGCAGGAAAGGCAACCGGTCCACTTCTGCCTTTTCACAGAGGCAGGGGATTTGGTCTCTGATCCCAGGGGCAACTAGACCAAAATGCACAGCGGTCCCCTGGCCCCCAGCACGGTGTCAGCAGAGCGCGCCGCGCCCGCACCCTGGGCCTGGGGTGGACAGCATGTGTGCTGGGCTTCCGCTTGCACATCCACCTCTTTAACCAGGGGCAGAAGGTAGGGTGGGCCTCCGCCTGGGAAGGCTTTCACCCTCCTCCCTAACTTGTTCTGCTCATACTCCCAGCTCCCCGATTTCCTTCTTCCTAAATTTTAAATTTTTCTTCAAGAGATAAGAAAACCCAATTCACGCTTTGGCAATACCAGAGCTGAATTCACACCAGAATGAATGGGGCATGGGCACCTGGGTGGCTCAGTTGGCTAAGGGTCCAACTTCCGTTCAGGTCATGATCTCACGGCTTGTGGGTTCGAGCCCCGCATCGGGCTCTGTGCTGACAGCTCAGAACCTGGAGCTGCTTCCGATTCTGTGTCGCCCTCGCTCTCTGACCCTTCCCCGTTAGGACCCTGCCTCTGTTGCTCTCTCAAAAATAAATAAACATTAAAAAAAATAAAAGAATGAATGTGGCAGCCAACGTCCCACAAGTGGTGTGCAGGGTTGTTAGAGCTTCACTGTTTCCAGAAGCTTCCAAGGACCCCACAGTTGCTCACACTAAAGTCATTGAGTGGGTGTCATTCGTCAGAAACCTCTAGTGATTAAATTTGAGGTTAAGATTTCTATTTCTTTTTGACTGATCATCTGGGCGCCACTGCACATTCAGAGAGCAGGCTTCACGTACTTACAGTAAACACTTTTTTCCTTTCAGACGGCAGTGGTGGTGGCCAGCTCAGTACCTCTCCGCAGAACAAAGCACGGGACAGACACCAGGCTTCCCATAAATCCAAGCACTGCCTCGGGGAAGCCAGGAAGAATGTGGCGGCTCCCAGCCAGGTAAACTGAGGCCCAGTCGTGACGGTAACTGAGGACACACACTGAGTCTGTGGAGGGTGAGGTCTGAGTCTGGAAGCATCCCGATTAAACTATCAAGTACGAGATGTCACAGAGGTTTCGATTAGCATTTGGATGAGCGACTGTACGTGAGATTCCCTCCCTGAGGAAGGCAGAACCTGCTTTCTGGGAGCATGTGCAGACCCAGCGAATGGGAAGGGAAGGGTGGGGAAGGGGTTGGTGGCGGGGGAAAGACGGAAGCCGGAGCCGCTGACCTCCCCATTCTGCGTCCCTCCCAGCAGCCGACTGCCAGCAGTGCACTCCAGCACCGGCTCTCTCACGGGCAGTGCCAAGGGGACTCATGGGACTCAGAGCCTTCCAGAGGCTTCCAGAACTGTAGTTCATCAGGCCACCACCTGGCTGCTTCACTGGGAGGGACACGGGGCGGAGCCGGCTGGCCACATCCCCTCCTGCAGCTCTGTGACACTTTGGGGAACAGAAGGGCAAGGGATCGTCTACGTGCACTTTCCAGACGGGAAACTGAGGCCCAGACACACTGCCACCTGCACGGGGCGCCCCCCCTTCCCTGCCGGGCCCAGGGCTTGAGCCGCGTCCTTGCAGTGCAGGGCGGTGGAGAGAGTGTGCACCAACAGGGCAGCCCCCGGCTCCGCGGACACCTGGGGCAGGGCGCAGGGCTCTGAGCTGGGCGCTGCAGGATGCTAAGCAGCGTCCCTCAGCCCTACCCACTGGATGGCAGGAGCATCCCTGAAAGCACCCCCGTGTCACCAGGCACGGAAAACCACCCATGGGGGAGGGGAGAAATAGCGGTCCACACTCCTACTGAAAGCGACTGGGGCCTGAGGGAAAGCAATTCATCGTCAACGTCCCTACAAAAGCACTCAGGTTTAGCGTCGGTGACAGGCCCCACTCGAGTCCAGGCGACCCTCTGCTGAGACACGTCCGAGAGCAGAGACACCCCCTCAGGACGCAGGCGGAGCAATTCAGACACAGCATAAATCGATGTCCTGACCCCCCAGAAGGCGGCGTCCTGCCCCGGGGGGGGGCTCCGGCCACAGCCTGTGCCCCCCCATCCTCCTCGTCTCAGGCGGCGGGGGTCCAGCTGAGCTCCCACAGCCCCGGCGTGCCCGCCCCGGATTCAGTGTCCTCCCGCAGCGGATCGTGAAGACGTCAGCGCCACCGGGCGAGTCGGCCGACACCCGGGCCGGGCAGAAACCACGAGGGAGAGAACTACACAGAGGGAGCCCTGGAAAGGGGGCGCCCGGGGGCTCAGCGGGTTGAGCCTCTGACTCTTGATTTTGGCTCAGGTCATGATCTCACAGTTCATGGGATCGAGCCCCGAGCCGGGCTCTGTGCTGAGCATGGAGCCTGGTTGGGATTCTCTCTCTCTGCCCCTGCCCTGCTTGCTCATGAGCTTGCCCTCTCTCTCTCTCTCTCTCTCTCTCTCTCTCTCTCCCCCTGTCTCCCCGTCTCTCTCTCTCAATAAATATATTTAAAAAGAGAGATAGAGGGGCGCCTGGGTGGCTCAGTCGGTTAAGCGTCCGACTTCAGCTCAGGTCATGATCTCACAGTTTGTGGGTTCACGCCCTGCGTCGGGCTCTGTGCTGACAGCTCAGAGCCTGGAGCTGCTTCCGATTCTGTGTCTCCCTCTCTCTCT
>NW_027551559.1:9279673-9286074 GCF_008692635.1 Crocuta crocuta
TTATGTGCTCTCTCTCTCTCTCTCTCTCTCAGAAATAAATAAAACATTAAAAAAATGTTTTTAAAGAGACAGTCCTGAAAGGAAGTAACGTGATTCCAAGAGGCGGCTTTGGGCTTTTTTTTAAATTAATTAATTAATTAATTAATTACTTTATTTTTTGCAAAACCGCTTTGGTTCTGTGCTTTACGGTGCCCGGCCGACCACCCGGCTTTGCGTGCCGCAGGGGGCTGAGCTGACACGGGCTCACCCGGCTCGCAGGCCCGCTGGGCACCATCGCGCATCCTCCCTCGGGCGAGGCTTTCTCACTCCTGCAGGCAGGGCCGACCCGGGTCCCGGCCACAGGCGCCCATCCCCGCGGTGCACCATCCCCCTGCGCTCCCTCCGCAGACTTTCCGGAAACCGAGGGGCTGGAGTCTCCCCGCTCGTGTCGGGCAGGGACGGGACGTGCGCGCACCATGTCCGTGTGAGCGGTGCCACCCTCTCGCCTCTTCCCGCTCAGGCCGCTGGGTGTGACAGAACTGCGCCACGCGGAGCTGCCGAGGCAGGAGTGGCTCCCCGAGAAGCCAGGTCCCCAACACGGGCCCTAGAAGGTTCCAGAAGCTGCCTCTCTCCCCCGTCCCCTTCAGCCTCTACCTCGCCAGTTCACCCGAAGTCCTTCTCGGTCCCTGTCCAGAAAACATATCGGGATCAGTTCATTCTACTTTGGTAACGTTTCTGTTTGACTCACAACCCAGGGCTTAGGAAACCTGGCTCGGCCCCTCCTTCCGACAATGGCCTGTGGCAGTAACAGCAACGGGACGGAGTACCTGGGGGCCCAGCGGCGTTTATAGGCATTTGGTTCCCTGTGAGCTGAGCGCCCTGATCGGAGAGGATCCCAAGGATAAGGTCACAGCACCAGCTCGCTCTTGCCACCGGTGCTGACGCGCACGGACACAAGACCGTGCGGCCACGGGACACCAGGTGCGGTGCAAATGGCCTGCTGTCCCTTCTTTCCTTTACTTCAAAATGCTGCCCTCCGTCACCAAGTGGGTTCGAGCCTCAGAGCTAAAAGGAGACAAATTTGGTTAAACATGGGACTAGCATTCGTTCTGCACCACGGACATCTTGCAGCTCACTACAGAGTAGGTGTCCGGGCCACAGACAGTGAGGGAGGAATCACATCTGTCGACTGAGAAGCCCGTCAGAACTGGACGCCCCCACGGAGCCCCCAGCAATGACTATCTGTGTGCAGTTAAAAGACAGTGTGGGGGCGCCTGGGGGGTTCAGTCGGTTAAGTATCCAACTTCGGCTCAGGTCATGATCTCACAGTCTGTGGGTTCGAGCCCCGCGTCGGGCTCTGTGCCGGCAGCTCAGACCCTGGAGCTGCTTCTGATTCTGTGTCTCCCTCTCTCTCTGCCCCTCCCCCTTCTCACTCCCTGTCTGTCTGTCTCTCTCTCAAAATAAAGACATAAAAAATAAAAAAATAAAAAAAAATGTGGACCGAGCTTGTGGAGTGTGGGAGCGCAGGAAAACCCAGCTCAGCAGGGATGCACTTGCCGAAAGTCCAATTGGAACGCTGCAGAAAATACTGTTTTCTCGTCGGTCTAATGTTATTTGTCACTGACAAGAGCAGAGTCGAGGAGACTTAACCACCCAAAGTTTGGTTTCTTTGAAGGGATCCTCCTGTGACATGAGGTTGGACACTGACCATTATAATAGGTCACACAAGCTCATACACTCTTAGACATCATTCTTACAGCCAAGGATACATTTTGCCAGAATAGAGCCATTGGCTTGCCCCCAAATCAAATCACTTAAGCATCATTATATGCCTGACATATCAGTTTCATTTATGCAAAGGATCAAGTATCTATCTGCATTAGGGACTGGATTCTTTTCCATTTGCTATGGTGCGTTATTAAAAATACACTCATGAAAGTTTAATGTTTATTTCATGTTCTGTTATTAGGATACACATCTTGGACACATCATGAAAGTTGAGAAAGAAAGAAATAGTTGTACTTATTTTGTAGTGACCTGAATTTAGCATCAGCTGTGAGAATCATGACATGAAATTTTGGTAGAGAGATAAAAGTCGGACCACATGCCGGACGATATTAGTGGCAGATGTGATCTTCAGAGGGGCGATGGCATTTCCTCCGAATGGGTGAATGCACCCCTCCGACTGGGGATGTTAACATGATTAGCAATGAAAGTATGCTTTGTTCCCTCGCCTTCACATGGTCTCAATATTGGTAGTTATCGTTTCTTGTATTTTTTAAATCAAACATTATCCCACCCCACGTGTGGACGCTGCCTCAGTGCTCCTTAGAAGTCGACCATACAGGCGGCTGTTCATAAATACCCAGATCCATGTGCTAAAAGTAAGTGCAGTTGGATACATGCTTTTCCTTTTTACTTAATCCAGCCATATACATACACATGCATACATTCCTATAGATGCACAAATACCTGATTTTTCTCCGTTGGCTTCTACGGTTTTCGGCCCCAGGATGATTTTCCTTAGTGCCAACGCCCCTGTGCATAGCTGTCTGCCCCCAGACACCCATTAATTGACTGCAAACACAACTTTATTGCAAAATGACTGCAGCTTTATTAAGCAACTGGATTTACAGGCAATAACATAATCAATATAACATTAATATAGCACATAATTAAATAAGATTCCTACAAGGTCCTGCCTGTATCCCGAAATAGACAGACGTTAATTGTTTTCACCGACGGCATTAACCAGCGGGATTCGAAACCAAAGTTGGAAGAACAGAGTCCCCAGTTGTTCTCATGTAAGTACTTCATCTGCTGGAAGACGGAACTATCCCCCCGGCCCCCAGGAATACGGGAGCACCATGAGTCCCCCAACACTCCCTCCCTCCGGGGACCTGCGGGCCGACAGCCACTCCACCATTGAATGCTCTCAGGACCGACTAAGGGGCAAGAGGCAGTTGGGGCGCCTGGGTGGCTTAGTCGGTTAAGCGTCCGACTTTCGCTTAGGTCATGATCTCGCGGTTCGTGGGTTCGGGCCCCGCGTCGGGCTCTGTGCTGACTGCCAGCTCAGAGCCTGGAGCCTGTTTCAGTCTGTGACTCCCTCTCTCTCTGACCCTCCCCTTCTCAGGCTGTCTCTCTCTCTCTCTCCTAGAAATTAAAAAAAAAAAAAAAGAAAAAAGAGGCAGTAACAGGTTGTATGTAATGTGTTTCCACCAGCAGAAAGATGGCCGACCGCCGCGGGCTCGTGGGAAGTGACGGTAGAATGAGCCACATGTGCTGGACGTGGAAGAACCCGGTTCCCGCAATGAAACCGGCCAGCGCTGTCTCGGGAATCGTGCGTTCTTATTAAAATCCTGGGAAACCCCGCAGAACGCTTCGGCCGAGGGTGAGGTACCCGGGGGAGGTGGGCCCGCTGCACCGGCCCACAGCCCAAGGACCACGAGCAAGGCCCGCACTGTCGATGGGAAACGCCCCAAGGAAGGAGGTCATCGCCCCCCCACCTGCGCACACCCCTCACTTCGCTCAGCTCTTGGCCACGCTTGGCCCCCACGGGGCGTCTCGCCTCTGCCGGCTGCATTGCCAGGAACCTGGAACTCGCTGTTTAACACACCATTTCCCCTCAGCACTGCCCTCCCTACCACCGAAATTAAGTGTGAATTCAAGTAAAACAGCCGAAGTTGGTACGGCTCTCGAACGCTGAGGTGCGAGCAACCGTTTAGACTTTGAGCGTGGTGCACAGCTAGACGTGAAGAGAGAACGGAGGCGTTCAGGGCTGCTTTCCCCCAAGATGCACTCCTTCCCGACCGGACAGGCCACATTGCAGAAAGTCCCGCCCTGGAGAAGGTCCCAGTGTCAGGAAGAAACCAGGAGCTGGGACATCTCTCGAGGAAATGGGTGGAGCCGGGACTGGTCCAGAAAGCAAAGCAGGCGAGGGCTCTCGGCAGAGTGAATTCTGCAGGTCCTTGTAGAATCTCTCTCATCGAGAAGTCGTACGGTCTCAACATTTCAGGAGAGCGGAGCTGCTCACCCGCAAAGGACACTGAGGTGGCGTCGGTGGCCCCAGAGCTGGGCGGTGGCGGAGGCCGTGTGAGCCCGTGCGCCGGGGCCAGGCCAGGAGGCGCGGGGCGGCGGGGAGCTGAGGGGGACACGCAGGCAGCCCCCCGGGGTCCAGTTCCAGCTGTCGTGAAGACCCCTGTGGGGTCACGGGGATGAAGGCTGATCTCAGGAGAGGAGGCGGCCCCACTTCCGTGTGGGCAGGGGCTGAACTGGCCTGAGTGTGCCCCTACCCCGCAGGCCAGGAGGCCACGGCCACCCCGGCGCCCAGCCCGGCTCCACGTGTGCCCACTCCCTGGCCCTCGGCAGCGACCCAAGTTCCCCCCACCTCCTCCAAGCCCTCCGGGACATGTAGCACGGGGCTCACACGGCCCCCTGCAGGGTCACCAGGTGCTCACACTGGCCACCCCGCTCCCCTGGCTGGAACCTTCTTCCTCCTCTCCATCCACCGACACACTGGAGGGTCCTCACAGCATGTACTCTACCCTGTGGGATCCTTCCTGTAAATCGAGGCTCTGTGTGCCTTACACAGTCCGTGAGGCTGTGAATACGAGGCAAAGCCAGTTTGGGGGGTGGCGATCTCCCTCCAGGAAAGCCCAGCTTTGGCCCAATAAATGGGAAAACTGAGGGTCTGTGGGCTTAAATTACTGAGTCAGCCACTACATCGGCCAAATGAGCAATGCTTGCCCTTGTCTCCCAGGCCGCCCCTTCCCCAGGCACCCCTCGACGTGCACTCACACACTGGCAATTTGGGCAATCCGCTAGGTCCCTCACATCACAGACTGGCATGTGCGGTGCTGAGGGGGGAGGCCTGTCCCACGTCACCTGCCCCCGGCAAGGCCCGTGGCCGCCAGCCACACTGCCAGGCGCCCCTCTGCGGAGTGCGCAGGACGTGAAGTTTGGGAGAGAGGCCAGGAGAGGGAAGTGGGGCCCATGGTGAGTGCGGGCCTGCGGCCCTGGGGAAGCCAGCCCCTGGACGGCCAGGGACAGCGCACTGACTGCATGTCTGTGGGGCTGTGGATTCCCTGTTTTAGGTGGGACTCGAGGGGCCGTGTGCATCGGAAACAAGAGATTTCTTCCCACGGAGAAAATGTAGGAACTGGCATGCGAGCTCATCCGATTTGGGAGTAAAAAGCCATCACCGAGATAAAAAATAGCATTGCCTCCCGATGACAGAGAAATCACAACCAGATTCTAAAAAGACTTTGGCCTTGGGATGGAGCAACTCTGTTCCCAGGGGTGGTGGAGGGGCTGATGGTGCAGAGGTCGATCTCGGAATGGGGAGCTCTGTCAGACGGCGGTGCACAGCCCGGGGCAGTTTCCAAAATAAAAGAGCTCCCAGGGCCCTCATGACACTCACGCTGTTAGGATGCGGAGAGGGACCCCACACCTACTCCCGTTCCAGGGGAGGGGGGCATTCAGTCTGCACGGAGGGGGGCGGTGAGAGCCCCAGGCTTCCAGGTGATTCTTCAGCCCAGTCTCCCACCCTTGAAACTCCACAAACAAGAACCCGGACCTCAGCACCTTATTGGCAGATTAAACCCATTACCGCACGTGAACTACAAACCACACCTGGCACCCAGCATTTGCTGGTTAAATGTCAGCCACGATGATTATCATAATAATCAGGTCCAGATAATAACATTTCTATCCACGAGCTCTAATTTCCAATTCACTACATTCTCCCGTCTGCCCGCATGCCTGTGTACGGTTCACACGCGCACACAGGAAGGCATTTTGAAGTCACCTCCTCAAGGCTGCATAATGGTAAGATTCGTTTTAACTGCCCATAATATGAATTACTTTTACCCTCACACATGGCCCCAGCACCAATTTCTGGCTCGGGAAAACGAAAATTCAGTCCTCGAAATCCCAGCCGGTGGCGGGATATCTGGAGAGTGTTTTCCTCCAGCTGCGTGGCTGACCCTCGCGGCCCAACCAAGAGGTGAGGAGTCCCCAGTCACCTGCCCTGACGTGTCCTTACCTCTCCTTCTGGGATTAACGTGCTCCTCACAGGAAAAGGGCATTTTTTAATGTTTATTTATTTTGAGAGTGAGAGCAAGCAAGGGAGAAGCAGAGAGGGCCGGGGACAGAGGATCTGAAGCGGGATCTGTGTTGACAGCACAGGGCCCAACTCGGGGCTCGAACTCACAAACCATGAGATCATGACCTGAGCCATAGTCGGACGCTTAACCGACTAAGCCACCCAGGCGCCCCAAAAGGGCACTTTTACAAGTCTGGTACTCCCTGAAACTTAAGAGTTAAAGACTTGAGGCGACGAGCAACATCAGGGGCAGGGAGGCTGAGGGACTCTGAGGAGACGGATCTTCTGCAGCAGAGGTGAGAGACAGCAGAATGGCTAA
>NW_027551559.1:9286099-9286909 GCF_008692635.1 Crocuta crocuta
GCCACTGGAACGAACCATTTCCTCGGATAAATGTAAATATATCAGAAACACGTGCATCAAATTCACCTTATGAAAATCATGGCTGAATGTACCCAAGTGCACAGCATTTGAACCCCTCACACTTTCTAAAAACATTTGGGGTTCAAAGTAAGCCTATTAAGGAGCATCAAAGCTGTAGGATTTGGATTCTTTTATACTTAGGTTATGAAAATATTGTTTGTTTATAACAGATCTGTAATGTCCAGGAACGTCTGGGGTCTTTCTTGTACTTAAAAAACAAAAACAAGCAAACAAACGCCTGCTTAGAAAGGGGAAGAAGCTATTTCCTCAGGGAGGAGCGCTCCACTCCCTGAAGAGCCAGCTGGCATCAACCTCGGCCAAGGAGTTCTTTCCTACCTTTATTTTTCAGTGCCGGCGACGAGGGGAGGGGAAAGGAGGAGGCAAGTGGGTGCAAGGGATCTAAGGGTCTGTCTGTCTCTCTGCCAGGAGGTGTCCCTTGACCTTCTGGCGGAGGCCAGCTGCGGTCAGCAGCCAGCTGTCCTGGGGCCCACAGGAGAGGGTCCGGACGGCAGATGATGACTTCCACAACCAGAGGTGCCTCCTACGACAGCTCTCCATCAAGCACCCTCAGCCTGTTGTTCACCGAACGAGACAGCCTCGCTCGAGCATCTATTTAGCTCTGTCTTCGGCAACTGTCATCTACCTTTTGAATCCTCAACTGCGTGAATAGTAAAAGAGGGAAAATGTTATGCACAAGTAAAGGTTAACTACATGCATGGAGAACTGGCGGGCCTCCGAGGGGGGGGGGCC
>NW_027551559.1:9287030-9290380 GCF_008692635.1 Crocuta crocuta
AGTCCCGAGGTTCGCGGGCCGAGAAAGGCCGCCGCTGCGGACAAAGGTAGACGCCGCGGTGCGTGGAAGTCCCACCATCGGTGAGGCACACGCACATTTCCATCATTTCCCTCTGCGCCGCTGGGCGCTGGTGAGCGGCCCTGCTGGCCAGGGCACAGCCGGCTGTCAGCAATGACCCGCTGCCCACACGCAGCCCCACAGCCACGGCCGTGTGCCCAGTGACCGTGGGGCACCGGCACTGCCCGGAGGCCCCTAGGGTCTCCTGTCTCTGGGGAGCATGAAGAGCTGTCCCCGTGAAAGATGGATGTGTTTGGTTCTGCGACGCTTCAGAACCTTCCGGGTCCAGGCGCAGTGAGTGTTAATGAACCAAGAAAGGTCATCCCAGAGCCTCTTCTGGGCTGACTCCTTAACAGGAAGCAGTGCGGTGGGCTTAGGACCCACCCAGGGTTTTCTAAGTGTGGGTCCCCCAGCAGCTGCAGAATTACCCTGATCTGAGTGCAGATGACTGGGCCCCCCTCCACACCTGCTGAACAGGAAGTGTGGAAAAGGCCTTTCTGGTACATTTCCCTGAGGGTCCCGCCGTCCCCTTCCCAGGAGCAGGGGGTGGAGATGGATCTGGGAAGACCAGGGTAGGCTGCTCCGTGTGAGGCCCAAAGTCCTGGGCCCCCCCATTCTCCCTGCCCTTCCTCCGGTGCCCGCCCCCCCTTCCTCCCTCTCTCTCTCTCACACACAACCCAGGCAGCCCCTCTCGATCCCACTGCCTCTGCTCCCTGAGTTCCCGCCACGGTTTGGCCACAGAGTCACCTGGGGGCCCCCACCGCTCGGAGGACAGGCAGATGGGGTCCACCAGGCCTCCGCCTCTGTTCTCCGTGAGGGGAAGGCTCTGAGGGCCCGTGCCTGTCAGCTCAGGAGGCAGGCCTCTAACCAGTAAAACCCTCCCATNACCAGGCCTCTGCCTCTGTTCTCCGTGAGGGGAAGGCTCTGAGGGCCCGTGCCTACCTGTCAGCTCAGGAGGCAGGCCTCTAACCAGTAAAACCCTCCCATCCACAGGGCTCTGCAAATCCAGCCCGACAGGCTCCAGGACCGGATCGTCGTCACCGCTGCTGGGAACCACCTGCTGAGTCTGGGGACACTGAGAGGTCCCCCACTAACTCCGCTGCCCGGAAGAGGGTTGTCATTTCCAGCACACCTTGAAGTGCCTCGCTCATTATCATGACATCACGTTCAGCGCCCGTTTTCCCCCTAAATGAGGTGTGGTCTGTCCGGTAATCTAAGGTTAAATTTCCAATCTCCATCCCAACCCAGGTCCAAGCCAGGAAACCAGACTGCTGACCTCACACAGCCTCACACAGAAGGATCGGGAGAGCAGAGCCCGGGACACTCCTCCAGGAAAAGCAAATAAAAACCAAGGGACGTGGAAGGAAGCGAAATGATCCCCACAGAATCGCCAGCCACGGGCTGCCCTGAGCCAAGAACAGAAGTTCTAAATCAGGGACTAATTGGTCTAAAAATACCCTTAAAATGTTCCAAGTTGGAAGAAGGGATCCCAACCTAAGCAGAAGGTGGGGCTCAAGTGGTCTAATGAAAAAGCAGCCTCTGCATTTATTTATTTCTGAGCCCCGAGCACAGCATAGAGTCCATGACGCACACGTGTCCACCCAGCTTAGGTACACACGACCCCCGCGCGGCGGGTGCACAACGCCTACCCACCCAGGGCCCCTGAGGGGCGCAGCCCAGCCGGCAGCCGGGATCCACCCCTCCTTCCGTGGCCTTGCGTGGCAGCCCCGGGTAGGGGGATCATCCACGTCACGGGGCTCTATGCTAATTTAAGTGGCACATCGTTCAGCCAGAAACCAACTGAAATGCTAGGCACGTGTCTGCCCCAAGGTGGTTCCACTTGGGAGCAATAAATAAAGATGTGCCTTTATAAACAAATAAATAAGAACTGCATGCAAGGGAAAGGGTCTCACCAGAAACTTGCACCTTCCTGGCGCATCTTCCTCTGCAACCTTCCCCGTGTTTTCAATTACGCCACGCCGAATCTGTATCAAGGCTAATATGCTTGCATTGCTGGCTTTCATTTTATTTTATTTTATTTTTTTACAACTCACCGCAGGATAGCAAAGTCAAAAATATACCGCACTGATCAACAGGACACATCTGTGGTGAATGCACACAGAAGCAATTAATTTCCTGGTGGTATTTTTACACCGGGGGCCCGATGCAGGTCCCCATTATACAAACAAAAACCCCAGACAGCTCCTGCTGCCTGATAAAAAATAAATCAGATGGCGGAGGGCTGTTTGGCCTAGGACTGCTACAGGCTATGACTTGTAATGAGGCTCCCAACACTAATTATGAAGCTTATTAAAGAGAATTGGACAAGTTGTCCTAAAGTGCAGGCTGTAATCACGCCGAGGAAGGCGGGCCTCCGAGTAAGCAGCCGGCAGTCAGCGGGCTCGGCAAAGGGGGCCCGGCCAGCAGGCCAGGGGATCGGATCAGGGCACCGGGCGGGCCGTGCTTGGCTAATCGGTCAGGAGAAATGGGACAGAGGGGCAGGTGGAGTCCCCAGCACCTGGCGGGAGTGCACACATCAGAGCCTTCCCTCCTGGCGAAGGGCCGCGGCCTGCAGGGAAGGAAGGGGCCCAAGCAAGCATCACGGAGCATTATTGTTACACTTACCTCCAACTCCGGATCCTCTCTGGATCTGAGCGCAAGAGCGTGATTTCCGTGCACTCTTGCAGGAGGGAGGGGAAAGAAAAGATTAATAAAGATGTTATGAGCCTGAACCACTGTGAGATTTGTTTAATTATCCCCACAGGGCTGTCCCAGCAACCTGCTGACATTTAGCCCCGACCTTGCAAATCCTCGGTAAATATTAATATATCAACTCAAACAGGGACCGTTGTTTTATTGGTTCACGGAGCTCCGAGAGACTCGCCACAGCGGTAGGGAAGAAGGTTCCGAAGTGAGGAAGACGCCCCCGCTTTGATTGCACCTTCTGCGGCGCACATGAGCTGGGGACATCAACGAAATGACATTGCTGTTGCTTCACCACAGCTGCAGAGGTACGCTTCAGATGCCTTCGCTTCCCTTTGTACAGCCCACTGGAATAATCCCAAAACCACGGTGGCGAGAGATTAGAAGGGAGGGAGAGGGAGGCCGGCAGAGAAATCGCACGTTATTATCTGCAAGACCGGACATTTTAATAACGGGGAAAGGCCGCCCTCCAATCTGACCGCCTTTGCCAACAGAGTGGGCCTCGGACGAGGGCGAGGAGGGGGCGCGCTTCCCTCCTCTGGCCCTGAGACCAGCCTGCCTCCACCCCTGCACTGACTGCCCTCTTGCTC
>NW_027551559.1:9290451-9295754 GCF_008692635.1 Crocuta crocuta
CAGCAGAGCGAGGTCCACACAGCCCTAGGGGCATGTCTGAGAATGAACTGTTTGCTAAACGGTTTACTAAAGGGAAATAAAAAATTTAAAAAAAGAAAAGATTGCGTTCTAATTCTTGCCTGTACATGCTGTTGGTGGTGGTATTTTTGGAGGTTTTATTTTTCCGTGTCTCAAAGTTATCTGTTATTGACCGTCTCCTCATAAATATTCGTAAATTCCTAGTGGCTGAAAGCCTGCTGGGGGGCCAAGGAGGCCCCCAAAGTTCTCGGGGGTAAGAAAGGGGGCTGCCTGGGCCCCATTTGGCTTTCAGATGTACTGTGCGGCAGAGTTAATGCGTGATTAATTTTATTCATAAAAATGTTAATCACTTCATTGTGAGATCTTTTTAACATTCAGTGCAGCGAGCACCTTTTTAATTTCTCCTGCCCACCGTCTCGCAGATGTATTTAATATTTTCAGACACCGCCGCGGCTGCCAGAGGACCCGGCACTTAAGCATACGTTTAAAATTCAAACAACAGGAGACGCTACAGCGGAGACAAACAAGCAAACGGAGGAGACGCGAGGAAGACGCACAGTCCGCAAGTGGCCGCAGGCCCAGGGCTGGCAGCGTGCGGGACCCTCCCCGCCGCACCTCTGCGCAGCTCCCCCAAGAGCAGTTTCAAGTCCAAGGAATCAGGAGAAAAAGCTCTTTGGTTGGAAGGCTTCAACTGTCTCCGTGTTATTCGGCTTCCTGGCTCGGACTGAAGTCTCTGGGGACCGTGGGGTCAGTGGGACGACGGGGTGGGCGTCCAGAGGTGAGCTGGGCGAGCGGCTTCCCCACCAGGCCCCCCGGGGCAGCCGGGCCATTGTGTGCCTGCATTCAGGCCATGTGCTCAGGCACCAGATTAATGGATTAGGGGATCAGAGACACCGGCTCTCCGTGCGCCCTGCCCTCGAGGTAGGGGACTTCCAGCAAGGGTCAGGACAACAGCCGCCCCTGAGAGGCGTGGGTCTCCACTGCCAGGCCCTGTGCTGGAGAGGTGGTGCAGGCACGCGGCTCCCTCTGTGCCCACCTCACTCCTCTGACTTCCCATTCAAGATAATTCCAGAATTCCAGGCCTCTCCAGGGCCTCCTCCGTGACTCCTGTGGGCCATGCGCCTCTTGCTCCATTGAAAACCAGTGGTAAAATATGAATGTTACAACCGCTGTTGGCATAAAAATGAATATATTGATAGACATTAACACATTTTCTTTGACCAAAATGGTACTTTTTTTCCTTCTCATTTGAAAAGAAATTAGAACATGTTCACGGGTCTCTAAGAGCACGGTGGGCCCATCAGCCCACCTCCTCTGCCCCCCTCTGCGCTCACCCTGAGAGCGCCCAGGTTCAGAGTCCCTACTGAGTGGGGGAGGGGTACGTGTCCAGCTCCCTGAACGGGAGCACCGGAGGACGCCAGTGGTCCCCAAGGCCAAGGGATGACCTTGGGAGGCCTTCCAGCTCTGGAGCTATAGTTAGAGCCACAGGCTGGTGGGCCTGCTGCAGAAGCCAGGGAGAGCCCCCCCGCCCCCCCATCTGCCATCCCCCCCCCCACAGGGCATGGGACCTCTCCAGGGATTGTGCAGGGCGGGTGGGGTCCTCCTAGCCAAGGAAACGTTTCCAAGGGCAGTGCTCCCTCCACAAGGGCTGTGGAGGGACCCCTGCAGGGGGCTGGGGGCCGCCATCTTCCCCAGGGTGCACTCCGTCTACCCGCTAGCCCACTCTTCTGCCAACCCAACTCCGGACTCCAGACCCAGAGCCTCGTGCCTGGCTGCCCTCCCCACCCGAAGCCACGCTCTGCAGAAGAGGCCATCACCATGGGGCAGGGCTCTGCCCGGGACGCTTCCCAGGGCCTGGGAAGTCACGGCGCCACAGGACGTGTGTGCAGCATGGCGCCAGGTACCCAAGAGTTTCCTTCCTCCAGTCCCCGGACGCCTGAGAGCCCAGCTGACCCGTGTCCCAGTGCTCGGTCCTATGATGTGGCCCATGCAGCCCAAGTCCAGTGGCCGGAGGCTGCAAGGGCCTTCCAAGTACCTCCTGCCAGCTCACGCCAAACCTGCTCAGAGCCGACCCNCAAACCTGAGCTTGGCTTCCTCCCCTCCTTTCCGGCCTCCACCTTGCGGGATGCAAGGTCCAAATCCCATTCCCCACTGCACACTGGGCCCTGTTACTTTGGAGAGAGCATCCCTGGCTCCTATCTCTCCGAATTAGTGTCCCCAACTCCTTACCTCCAGCCGGCGGCCCAGTCCCCCCCAGGCCATGGCTGGGAGCAGCCAGGCAGCCTCTGGCTGGTTTGTACCATCCGGAAGGAGAGGAGAGAGGGCAGCTGTGGGGGGAACAGAACCTGATTCTCTGAGTCAGGAGAAGAGCTCCGGCAGCCCAAGCCTCTGCGGCAGGGGCTGAAGGCCAGCGTCAATCCCAGGGCACCCGTGCGCCACGACCACCCTGCCCTTTCTCTCTCCTTCCCCCCCCCCTTCTCTCTCTGGCTCCCTGAGTCTCTGGCAGAGCCCCGTCCACAAGGACGACTGAAACTTTATAGGGCATGATTCATTGGGTGGCGCGCCCCTCGGAGCCACGGCGCGTATTACATTAATCAGTGTCAGACCACTAAAACCGAGATATGAATATGAATTCCCCATATTGCAGCCGAGATAAATGTGCTTGTGAATATAATTGATCAAAGGAAGGAGCGAGGGAGGGATGGTGAGAACAGAGACTTCAGACTCCAGGCCAATGACTGGGGTGGGACCCGTGCCTGCTCCCCAAATCTTCACTCTGGGAGCACGGGGTGGGAGCAGGGAATCTAGAAGGTGTGTGCTTCTGACGATTTCCCTGCCATGGGACCAAACTGGAGCAGAAAGAGGGTCTCCATGCAGGACTTCCTACTCTTCCCTGAAGACTCCACAAACAGAAGTCCTCTGCCCCAGACACACGCTGTCCTTTCTATGTCCCCATTGAGGAAGGGGCACAAATATTAATCCTGTAGACATCCCTCACTCCTATCCCTTTTCGGGGTTCAACTTCCTCTTCGCTGGTCCCAGAACTATGCCCACTGTCTGAAACGGTCCCTAGGCAGGGATCAAGTATGAGAGTACTTCTGCACATACAGAAAGGTCCAGAAGCATTTTTGCTTTGGCTCTGGGAGGAAAAGAGGTCTCAATGTCTACTCCCGGACATTTCAGGAGCGGAAACCCCAGGCCCAGGGCGGCTGGGGTGCCGCACACCCTACGAGTGCACACTCAGGTGGCTAAGGTGGTCGGGAAGGATGGAAACAAATCATGCACAAAGAACAAAAATGATTTTTTTCAATGCTCGATTAAAAATTCATTTCTAGCTTTTCACTCGAGAAAAATAATTCCGAGGCTGGAGATCTGATTTCTTTGCATGGGGAACTCGGGTCAGCAGGAGGGTGCACAGACCCTTCAGGACGGACGTGCAGGCCACTGGGTTCTCTCGGCTGTGACGCAGCTGCTGAGCACACGCTGGCCCAGCCCCCTGGACAGCGGCATTCGGGGATCCCAAAGGTATTGGACAGGGAAAAGGAGAAGAGTAGAAACAGGGGGCGTGCAAGCGGCCGATGCCTGCACGGGCCATCTATCTGATCCTGGGAAACGGAGCTCCTCTGCCACTGAGCGGATGGACTCGGTGCCCACCTGAATCCCACCTGATGCTCCCAGCGTCGCCCAGGGGGGTCCACCAGCACATCCTGGGGACCAGAGCCGCATGTCTGTGCCAAGACCGCCATTCCTCATCAGGGCAGCGGGTCGCGGCTGGTCGAACCTCTCTAGACGGCACTCTTGCCAAGGACACAGGATCCCTCTGTGCCCAGGGCCACGGCGCGGTGTGAGGATCCACAGGGGAGCCCCGTGTCCAGGGCAGACCAGGAGCTCCTCTCTGAATTCCCAAGCCCCACCCCGATGATGGAATCACCACCGTGTGAGAACCCCGCTTCCACTCCTTCCCCAAAAATGCCAGCAGCCCAACCAGCAGGCCCGCCACCGCACCCCCAAATTCAAACAACCGGTGACACCCAAGATCACAGAGAAAGCCTGAGCACCACAAATCGAGGCTCGGCGCAAACGGCAACAATAAGGCCCGGCACCCCAGATACAGCTCCCAGGGCGCCCCAGGAGCCAGATCAACGCCTCGGTCAGGACCCCATTCCGCTTCCAGCCCATAGAGGGCGCGCCGAGCACGTCCATCCGGGCTGGAAACACCGCCACCGCGGCCGAGGCCCCAGCGTGGCCGCCTGNGCAGCCCAGAGGCTACATCAGCCCCCAGGCCCCCGCCCGCCCGTCAGGACAGTTTAAAAGAGCCTTCTAATCTCTCCGCGTTTGATTTCACCAAGTCACTAAAACACGCATTCAAAGCCAAAATTTCATACTCCCTACGTCCTCAGTCTACCCACAGAAAGACCCGACCCGTGATGCACTGTTCCGACAACTTGGTTATAAATGGATTTCTAATCCCTAGTTCTCCTCTCGGGACATAACTGGAAATTCTTTTCCTTTTTCCCTCCACTGTTGTCCACGTTAAGAAATCGTCTTATAAACTGCTGAAAATCAAACTCCTTTATGTCCAGAGAAAGGCGTGCCCCCCGATCAACGGAGAAGGGTCGGAAATTAACACTGCCGACGAGAAACTGCCCGAGTGACAACAGCGACAAACGCAGCGACAACCGAAGGGCTGGAGAAGCACGGTCTCCGTGGAAACTCCCCGGGGAGCCCCCCTGCCGAAGCCGGGGCCCCTGGGCACCGCCAGCACTCCGGAATTGGGGCCATCGCGGCAGCCCAGCCACACACAGCAGCGCGACAGTGGGCATCATTTCATTTAGTTTATTAGACAAAAATATATGATTTAGACAAGTTCGCTGCCGCGCTATTTACAATCTGAAATCACTCTATATACAGAAAGAAGAAGGGGAAAAAGACACAAGCACGTGGGGCATTTACCGAGTGGGTCGTCAGCCGGAGCCCTGGGCAGAGGCCGGGCGCTGGACCGAGCNGCCCCTTCTGCAGAAAGCGATGGGTGGCAGTCGTGGACGTCGTGGCCTTCTGTGTCCTTCACGCCAGTCTGGAATATTTGTCCGGGGTCCTCCCTCCTCCCCTCCCTCCCGAACTCCTCCCCCCTCCCCCCTCGAAAGTGAAGGACGACCCTGCATCAGGCGGATGGGAGGGCGGCTAGGATCCGCGGTGTTCCCTCCTGCGGGGCCAGTGAGCTGCGGGCAAACACAGGGACAGGGTCAGGCCCCGCCGGCCCCCAGCCCGGCCGCGCTGCGCCCGCC
>NW_027551559.1:9301422-9301950 GCF_008692635.1 Crocuta crocuta
GGAAGGCCAAGGCCCCCTGCGCCCTTCCGCAGCCCAGAGGCTACATCAGCCCCCAGGCCCCCGCCCGCCCGTCAGGACAGTTTAAAAGAGCCTTCTAATCTCTCCGCGTTTGATTTCACCAAGTCACTAAAACACGCATTCAAAGCCAAAATTTCATACTCCCTACGTCCTCAGTCTACCCACAGAAAGACCCGACCCGTGATGCACTGTTCCGACAACTTGGTTATAAATGGATTTCTAATCCCTAGTTCTCCTCTCGGGACATAACTGGAAATTCTTTTCCTTTTTCCCTCCACTGTTGTCCACGTTAAGAAATCGTCTTATAAACTGCTGAAAATCAAACTCCTTTATGTCCAGAGAAAGGCGTGCCCCCCGATCAACGGAGAAGGGTCGGAAATTAACACTGCCGACGAGAAACTGCCCGAGTGACAACAGCGACAAACGCAGCGACAACCGAAGGGCTGGAGAAGCACGGTCTCCGTGGAAACTCCCCGGGGAGCCCCCCTGCCGAAGCCGGGGCCCCTGGGC
>NW_027551559.1:9302178-9306753 GCF_008692635.1 Crocuta crocuta
TGGACCGAGCCCCGACCACGAGCCCCTTCTGCAGAAAGCGATGGGTGGCAGTCGTGGACGTCGTGGCCTTCTGTGTCCTTCACGCCAGTCTGGAATATTTGTCCGGGGTCCTCCCTCCTCCCCTCCCTCCCGAACTCCTCCCCCCTCCCCCCTCGAAAGTGAAGGACGACCCTGCATCAGGCGGATGGGAGGGCGGCTAGGATCCGCGGTGTTCCCTCCTGCGGGGCCAGTGAGCTGCGGGCAAACACAGGGACAGGGTCAGGCCCCGCCGGCCCCCAGCCCGGCCGCGCTGCGCNGGCGGGCGCGGGGGGCGCCTCGGCCTTGTCCTCGTCGTCCTCGTTACTCTGGTCGCCATCGCGCTCATCGATTTTGTCGATGTCGATGCTCTCCAGGTCGATCTCCTCGTCGTCCTCCGCCTTCTCCGGGTCGCCCTCCGTGTCGCTCCCGAAGAGGGCCCCACCCTCCTGGTCCTTGCTGCGCGCGCCCCACGTCACCTTGTTCTCCTTCTTGAGGCGCCGGCGCGCGTTGGCGAACCAGGTGGAGACCTGCGTGAGGGTCATCTTGGTGATGATGGCCAGCATGATCTTCTCGCCCTTCGTGGGGTACGGGTTCTTGCGGTGCTCGTTCAGCCAGGCCTTGAGCGTGCTCGTGCTCTCGCGCGTGGCGTTCTTGGGCCGCCCCGGGTCCCCGTACTGGAACTGGCCGTAGGGGTAGTACGCGGGCGCCGCGTGCGCCGCGAAGGCGGCAGGGTGCACCCCGGGGTTGTCTTTGAGTTCATACTGGGAGCCCTGCAGCCGCGTTGCCCACCAAGGGAGGAGAGAGGCAGGAGGGGTGTGGGGGAGAGGGAGGGAGAGAGAGAGAGAGAGAGAGAGCGATGAGTCCCCCACTCTGGGAAAGTCGGGGGACAGCCGCTTTTGTGCTCTGGACAGCAGGAAGCCCCCAGCCCCCGGACACCACTCTGGGAGGGAGTGAGGGGTCAGAATCATGAGCCGCCTCTAGAAACTGAACTTCCAGCCACCACGAAGAGGTGTTTTTGTTTTGGTCACTCAAGAAAAGTTCCAGAATCCGAGCCTCTCCAGAAGGCCGCAGCGGGAGCCTCGGCGTAGAATTTCCCTAGGCCACCCTCAGTCCCCCGCCACCACCCCCTACAACTCCAGCAGCCAATTTCCAAATTTATCTCACACTAACTAGAAGGAAAAACCTTTTAACTACCCTGATAAAACAGCTCTCCGAAGGCAAAGAACCCAAGCCCCCTCCCTTCGACCCTGAGGGGGTCAAGCAAAATAAACCAGGCCAGGGTTTTCTTTGGGTCCAAATCCTCCAGCAATTTAAAATGAAAGCACACTCCTTTTAGCTCCCAAATTAATCTGCATAGAATGGCTTCCCCACACTTAGAGGTCTACAGTGCTGACAGGTAATTTAAAATTTTAATCCTGGCCATCATCAACAACAATAACAAAAACACCATTTGTTTTTTTTAAATACAAAAGGAGGGCTTAACGGGTAAAATATTAACGCGAGGGCCGGGAGCTCCTAGCTGTGCAGAGGGGAACCCTGGCCGAGGCCTCTCCTCACTTACTTTATCTCTTAAGTTTGACTTTGATGTGGGGAGAGCAAGCACAAAGTGTTTGCAGGCATTTAGAGGCCGTGATTTATTTGCAATCAATATTCTTTTTATCATCGGTAGTAAAACACAGCAAGTCAAATTATCCCATCAGGTTTTTTGGTAAATAACATTTTATCTTTCTAACAACCTCATTAGGCCTCATTATTACCATAAATTGCCCAGACAGACATTCACTCACAATTTTATCTTTTGACTTCCAAATCCCCAATCATAACGGCTTGGAAATCTAGGCCCTAGAATCAAGAGTTTGGATTTAGGTTTACTTTCTGAGAACCAGCAGCAGACCACTAAGAAATACACTACACCTTTTTTTGGGGGGAGGGGGGCGAATTTCTAGATGGTTTCCCCTTACTAAAAAAAAAATCTAGCATCTCCCTTTCCCACCGAAGTACAATAGGAGCAGATCCATTCCCTACAGANCGCTTCACATAAAAACTGTCCATTTGCTACATTAGCAGAAAGGGTTTCCGGACTGAGAAAGTTGTAAAGCGCATAGTATTTCTCTGGCGAATTAGTTTGGTCGCCGATGCCACAGAGAAAAGGTTTTCCTGGCCAGATTTCGTTTTCACCTAATCTTTGCAAAATGCACTCCTCGCTTTTCTAATTATTTAGGTTGTAACTGTGAGGACGACATTCCGGCCTCTTCTCTGCTGGGAATTCTTTTTGAAAGGGTACCTTGTAAATCTCTCATCGCTTCCCTGGCATCCCCGGCCGCCAGAAGAAAATGGGAGCTGATCTTTTTCGATAGCAAGCGGTCTGAAAGGCAGCCGGGGCCGCTTTCAGAGAAATAGCCTTTCTTTTCAAAACTACAAGAAAAAAAAGTTACAGAAAAACACACCAGCCGCTTTTCTCGCGTGCAGTCGGCCGGTATTTATTTCCTGTCTCATCTTCGGGGAGCGGGGAGACGCGGGGGGGGGGGCCTGANCTTCCTGGCCCCCGCGCCGGGCGCTCAGTTCACCAGCCCCCGAAGTTTGCGCGCGACCTTGCAGTCAGACCGAGGAAAATGGATCCTTTGGACGACAGAATGGCGAATGCCCCGCGGAGAATTAAATTTGCAGCTCCCTCCCCCACTGACACCCACTGGGACGGGAGACTCCGCGGACAGCATTTATTTTAAACCCGGGGACTCTTGTTTTCTTTAATCCTCCATTATGTAACGCGGGAAGAAAAGTGCTTTTCATTCGGTGCAAAAGAAATGAAAACTTTGGCAACTTACGAAAGTCCCGGCAAACACCGTTTCAGACGCCAGGATTATTTCCACCTATTTTTTCCCCCCGTAAATCTCAGATTTGCACACACTCCGTTACGAGACCCCGTCCGGCCCTTCCGATCTCCCCATTGTTAGGGCGATTTTGGCCACCTCGACCAGGCTGCGCCGGGTCCCCCGCGTCCGCCCGCGCGGGAGACAATCGNGCTGTCGGACCCTGGGGTTCGCTGTTCTCCGAGCCAAGGTGCGCCTGCTCTTCCAGGAAAACGTCTCGGCGCCTGATTTTCCGCCGTTGGGGCGGCGGGGCCGGTGACAGCCGGCGGGGCATGGCCCTCTCCCCCGAGGCCCGCGCCGCCTTTGTCTCCCCCGGGCCCCGGCTGCCCCTCCGGGCCGCGCGGCCCCCGCTAGGCGTCAGGTCCCCGGCAGTGACCGGCCTCGCCGCGCCTGGAGGCGCGGGAAGCTGACGAGCTCTGCAGGCTTCTCCGTTTGTGAAAACTTTGAGAAAGGGCAGCAGAGAAGCCAGTTCGAGGGGGAAACAGATGCAGTCCACACTGACAGGTTCTCGGGGGTGGGGGTGGGGGGACCCTGTCTTTGCAGGAGAATCGCCGTTGCAGCGGGAGGGAAACGTCCTGCCCCCACCCCGGCGAGGGGAGACGCTCAGCGCGGCCTGGGGGGCCGTCGTTTGTCCGCTAGGTGCGCACGTGCGGGATGGACACTTGCGTGCGGCGCGCAGGCTCCCTCTTCCCGTCCCTGCTGCTTCTCCATCTCGGCCCCGCCGGAAGGGCAGGCGGGCCCTGCCTGGCGCCGCACCCCGGGGTGGCTCCAGGTCCGCGAAGGGCCCTGCGCGTCTCCGGGTGCGCGGGGCAGGCCGCCCTGGCGGCCCGCGTTGGGGGTGTGCCCGGGGTGCGCGCCTCGGCTCCTGGGGCCACGTTCCGCCCTGCTTGCTCCGCAGCAGCCGGAGCCCGCGCGCACCCTGCTGTGGCAGACCGCACCCCGACCCCGCAGCAGTCTCACCGCGCACTCGGGGGAGCGTTGGTCTGGCCCAGTTCGGGAGCCCAAGTTGAACCAGCCCTCTGGGTCCTGTCCTCAGCGAGCGGCGCTGCTGGTGACCCGGGCCGCCCACACCCGGGACCCTGACCTGTCCCCCATCCCCTACTTCCAACTGCCTGAATCATTCCATTGCCAGGATCATGGGGTCCCAGGGACTCTTGCAGAATCAGGAAGGCTCCATTTTACCCAGTTTGGGGCCTGAGGACAGACATGGGGAACCACCGCCTATAATTAACAACAATAATGCCCATAATAGTAATTACTAATTACCAGCTGCATAATGTCTTTAATTTCTCAGCTCAGTCAGGGTTTTCTTTCTATTGGTGTGTCCNCAGCTTCCTGGGCACCTCTCCTGCTTTGACACTTATTCCCGGGTCCTGGAGAGGAGCCCTAACCACTTCCAACCCCGGAAGTCACTAACTGGCAGCCTCCCACCCGCCAGGCCTCTCTCCCCTACATCCAAAACAACCCCCTGGGCCAGCCCCACTGCTGTCCTGTTTAGCAAACTCCAGTGTCACATTTCAGGGTGACAGGTAAATACAGGTGAGATAAGCCCTCTTCTGTGACCTGGAGAGCAGGTGGAATGTAAGCCCAGAGAAACATGTCAGTGTCAGGATTCAGCCACACGGATTGATGGCCTCCTTCTCCCTCCCCACCCGAATTCAGCTGTACTGAAGCTGTCAGAACCTGG
>NW_027551559.1:9306826-9309585 GCF_008692635.1 Crocuta crocuta
GGGGGGGGGGGGGGCTGCAGATTTTGTCCTGACCCCTGTCACCTGCTGAGCCCTGCCTCCATCATTATGAAATGATAGTTGGTTCTAGAAGACGTCGGGGAGGGGAGTGGGAAGGGGCCTCTTGGAAACCACATTTGAGGATTCAGAGGTACAGGAAGAATTGGCTCTAGAAAGGCCTGTGGACTCTCCCAGGAAGCCCTGAAAACGTGCCCTAGTGGTGACTGTGACCATTCCCCGGCCAGGGCCAGGGCTGGACTCCAGCCGAAAGGGTCCTGGGCCCCTGATCAGCCCTTCCCTTCTTTCTCCTTAAGCTTTACCCAAAAATTTGCATGGGAGAAGACTAGGAAGCAGCCAGGGGGAGGGGAGGGGATGGGGAAGGAGAAGAAAAAGAAAACTGCCTCCAAACCACCCCATTGGAGAGGAGGAAGGAGAGAAGGATCCAGAACTTCCTGCCTCTGCATCCCCATGGAGAGTGTCACCTCTCCAGCCAGGTGTCTAATCCTTTTCAGCATCAAATAGTTAGTGGGGGCTGAAAAAGAAGACCCAGGGTGCCTGAGGCTGGACCCTGGAGCTGACTTGAATATCTGCTTAAGGGGAGTCCAGAACTTTCCCCAAAGAAGAGCACCAGGCTCTGGCTCACTTGCTCAGGCTCAGCCCCAGCCCTTCTGGGATCCTGGCCACTTCCCTGATGGGGCAGAGGCACTGGCAGAGAGGAGGGCCAGGCAGCAAGGGCCTTGACAAGCCCACCGGGGTGGCTGGGGGCCCCACCAGCCCCACCATGGAAACCAGCAGCGGGGGGTGGGGAGACACCTTCCCAGACCCTCAGCCACTGTCCGAGCCTCACAAGGGGCTCAGGCAGGGCCCCCGGCCTGTGCGGAGGCCGAGCTGCTGCTGCGGAGGAGCCTCCCGCTTCCCGGTGGCCAGCCCCAGGGTCCTGGACACAGCCAGAGGCAGGACCTCAGAAAGGTACAGAGCCAGACCTCGGGGTCACTGCGAGGCCTAACGGGATCTCCAGCAGGTGGGCTACCATCTCCGATCCCAGAGGGAGCACGGGGAGGGCCACCCCCACCCTAGGCTGTTAGACCCGGTCATGGGCACCACCACGCAGAGCTGGGCAGAGGCAGTTGACCAGGGCCTTCTGGCTAGAAAGCCACGACCTTCAGCCCGCCACTCCCAGGACCTGGACCTCGGGATGCACCTGTGCGTGTGCAGGGCGTGGCTCTGGCCGAAGGGGACTCTGGCGGGACACACAGAAAGGTCCTGAGTCCCAGGCGTGTGCTGGGGGAGGGAGGAGGGGGAGTCGGTGAAAATATGATTTTGGACAACTTGACTTTTAAATGGGTTTCAAGGCCTGATGGAAAGTACTTGCTTGTGTCATTAGGTTGGTGGGGGTAGTTTTCTAAATAGGAGGGAATTGTTATCACTGGTCCAAAAGCGCCGCTCTTTTATCTTTCCTCTGGCCGGAGGGTAAAGGCTAGGTTCAGCCAGCCACTCCCCACCCCCTTCAGATTTACGTGAGGATAAGACTGAACAAACCAAACAGCGTCTCCATTGTGTTTCTTCCGAAAAAATTTTATTTCTTCCGAAATAATCATTCCGAAATGATTTCGAGGATCCACGGACCCAGGTCGCTGAAGAAGAGGAGGAAGCTGCTGAGAAGCCGGACTCATTCGGGAGCCCTCACGGGGACCTGCCTCTAGCGCCCAGGCCTGGGGCGACCAGAGCCCCGTGTCGGGGATGCAGCGGGGGGCGCCGCGGGCTCGGCGTCTGCGGTTCAAGATGGCCATTCCTTCCAGCGCGTTCCTTCCAGTGCGGATGGCGGGGCGGCAGCTCTGGGTTGGCGCTTGGAGGCCTGACCCGGCCGCGCCCAGGACGGGCCCGCCCTCCGCCCGCACGCGCGCCTCCTGATTTATGAGTCTTGTTAAATCCTCATTAGGCTTTGCACCTTTCTCGGCAGGNAGCTGGGGCGCGGCTCCCCGGACCCTGGCGGCGGAGCCCGAACCGGCCGGAGGAGGAAACGGACCGCAGTCCCCTGGCCTGGAGTGCGTGTCGCCTCCCGGAGTGTCGGAGGAGGCGAATTACATGTGTGTGCACACACGTAAATATTTTATAAACCTCCCCTTAATTAACCAAATCATTTCCATTATGCCTCCAATGTGATCAACAGCCGCGGTGTGAGGGTTTTCAGGGTTTATAATTTGATGTCACCAGACGGTCGCTCGGGGGCAGAGGTACAATCGCCGCGCCAGCTGCACTTGTATTTATTTGTTTTTCTACCGTGTTCCTGTAGGGCTCCATTATGCAGTTTTTAATTAGTTTGTGTTTGTATTTCACCCGTCCCAAATCAGCGCCATCCCGGAGCGAGGCGATGTAAATCTCCACTACAGGTGTAGCTGCCCGCTCGGGCACTAGGAGAATCCTGTCTGACAAATGGAAGCGGGGCCACCACACAGCCCACGTCGCTCTCGGCAGCCAGGAGGCCCCCGTCAACGCCGGCGGGGACTTCTGCGCCCCCTGAGCGCCTTCTCGCTCGCCTCCGCTCCTAATTGCATTAGAGGGAGCCTGGCGGAGCGCGGCGCGGGGGACGGAGTGACTTTCCATCTTGCTCAGGTCCTGCGGCCCTGGGCCCGTGCTGGCCTCCGTGCCCGGTCTGCTCCGGCCTAGTGGGCGCGGCTGAGCGCTGGCTCCCTGGGAAGATCGCTGTGGCACCTGCAGTTTCCGCGGAGGCTTCTAACAGGACCCAGGGCACACAGCCCAGA
>NW_027551559.1:9309603-9332815 GCF_008692635.1 Crocuta crocuta
CCTTGTGCTGGCTGTCTCTTCCTTCTTGAAATGACCTCTGTGGAGTGCCTGTAAATCTATCCCTCCAGCCACCGGGGAATTCTTCTAAAGCTTTCTTTTTTGTCAGGAATAAGAGATTGTTCATCTTTAACTAGACCACATAGAAATTATGATTCAACAGCAGTGTGTATTTAATTAGAGTAATCTCACTTGAATTTAATTACCTAATGAATTATTTGTTTAAAAGGTAGAACGTCTTGTTTGCCAAGTGCAGTGCAGACCTCTGATAAGAACTTCTGTTATAAGGACAATACAGTTTAAAAGCAGTCATGTGTTAAGGTTTATATTTTAACTCCTTGAGTAGGTAACTGGTAACCGGTGGTGTTCGCGAAAACTCTGAGTGTAAGGGTGCAGAGAGGGCACGCCGAGATTCTGTTCTGTGCTCACCTCCTTTTGGAAATTAGCATCCTCTAGTTTGCCACCTAAGCCTATTTTTAAACTTCCTGCATTTTGCTTTCAGTGACAGTTTCCTTTTTTCTAGTGTAAGATGACAGCTGTCTATTAGAGGACTCATTTTATGATTAGTATTTGCAATGAAGTGGCACATCCTTCAGGAAAATTCTCGCCCAGCTGCTCTGTGTCCCTGAGGCATCCTCGCTGGCACAGGAAGACTTTCTGGGCTCGTCAAACCTTATGGGAATGGAAGCTACCAAGGCCCAGACTTTGACCTTAACCCTTCATTCCTAAACTGTGGAAGAATCCCCTTGCCTCTTGGTTTCCAAAAGCAAGAGCCAATAACTCCAAGCCATGCCAGCCTTTCTGGGAGGCGCGGAAGTTGACTTGTCTCTCGGTAATGCTAACAATGGGAGCAGCCAATGCCAAGTTCACAATCACGGCCAAGGGAGGAGGGTGACCTGCTGGAAGTCTGAGAGGATTTCTCTGTTTTCTCTGGTTAAGTGGGTACAGAAGCAGCCTGCTTCTTCTCCTCCTCTGTCCTGTGTGATGGGCAGAATCGTCTATCCCTGCATGATGGAATTTCAGCAGTTGAATGGAAGGATAGGCTGAGGGAGGAAGCAGGAAATATTTCACTCTCTCACTGAAGAGAGACCAGGAAATAAGAACACCTGAAATCCGCTGGATTGAATTCCACTGCCATTGTCATTAATATTTCAGTAATCAAATAATTTACTTTAATTGCAGGTTTGGGCACTGTTATCACATAAATATTAAATGTTATTAATATAGTGTCCAGCTACGTAGGAATGAGCTTTTAAGAAAAGCACAACATGTTGATAAGAATTGTTAATTTCTTGTTTTTTTTTTTCCAGAATCCCTGATGTTTTACAACTTTGCATCTTACACTTGGATGTCCTAACAACCGACAGTGGTTAAATTATAATATAAATTTGGGGCGCCTGGGGGGCTCAGCCGGTTAAGCGTCTGATTCCGGCTCAGGTCATAATCTCACAGTTGGAGAGTTTGAGCCCCTTGTCAGGCTCTCAGCTGACAGCTTAGAGCCTGGAGCCTGCTTCAGATTCCGTGTCACCCTCTCTCTCTGCCCCTCCGCCGCTCACACCTTGCCTCTCTCTGTCTCTCCAAAGTAAATAGGCATTGAAAAATTTTAGAAAAGAATTATAAACATTCAATTATGGCTACAGGTAACACCTGTCTTCCAAAGAATCAGATCTACATGAATACATCTTTTAAACTTATTTATGAATTTACTTCACATATTCCAAATAACAACTGACAGTAAGAACCAGAAAGGACATGAGATAATAGCTGAGGAATGATAATACCTTTCTTAGATCTGAGCAAATCCAAAGATGATTTGCTAGTAAAACCCTCAAAGGGAATGATATGTGTGGGGTGGAAAAAGGTGAAAACACTAAATGGCATATTTATGTTTGACTCTTCAAGAACTGTTTGAAATTTAGACCAGATCGTAAAGTACCTCCCATGACTTCCTATCGGCCCTCCATCACTTCTATTATAAAAGATTAAACCTACCTACCAGAAACACCTTTTAAAAGTATCAGTTGACAAATATCCACCCACACAACAGGACACCCCAGGCGGAAAGTGTTGTGCGTTCAGGGTTTGGAAACATGTGGGCACCAGAAGTCACTGGTTGGGAGGTTCGGTCTGTCCCCTTAAGCGACATCAGCGGAACAAAATGCCCAACAGGGGGCCCCGGGGAGTTCAAGAGAAGATTTCTCAGAGGTTGTGAAGACTCTTGGGATCCACTAGCATTTTCCAGGGCCATTCTGGTAGAAGAACAAAATCCAGGGTACGAAATGGTCTAAGTGGGGAAACTGAAAACATCCATAGACAGAGGGTCCTGATCTGCTCTCGCTCAGACCTCCCCTTCCACCTCACTGGCCATCCCCAGAGCTGTGCCAGGGGTGAAGGCTCTTGGCCAGGGCTGTAGCTGCTCCACCCCTCCTCTCCTGTGCAAGGAAAACTAGCACTCGGGCCTCTGGCACCCAATGTGGTACCGTCTTCAAGTGTGTGCAAATGTGGAAGGTGGGACGGCATGGTGGCTCTTCTCCCAGACACACTTCCAGAAGACACTTGGACCCAAAGAACGTGGCACCCCCGAGGCCAAGAAGGGGGCCGATCTGGGCAAAACCCCAGGGCCAGGAAGCATCTTTCCTCCAACTTCTGAATTTCTGTCGGTGCCCTTCCATCCCTTGCCCTGCATTCCAGAGCCCCTCCTGATGACTTCATGCTGATGAAAGCTGCCTGACCCATCTTCCCTCCACCTGCCCACAGTGAAAACCCACATGGCCCGTGGTCCAGTCTCCCGGGAGGGATCCAAGTGATTGGCAGGCTAATCATAGCTCCTAATTGGACCTACGGTGCTTGTTAACTGGCAGTGATAGGTGAACTCAATCTTTGCATGGAGAATATTTACATTTTAATATGGGACCGTCAGTGCACTGACCCAAAGCTCCCAGGGAAGAGGAGCCCCATGCTCTGAATGGGGCGTGAGGCATAGGGGGAGGTGGAGGCTTCACTTCTTTGAAGGAAGGAAGGTTTAACACCCCTTTGCCTGAAGATCCTTTTCTCTCAGATGCAGCCGGTGGCAGAGCCAAGCTCAGCAAAGGCCGTGAGGGCCCTGCTCATCTGTGTCAGCTGTCCTGCCCGAACACCACAGGCTGGGTGCTTTCAACGAGGGCAAGTGACCGTGTCACAGGGCTGGACGCTGGGAGTCCATGACAGAGGCGTCCGCAGGTTGGGTTCCCCCGAGGCCTCTCCTCCGTGCCCATACCGCTGGTGTCTCTGTGTCCAAACTTCCTCCGTGTTAAGGGGGCCAGTCAGACAAGACCCGAGGCCACCCTACCAGCCTCATTTTAACCAAATCACATCTTTCAGGGTCCTGTGTCTGAATACGATCACACTTCGATGTATCGAGGGCGAGACCCTCAACACATGCATTTTAGGGGGCGCAACTCAGCCGGTAACACCATCTGTGGCCCCCTTCCCCCCCTTCAACCCAAACGGAATAAGGATTCACTCGCTGAAGCTCCGCGCATTTCTGACGCTGCAGTACAGCCTTCAGTTTGGAGACAAAGATCTTGTACGAAGCCATAACTATCCCCCTCTTCAGTGTAATGGAAAATGGGGGCACCCTCATTAAAACCACCCCCAAAATACAAAGGGTTGAGTAGGGTACCATGTTCCGTAAGGAATATTCTTTTAGGGTTGGTTATTATCCCAGCTGAGATTTGGCCACCCTGAGGCGGGTCATTCAACTCTGAAAGACCTTTCAGTGTGCGTGGTTTGTGAACTGTGCGGTCAGGAGGCGACCAGGAGCTGCAGTCCACACTGCTGAGAGCACGGCTTTTGTCCCCCGCCCCACGTGGGTGGTTTCTCCTGCTTCTCCGCTTCGCGTCCAGGCAGGCATCAAGCCCCGGGGAGGGGAGGACCCGGCAGGTGCTCCCTGCTCCACGCACCAGAGCCCCCCCCTTGGGGGCAGGAACATGTGAAAGGTGTCAGTGAACACCTGTTTCCCGGGTCTCAGAAAAGAGGAAATCTGCACTCGCGAGGGCCACGCCGCCATCCACCCGCGCCCCACGGCTGCGGTTTCATGTCCGTAAAAGAAGGAGCGGCCGTGAAAACGGAGGCTGGGAGTCGGACCCCGTCTCCCCCCGGCGGCCGGGCCTCGCTGCCAGCAAGCGCATTATCACTATGGCGGGGAGGCGGCCAGAGAGCCTCAGTGATCATTTTACAAGCCGAAGGCCGTGTGACATTATCTCTAGGGTTGAGTTAAGTGGTTTGTCTGAGGTCACTTAGCGAGTGTGTAATAAATCCAGAATTAGAATCCCGTCACACAGTTCAGCAGCCTGCATGCCGGGCCCCGGGCAGCCGGCCTTGCGGTCCCGGAGGGGCCCCTCCTTCCCGCCGTCCCCCTCCAAACCCCGCAGGAGGCCCTGCCGCCGGCTCCCTGGGCCACCCCGTGGGGCTGGGGGGGCGAGCACCGGCGTCAGCCGCAGGAGCCCTGACCCCCCTCCTGCCCTTCCTTCTGCCCTCTCTATTCCCCCCTGTGTCCCCTTAACAAACATTTGTGGACGACTGCTTGACCGAGCAAACAAGTTCTTGTGCAGGGAGCGCAGCAAAGGCAAAGCAGACAGTCGCTAAATAAAAATCTAAAAGAAGCGTCTGAGGCAAGTTAGACAGTCGGGGGAAACGGGTTCGAGCACCGGCCTCGGACCGAAGGCGCGGGTCTGCGTGAAGACGGCGGCACCAGCTCCTGCCAGCCTTCCNCCCGCAGGCCTCCCCTCTGCTTAGACTCTGCGGTGCAGGGGGGGCGCTGCAGGGCGCCGGCCGGCCTTGCCCCTCGCTCCCCATCCCCGGCTGTGACCTCACCTGGGCAGCGGCAGGTGCAAACGGTGTGGGGGCCGCAAGCGCCGTGTTTCCCAGCAGCCTCCGCCTCGGGGAGGCCCCCGAAGGTTTACTGCTTCCATCTCTGGTCCCAGGGCCACTGCCCCCGCTGCCCTGTGACTTCACAGCTGCCAGGTTGACAGTGCCGCCTACGGTAAAGGACAGACACCTCTTATCCCCCGGTCTGGGGGTTACAGGCCCACGGTGGAGGGGTTTGCAGGGGGTGGGGCGGGGTCCTGCGGAGGCCGAGGGGGATCTGCCGCAGGCCCCCCCACCTTCCAGGCTTCCGGGGAGTCCCTGACATGGATGCATCACCCCCGCCTCTGCCTGCATCTTCACACCACCTTCTCCCTGTGAGGGTGTCTGTGTCCAACCTCCCCCCCGTTTTCTTTCACAAGGACACTGTTAGATCAGATCAAGGCCCACATAAGCCAGTTCAGCCTCATCTGAATAATTACACCCGCAGCGACCCCGTTTCCACATCGGGTCCCATTCTGAGACCACCAGTGTTAGGACTCAGTGTGTGCGTCTTGGGGCGGGCTCAGCGCAGCCCACAGCAGTGCCGGACTGCAATGTCCTCACAGCGTCCACACAGCTGGGTGGCTCTGGCCAGAGGCGAGGGGCCCCGAGTTTAGGGATCAAAGGAGGAGGCAGTTCAGTCTATCACCCGAGGAGGGGGCACGATGGCCTGTCCCTGCAACCAGACTTTGAAAGGTGACGTGGACGGGGAGAGGTCAGGGAGAGGTCAGGAATGAGAGCAAAGGGCGTCCCTGCACTGGCATTGGCACTGGGGCCCCGATGCATGCTGGGAAGGCCCACGCGCTCCCAGCCCGCAGCAGAGTGGACAGCGGTCAGGAGCAGAGAGTGTGGGCTTCGTCTCTGGGCCATGAGGGCAGGTCACAGGTGTCTGAGGGGGCGCGGGACAGAGCAGGTGCGCCCCCCCCGGAGTGTCATAGCTACAGGACTAGACCCCACGGGAGAGGGGACCGTGCGCACCTGCTGCAGACCTGGTGGGGGGGCCAGGAGGGCCCCCACATCTCCGGGCCCCCGGGCACCCCCAGAGCACCCTGGTGCACCAGGACGTGCCAGCCCCCCGCCGCCCCGCTCTTCCTGGGGACTGTGTTCAGGAGCACCCCGGGCAGGAAGGAGGCCAGCGTGCGGGCGCCCGGCGCCCTGTCTCCTTGTCCACCAGGCAGAAAGCTCCGCTTCCCTCCTCTGCCGTCTTGTTCTTCACCTGAGCAGAGTCTCGTGTTTAACTGTGAATCTGAAGAATCGTAGATGAACGTTGACTGTAAGGGTTCTGATCCGATACCTTCAAAGGATCTGATGCCGCATAAACCTCCAGCTGTTTGTGAAACGTGGCCTATTAACTCATCCTGTGGCTCCGATTCAGTGGCTCTTCTGGCCGTGCCCAGAATCTAGAGGCCCTTTTGACAGAGTGGCTGAGTGTTTGCGTGACGTTTTATGATGTATGAAATGTTAAATTAAACAGAAATCTGTAGCGGCACCAATGGGAGGAGAGAACTGTCAGATAACTGCAGTTGCCGTGATTATTGTTAATGCAGATGAAAATAATCTACTCACAAGCCGTCCTTTGGCATCGACACACCCAGGCCAGAACACAGAGGCCGAGCTAAGCGTTTCATCATGAGGGGAGGCGAACACAGTGGTTTTACGGTGGAAAGCCAAGCCCACGCTGTAGCAGGAGACTCCTGCCTGACGGTGAAGAAGGACTAGTTCTCAATCACAGCGGGAAATGGCGCTTCTGGGTGGATGTCTGGCTGCCCGGCTCACTCGGTAGTGTGTGACGTACACCAAGCATGCCCTTGATCCTCACCTGCTGTATAATAGGCTTCGCATCAGCCGGGACATTGTATCAGTGCCCCTCGCGCCCTCACTCGGGAGTGAGCTCTGTCTGCTTCCTCCGGTTCACCTGGCTCTGTGTGTTCAGAGCAAGGAGGGACAGTCCTTCGGCCACGGCTCCCGCAGCAGCCGGGGAGCGTCTGGCCCGTGGCGTGGGTCAGTGGAGCGCTGTGTCTGTGCACACCTACCTGTCCGTGTGAGGAGAGCTCTGCCACAGCACAGAGACGGGAGTGTCTGCCTCGTGCTGGTACAGCGTGTGGCCATCACGTGCCTTGAGTGCCGGCGTTGGGTTTGGTGGCTCTCTGAAACTTGGGTCCTGCATCCTGAACGACCTGTTGTCTTTTATCGTCAGGCCGACCATCTGGGAGAAACCACCTCTTCAAACCTTACTGCGTCCCACCCGAAATGCAAATCTGCCTTACAGAAGTAACAGGGGACGCCCTGCGCTTCCCCACCCACCGGTCTGTCCACCTCCGAGCGTGTCCCCTGCTGTGCCCCACTGCCATTCTCCTGGGCACTGACCATCCCTCCTTTACACGGCTGCCCACATCCGTCTCCTGCGACCTGTCACACCTGTCTCAGGGAAGTCCCTCGGATCCAGGCTCCCCCCTCTCCAGTCCCGGCCCTTCCACTGTCAGTCTGCATGATCCCAAGGCCTCGGGTTTCAGGGTGTCATTTGTGTCCCCCATTCTTTTATTCTGGGGCACACAGTCATATTCGCCACAGGCTTGCCTCCATTTCACTCCCCCACCAAGCTATCCTCGGGCCCCTCCTGACTTCAGGGTAAAGAGGTCCATCTCCTCAGCACATCGCACGTCAGCCTTCGTGGGTGAAAGGTCCCCACTTGGGCTGGAGAGGGCTGAGCAGCTGCGGTCTACGCTCCTCGCTGCCTGGAAAAGTCTGCGCTAATGCAGTTTTTCCATTAGAAGAGAGAGCGTGCTCTCCGTGAAATATTGGGTCTGGCCTTGCTCCGGGTTCATTGTGTGTTAACTCTCATCGCCTCCACCTTCCAACCCACAGGCCAAGCCCAGAACTGTCTCCCCGTCCAGCCCATCCTTCATTCCTTGTGCTCAAAATCCAGGGGAAAGCCCATATATTATCCTAGAATTCTAAAACTTCACTTTCCCTTGGAAAGCATCTTCAAATGCATAGGCCTTGCTTAGAAATCTTTTGATTCATTAGGTATGGGGCTGTGTCCAATTTACGAATTGTGAGTAAGCACGGGGGAGACTGGGACTTAGTTGATTGAAAAAACACACTTCATGAAAACACCTAGATCTACACCCAGTTTGAGCCTTCAGACCCAACAAGCTTCACTGCGTTCCCCTGCATTCTCCTGTGAATGCCTCACCCCGGTACCCACCTTCACTGACTTCGCCCCTCTGCAAGCGCCTCTGTTTTTCTGTTCACTCTGCCTCTGTCTTCTTCACCTGCTCACCCCCCTCACCCCGTGGGCTCTGGTGTGCCGCTCACCCCCCGGGTGTGTAGTCATCCTTCCTAGGAAAGCTCCCGGACACGTTTGTTCTTTCCCGTGGGACCTCGAATCTGTATCTGATCCAAATCTCAGCCATGAGTTACAGACCCAAATATTCATTTGACTCATCTCCTCGGCACAACCCGCAGACGCACCTGCTACTCCCCATGTGCCCGTGGTCCCCGTGAGGGGTGTGGACCATCAGACACCAAGTAGCCGGACCCCCACGACCAGCTTCTGCCTCCTTCAGCTCTTTCTTCACTCCCGTCTTGTTCAACATCCGTTTGTGCCATGGTCATTTGTGGAGGACCCATGATGCTCCGGCAGTGGGTGGCCCCAGGACACGATGGCAAGCGGCCCCGCCCCGCCCTCACGGAGGGGTCAGCAGCGTGTGGCTTCGCAGACGTCCTTCCGGTGCATCTCCTCCTCCCGTCCCATGAGGGGTCAAGTGTCAGGACAGGGTCAGTGCGTCTCTGGCTACCACGTTTCATTTTCTACAGATTGGACCATGGATGGTAGGGTCACCCTCCCCATTAAGAACTCTTTTACTTTGGTGTTTCCGACATCATCAACAGACTGGGCTCTCGTCACAGTTTCCTAAAAGACCTTCCTGCCTTTGGTCTGGTTCTGTTTTGACGTGTCTTCCATTCTGCTGCGGGTGACCTTTCTACGTCACTAACTGGCCGCGTTACTCTCACGGGTTGATGGTCGCCAGGGCGTTCCCACCTCCTTCGTGCCGTGCGGGCTGGAGAGGCTCCTGAGCGGTTTCTGTGGCTCCCATTCCCTTTCGGGCTCAGCCTCAGCCTCGCTCGGAAGCCGTGATTTTCCAGTGTCCTTGTCCTTACGGGAGCTTGTGATGTGTGCTCCCAGCTCTCGCTTCCCCCCTTTGCCCAGAAGACCCTCCACACTTTATTACTATTACGGATGTTAATGGATTTTTACTTTTTCATGACAGAAGTAATACATATATATTCTTGTCATTAAAAATTTCAAATAAAATTAAAATCTCCCTTGGCACACCCGTCTCATACCTCACTCTGTCCAGTATCCGTTCTACTTCCAGAAGCAACCGTGAGGTGATTCATATGCTCAGTCTCTCTGTTCCTTTCCGAGCACTAGCATATGTGGCCGTGCGCACCACAGGTAGATGTGTGCACTCTCAGACATGTGTGGGCGTGCGCAGCTGTGCGTATGTTTGCACACGTGACCCCATCCCCTTGACACACTGCCACTCAGGTTCCTTTAATGTCGCTTTGCCTATGTTTTCATGTCAGTGCATGAATATCCTGTTTTAAAAACGGTTGCTTAGGATCCCAGAGCATGCGTGTGCTGTATTTTATTTAATTATCTCTCAATTAAAGGGCATTTCAATGGTTTCTAATTAGTGGTGAGGCCTCATGGTGCTTCAGGAGCAGGCTCGGCCGTTCATCTCGGCGTCCCTGGGTGAGCGCTGCTGGCGCATCTGTCTGCTAGGGCTGCTCCTGAGGACGGAGTCCGTGTCTCATCCGGGACTGTGACAGGGAGCCCACCTGACGCCTGGCGGGTGAGTCTCCCAGGGCTGGCGGCGGTGAGACTCCTGGCGTGGAAGCTGCGGGCCCTGACGTGGGCGTGTCAGCCGCCCCCCTTGGCTGGGTTTTTTTGCACCTGCTGGTGACTCTCTCAGTCTTGGGAGGGGCAGGCAGAAGCGTGACGGGTGCCGGAGACAGAGGCCCCCTGCGGTGACAGGCCAACTCGGAGGTGCCCTGGACCCAGCCTGTGGAGCAGGCGATCTGGGACACACTGAATGCCCTGAACCCTGGAGGCTGTGAGTCCAGCACGGGGCCAGCGGCCTGGTGACCTGGGCCCAGCTGGGGGTGCTCTGCGTGGGCCCACAGCGGGGGCAGCTCCAGGACGCGGAGGGCGGAGGGCGCCAGGCAGATGTGCACGCCCAGCGTCCCCGTCCGTCCCTGCAGCGTGTCCTGTGCGTGCCTCGCGGTGGGTGCTCAGCAAGCCCTGTGGACGGAAACCCCACGCGGGTAGCTCTTCGGGGTGGACCAGCGAAGAGCACCTTGGTTTCCAGAAGCCACCTTTTTCTCGTCACTCATTTCAAACGCAGGTGATACACCTCGAAGTCTAATTCCTACTCTGCCGTTCTTCACAGATCTTGCTGGAGTCGCTGTCTAAACCGTAAATGCTGGAATTTCCCTCGAACTCCCGCTCCATTGCTTCTTTGTTCCCATTTTGCAGAGTTGCTTTAATTCCTTCTGCCCTGTGTTTGTTCTCAAACGAGTGGGTGGCTTTTGTCTCCTGCACTCACTGCGGTGCCTCTTGGGGGGGTGGATTTTGACGGCAAATTCACAAAAGCCATTCAGTGAGGCTTCTACCTTACTTTTCAGGACAGGTGTCCAGGTGTCCTTTGTTGCATGTCTGTCTACACCTGCTGAGTGATGGGGGGGGGGGAAGGGAACAAATTAGGGACCTTAATAGCCCAGAGCCACACCTCTGAAAGGTCAGCTCGGGGGCACAGTGATATTATATCCATATAGTTGACTTTAGAGATGTAGTTATGGAGCACAGGGACGTTCAGGTCCTGCTTGATGACATTTCCCACCGTCTGGCCACGTTTCCTACTGTAGGGAGAGCGGGCAGGCTGGGGACAGAGCAGATAGGCTGGTGACCGAAGAGACGTTGGCCCTGCCGGACCCCCCCTCCGCCGAGCCAGCCGGTGAACACGGCTGGACCCTGGACTCACCAGTGTCTTGCCCAGTCTCTCCATCTGGGGTGACCCCACGGAGGTCGCGGCTTCAGCGCTGACATGACACAGGTCATCTGAGCCCATCAAGGCCTCGGGAGTTAAACCAGGGTGATTCAGAGACAGACACCTCAACGCTGAAACCCTGAGGAAGGTGAACCATTTATTACTTTAATCCAAGCTTCTTTGCAGTTGGATGTTGGTCTCCTGAACTTTTATTTGGGGATTCGTGGAATGTTCTGGAATGTTTCTCCCAGGTTCGGTAGTTACCTAATATTTTCATTTCCTTTGTTCCTTGCTTGTTGGAAGCGAGAAGATGACGTGACTTCTGTCTGGAGTGCTCCCTTGGCTGAGAGCGGGGGCCCAGAATGAGAGGATGGTGTGGTGAGGAGAAGGCAGTCCGGGGGCAGCGACCCGCAGCCGCGGATTCTGGAAGTTAGGTGGCATGTCCTGACTGGGCTGGAAGCCCAAGTGGAAACCGCGGATTCAGCTGGTCATTAGACAAAACAACCAGGGGCTTCACAGGACACTGAACATCACGTGAACGATGATTTTTTAAGCTACCTGTACGTGTGTTGAAAACTTAAAACCTTGGCCCCAGTTTTGACCCCACTTTATGGACTTTTGGCCCTAGTTGTACACATAAGGCGTCGTGGGCGCGCACAGGCTCTTTCTTCAGTGGGGTCACACAACAGACTGAAAGGCTAGTGTTGCACAAACATTTACTCAGCGGCAGCCACGAGCCAGACGTGGGGCCGGGCCAGGGACTCAGGGTCCAGGGAGCCACTGGCTGCAGCAGGGGCCTGAGCACCCGGGGGCTCCCGTCTGAGCGCCCGAGAGAAGCGCCGGCCTGTCTGGTGCCTGGCGCACAGGGCGCACCCAGGGGTGCCCCAGAGAGGCTCTCAGAGAAACGACTGGCTCTGTGAGTGCCAGCCAGGCCCCTGGGCAGCCTGCTGGGGACATCCAGGACTTGGGCGCCCCCCGCTCGGCCTCCACCAGAGGCCCCGGAGGGTCAGGGGTCCAGAGCTGAGGGGGAGGGCTCCCTCACGCTCTGTCCTCACTGCAGAGACCGTGACGCCCAGAAAACAACTCGGAAGGGGCTCCCGGCAGCCGAGCTGCCGCCACAGAGCCCCGCACACACACGGGGCAGCTTCAGAGGACGATGGGCACACGGCTCTGGAGGCCACGTCCAGGCGCCACAGGGGCACGCTCCCTCCCGAGGCTCCGGGGGGCCCTTCCTGCCTCCGGCCTGTGGTGGCTCCGGGGCCTCCGGGGCTTGCCAAGCACGGCTGCCGCTGCCGCCTGGCCTTCGCCTCCGTGTGTGTGGCTCTCCTCCCGTGAGAGTGCACTTGTCACTGGGTTCAGAGGCCGTCCAGATAATCCAGAACGACCTCCTCATATCAAGACCCTTAAATCCGTGGCATCTGCAAACACCTCCCTCCAAATGAGGCCACATTCACAGCTCCCAGCGATTATGGGTGGACGTGACATTGGTGGCCGCCATTCCCCCCACGACAGGGCCTAACACCTAGTTCTTCTGGGTCTCGGTGGAGGAATCACGTGGGGACCCGTGGGGACCGCAGCCTGGGCTCATCGTGGGGACCCGGCGGGAGGACCTACATACAGCACCTGGGTTTCTCCACGATGACATGAACACAGTGACGCCTTAGAGATGCAGCAATGGGGGGGGCAGGGGGGCTTCCGGTTCAGCGTCCGACCTCAGCTCAGGTCATGATCTCACAGTTTGTGGGTTCGAGCCCCGCGTCGGGCTCTGTGCTGACTGGAGCCTGGAGCTGCTTCAGATTCGGCGTCTCCCTCTCGCTCTGCCCCTGCCCTGCTCATCATCTGTCTCTCTCTGTCTCTCAAGTATAAATAAACATTTATAAAACTTAAAGAAATGCAGCTGCGGCCTCAGCCCCAGACAAGAGCCACGGGACACGGCATCCTGAGCCACGTGCCCGGGCGCCTGTCCCCTCCGTCCCTTCCTGTGGCGTGACTGCCCGCCCCCCACGCGGGCACTTCGTCCTGCTTTACCAAACGTGCCGGTCTTTGTGTCCAGTCCCCACACACCTGCCGTGACGTTACGGGGCTGGACTGTACCTCCTCCTTTCCAGACTCAGCAAGAACGTGCTTTCCCCTTGTGCGTCACCCTAGACGCCACGCTCCGGCTGCCGGAACAAGAGGCCACCAGCCGAGAAGTGGGACCGGCGCCGCCCGAGGCACAGGTGACCGAGGTACAGCGGTCGAAACCCCGACTTCAGCGTCCTCTCCTCAGGGACGTGAGATGGAGGCGGGCCTGTCAAGCCACTTCAGCTGGATGAATGGAGAAAGGCTGTGGTCTATACACACAGGGGAACACTGCTCGGCAACTGAAGAAGAACGAAAGCCTGCCGTTTGCAGCAACGTGGAAAGAACCGGAAGGTAGTATGCTGAGTGAAGTAAGTCAGAGAGACAGATATCACATGTTTTCCCTCATATGTGGAATTTAACAGACTTAACAGAAGACCAGTTACAAGCAGAAAGGGAGGCAAACCATAAGAGAGACTTAAACACAGAGAACAAACTGAGGGTTGACGGGGGGGGGAGGGGAGTGGGGGATGGGCACTGAGGAGGGCCCCTGTTGGGATGAGCACTGGGTGCTGTATGGAAGCGATGAACCACGGGAATCTACCCCCAAAACCAAGAAGACATTTTATACACTGTATGTTAGCCAACTCGACAATAAATTCTATTAAAAAATATTAAATAAACTATGGGGCGCCTGGGTGGCTTAGTCAGTTAAGCGTCCGACTTTCGCTCAGGTCATGATCTCGCGGTTCGTGGGTTCGGGCCNAAATAAACTAAAGTCACTTCAGTTGCTGTTGCTGGGTATGGACCTCATTTCTGTTTTTTTAAGCTTGTTTATTTACCTTGAGAGAGAGTGAGATCAGGGGAGGGGCAAAGAGGGGGGAGAGAGAGAATCCCCAGCCGGCCCCGCACTGTCAGCACAGAGGCTGACACCCCATGAGGCTCCACCCCACACACCCCCTCCCATCTCCCCGCCCCATCCTGCTCCCCGGGTCCTGTTGTCTGGAAGCCTCTGTCCACGCAGGGCCGAAGTCCCCTCTCTGGGCTTTCCCCCGGCCACACCCCAGGGGGAGGCAGGGGACATCCCCCACAGCGCGGACGGCCAGCCCCGCAGTCACCGCCTGGGCGCCAGCCAGGGCCTGGGAGGCTGGCCCGAGTCACGCTGTTACCCAGTGAAAGGCGAAATGACGGGCAGGTCCCCTGCCCGCGGGTGCTGCGGTGTCTCTTCACACCGGACCCCTGCCCGTTCGTCAGTGTCGGCACGTCCGGCCCCCCCATGACCCCCCCTGAGGACCGGGTCCCTGTCGCAGTGTTGCATGTAGTCTTCTTTCTACTGGGTTGCTTGTAGACACATCCAGTTACAAGCAGCAAAGTACTATTGTCCCACAACGAAGGCCTGGAGGCACGCAGTTCAGAGTTTGCTGCAATGGTTCCATGGTGTCGTCAACCCCCGCCCCCGGCTCTGTTACTGCCCTGCTCCATCGCCCACTGCTTCCTGGCACTGCCTCATGGCCTCAGTATGGCTGCCACAGCTCCAAGCATCACATTCTTACCCAAACACATTCAAATAGGGACACATTCAGTCAAAAGAAAAGGGACTTACTTAGATCTAAAAGGATGATCATTCTCAGGAAGCCCCCAGCGGAGCTTTGATGGCAGATTTCAGTCAATGGCCAGACCAGATGCAAAGGAAATTGGAGCATCAAGGCATTCAGCAGAAAGAACGAATTGTCCTGAGCAGCTTGGCCTTCCAGGCTTGGCCGTGGGGCTGGGCATATTCCTGTGGCCCTTATGTCTGCGCACACACTTTCGGCCTCTGCTGCTGGGAACAGGGAGGGTGGCTCTTGCTCACCCACGGGAGGCTGGATGAGGCTGTGAAGCCTCTGGAGCAGGAAGTGTGAGCCGAGGTGTCACTCCCTAGCACATCCTTAGGGGCCCGCGTCCACCGCGGGTGCTGAGAGGAAGCTTCCACCAGCCTGGACAGCCCTCTGAGGAGGGTGAGCAGAGGCCTGCGTTCTCCGTGAGGGACACGGCCCGTACACGAGAAGGAATGTTTCCTGGTGAGGCCGCCGCACCCTGGTCCGCAGGCACCCCTCACTCAGCATCATCCCTGACTCATGACATCAGTGCGTCTTCAACCAGGGGCTGTGCTGGGCATCTGGGGTGGCCTGCCGTGCCCTCCCTCATCCCCAGGGCACAGGCCTGCCCCCCTCGGTCAGGCCTTACCCTTATGTTACCCCTTAGACTCAATAGCCACTCCTTACGTGGCTTTTGCATTTAAGTAAGATCTCCTTGTACGTACCTAGCACTCGCTTATAAGGGGATAGAAGGAAGTGTGAAAACAGAGTGGAAAACAATTGGAAAGGGAGCTAGGAGTGTCTGACTGAGCGTTCTCCTGGGGTAGGTGTGTGAGGAAGACGTGTGTGTGTGTGCACGTGCATGTGCGCATGTGCCAATGTGTCCGTGTGCATGTGCGAAGCTGTGTGTGCATGTGCGAATGTGCCCATGTGCGTGTGCAAAGGTGAGTGTGTGTGCATGTGCAAATGTGCCCGTGTGTGTGTGCATGTGCCAGGGTGTACGCACGTGTGTGCCCGTGTATAATGTAAATGGCCTAATTTCAAATAGATTTGGAAGTTAAATATTTAAATGAACACAATCATGAGTATGTTTGAAGAATAATAATTATCTACAAGTCACCCTTAACACATCAATACACTTGTTCAGACCAGGAAGTGCCGCATTTGAAGTCTGTGGCACCAACGGCCCCAAATACCGACACTCACCGCGTGAGCCACCGCCCGGGCCATCTCGCCCACACACTGCGCACACGTCAACCGTGGAAGTCCACCCACTGCCATTACTTTTGTTGACCCTTTGTTTCCTTTCCAAATGATCCTCCTGATGTTACAACAGGCATTTTGATGTTAGAGTAAAACAAACAAAAACAAAAACAAAGAAATCCCGAGGAAACGTGCTTCAGGCCGACATGCCCCCCTTTCACATATGCGGTGCTTTATGTATTTATTTCCAGCGGAAGAAACAGGCTGTGCAATGGAACCCAGTCTCCTGGGTTCCTCTAAAAGTCCTCTAAAAGTGGTTAAATAGGGAAAAAGTATAATCTGTGATTTAAATCTTGCTTTGCTAGTAATTTAGACGTTGGTGGCTTTCTGAAACCAATAGGTAATGGTTGAGTCAACAGGAGAATCCCTAAGTGAGAATTGAGGGTCATCATTTCTTCTAAAAGCTCATTTTCTTGGATGATGGATCTGGGGGGTGTTTACTTCCTGTGGGGAGGGGAGGCTGACGGGCCGAGTCGCAGGGCGCGGGCGGACGGCACGAGCGCGCTGCAGGCTTGACAGGGTAGAGGGTGCCCCTGCGCGTGAAGCCACGCTTCTCCCTGACACCTGTCTTAGGAGCCGAGGCTGCGGAAAGACAGCTGCAGCCTCGGGCGGGATGTCAATGGGGCATCCTCTCCCCTTCAATTACCCGGCAGCCGATAAAAAATAAAATAAAATAAAGCTTAAAACCTGACATGATTCACTAAGTTAGTCATCACAAGTTTGCATAGGATTCAATGTCGCAGCCCCGCCCGCCCCCGCCCGGGGCGAGTTAGAAGGCGCCCTTTGGGAAGCCACCAGGCTCCCAGCCAGGCTGGGCGACAGGACCCAGCAGCGGGCTTGCTGCAAGGTGGGGGTGGGGGGCTTCCTTCCCAGTGCCCGTCAAGCCCCGTCGTTGGGCGGCGCCTTTGATTTGTTGCTATTATCGCTTTCAGTGGACTGGACGCTGTCAGGCTCTGTGCAGCCTCCCTCCTGGAACCAGAGACTTTCCACGGGGCACAGCGCGGAGCTGCTCCCAGCAAGAATCCCCCGGAGGGACCCACACATTAAGCCAATAGCCAATTAATTTATTCAGCTAAGAATGCACCTAAGCGCTACCCTAATGGCTTTGAAAGGGTAAGTGCGGAGAGCTGTCTGCTTGCCTCCCTGGGCACCGTTTACTGCTCCAAATGCCCATTTTCTGAAGGACACACGGGTGGACTAAATGAATTACTGCCATTGATTTTTTTTCCTTGGGGGTAAGAAGAACGGAGGCATATTGAAGAAAGTGTAGAAAATTAGGAAGAGAGGAATAAGCTGTGATCACAGAAGGTTCTACTGGACGGAGCCTTCTGGAATCACACCAGGAAGTGGGCTGGGAGGGCTGTCTGGGTCAGACAGACACGGGCACAGGGTCTCTCAGGAAGCCGGGCGGCAATTGGTCATGTGCTTCTCTGACCGGCTTGTCGGTGACCCACATGACCTGGGGAGCTCCCTTCCTCAAGGGTTGCCTCCTAAACGTCGTGGCTTCCAGATAAGAAGTGACCCGCAGTCCAGGGAAGCAGACACCAGGGCAATGCTTTCCATCTGAAGCTCACCGGCGTGGGTAGGTTCTTCTTGCATCTTGACGCTGTAAAGGAATATTCCGGGCTCTGTTGAAAGTTACAACACGGGTTGTGTGGACCCGACGGACGTTTCCGCAGAACACGTTATTTGCTTGGTATCACGGAAGATGGTCTTCGCGCATCGAGAGGGGCAAAGATGGGAAAAGCGACGGTGTGTCCCTGTGGTACAGTCATTGTCAGTGCTTTACTCTCTTCGAGGCGCTCTGCCCCGTCTCCCCAGTCCTGACCACAGCGGGAGGGACCAGGGTGGCGGCTTAGCCGGTGAGGAAGGAGGTGTCCTTCCTGAGCTGCGAAGTCGCTCTGCAGACACTCGGCGGGCACGCGGTCAAGTGGGGCCTGCAACCCATGCTGTTCTCCTTCGCGTTTTTATTTTTTTAATTTTTTTTTTTTTAATTTCTAGNAAGCCACCCAGGCGTCCCCGCGTTTTTATTTTTAATTGAAGCTGAAATTGGATAAACCCTGAGGTCAAGGATGTCTCATAAATAAACCATCAGATTTGGCGTCCAGTGACATGATGTTTCATCTCAGCTTTTGGAGACCTGATGATTTCATATTCCAATCAACCGTTGTATTTTTATAATCAACCTTTACAAAAATGTCTAGTAGGCGAGTGTAAGTCCACCTCTAGGTCTGTGGCGCACGTTCTCAGCTCTTCGTCAGGGCTCACGCTCGTCCCGAAGGCAGTCGGTGAGGTGGGAAGGGGCAGCGAGTGTGCCCATGTTGTTTCCTGGGGGAGCAGGAAGGCAGGTGCCCCTCAGAGACGAGTGGCCATAAGGTGCAGAGAAAATGGCATAAAGACAATAATTGTCACCCTGGCCGATGCGAGAGCAGGGACGCGAGTCCAGCTGGGGCAGGGGCCGCTCCTCACAACATGGAGGAGCACCTTGATGCAGGGTGGTCCACTTGGGTCTGTCTTCTGGCCACATCGGAAGCCCGAGACAGCGCAGGGCAACTATGTTTATGGAAATCAGTTTCTCAGAAACGGGGGTCCAGCCCACAGATTGGTTTCTCACCCCCTGGCAGATGGAGAACCGTCTAATGCCTGTTCGGCGAAATTCGCTCTTAGAGCGGCTGATGAAGTGGCTAATGAGGAAGAGCCTGTTGATTTATGTATGCAGCGCTGTGTGGCGCGGGCATGGGGGCACGAGACATTTGCTGGCACGTGGCCTCGTTTGCGGGAGGTGGGCAAGTGCGTGCAGTCTGGACAGGGCTCAGGGGTTAGGGTTGCAGCTGCACACGACCGCGAGGGTCCCTCGTCACACAATGTCAGGGACAATGGAGCCACAAGAGCGTGAGAGTGACCAGAGTGTCCGGTTTGCCCCGGACTTTCTGGGTTTTCGCACTCAAGTCCTGAGCCCGAAAGCTCCCTCCGTCCTGGGAAGTGCACCTGCTGGGGCATCCCTGGAGTCCGGGCGACTGTGGACACAGCTCTTACTTAACATTTTCCCCAAAGAAGGTTTGTTTTTTTTTTTTTTTCTTTTGGTCGGTTGGTTGCAAACTAATGATTACGGGATAATTAGCCTCTTACTTCCCATAAACTAGAGTCACTTACACAGAGCTCTGGCTTTAGGCTTGGGGCGGGCGCTCAGCCCCCCCGCCCACAAGGAGGTTTGTAAGCACCTCTCAGAGGGAGGTGGGGGGTGGAGGAGGGGGCTGGGGTCTTCGTGGGCCCCGGTAAACAGCCTCTAGGCCTCCTTCCCGCCTCTGCTTGGCATAGGGGCGTCTCTGAGGTTGACTGTCTCCTGGCAGGTTTCAGGGCAGACCCAGCAGCTCGCGCGGGAGGGCTGTGAGCAGGTAAAGAGCGCGCGGTGTGGCCCACGGTGAAACTGGCTAATGTCAGCCCCAGGTATCTGAGTCACGCAGCCAGGGGTTGAGCAGGCAGGGGAGAAGCCTCCTCGGCATATTTACAAAGAGCCTGTGAACATTCTGTCTTCAAGGAACTGCTCTCCAGATTCCTGATAGTTCATTAAAGAGCGGGAGAGCATTAAATAATTTCATCTGCAATCTGAAGTGCCCAATGACTAGGATAAAAGTTTGGCTTTATTTTTTCGGTGTTGAGAGATGTCTTTGATTTCTAGTGCTTGCTAATCTTTTCGTTTTCCTGAGTACAGGTATTCTAGTATAAATTAACAAGGGAAGGTAAATGAAAGGTGGGATTTTAATTGCATATAATTACTTGGTATGCCAAAGTATTTTACAATTGAGATAATTTGCCTGAAAGTGTTGGTATTTAGTGAATAGAATTTATGGTAATTCCCTGATTTTCCCCCAACTGCCTAGTAATCTTTATAACAAGGAAGTAAAAGCACAATAAGAATCCCAAACTGAAACAAAGCTGTACATAAAAGTGCTTAAAATGTATCTGTTTGTCTTTGTTTCGGGAGGAATCCAAAACAAAGTTAATCTGATCAACAAGGATCAATAGAAAAGTGAGGGAAGATTCGCGTTTCTTTGAAGCTGGTAGCGGCAAGGAAATAATCCTTGCAAACAATGGAGGCCTTTAATTCACAGGCTGCAGCACTGAGAGCCATTGTGAAGTGGGATTTGCTGGGTTTCAGGTTTTAATTTGAACTGTACAAGCAGGTGCAGCGCCGGGCAGAGCCTCGCCGGTTACACTGTTGCCGCTCCCCGCCGGTAAAGTTCACTATTAATCCCGCTCTCTGCGTTTGATAATAGAGATTCCTCTTTCTCTGGTTTGCTTTGTTTTAAACAGCTACCGCGGACACGATTCCAACCCGTGCTGCCCTCCTTTTCACTGGGTCTCCTCCTGAGGCGCTTGTCTTCCTTCGGGACACGGGTAAGAGGGAGAGACGAAAACAAGTGGAGGCAAGTTCAGTTTCAAATCTGGAAAACAAAACTTTACTGAATAACATTCTCATTAAACTATGAAAGGGTGTAGAAAAATTCTCAGAGCCCCTGGGGCAGGGAAACGCCCGCTTCTTTGCCGCCAGCCACCACCCAGGCTCTGCGACCTGGGTGCGCCTTCCAGTTCCTGACCCTGGCCGGACGGATAAAGTAGAGAACTCAGACCTGTGGCTTCATCCGGGTATCGCCCCAAGGTGCGGGCGCTCTGTGCAGCCAGCGGTAGAAGGTTAAGAGTAGCGGATGTGGCCACGTGCAAGTTCTCGCAAGTCCGGAAACAATTTCCCTTCAGTTGCAATGGACGGTCCCAGGAGCCTACGGGTGGCCCGGCACAGCCGGCTTCTGGGCGCGTAGGAGCCGGCGGGAGACTGCTCCCAGCTCAGAGCGCAGGACACAGCTCGGACCCCGCACGATGCGGGTGTACCCCCCGCCCCGGCCCAGCCGATCTAACCTTATTAGGGTGCCTCGGGAGCTGGGCTCGTGGGCCGGCCTCCGAGACCGTTGCTTTCACACATGCCAGTGACCACGAGGGACCTTCCGGGGGAAGCCACGTGCGGAGGCTCCGAGCCCCTGGGACGTGGAGGCAGCGTGAGGGTCCGCCAGCAGGTCTGGTGCCCGGAGCGGTGACGCGGGCAGAGCAGGGGTGGAGGCCGCGGACGGTGCAGGGTGCACGGGCAACGCTGGGACTTCACCCCACGTCCCGGGGGCCGTGGGAGCTCTGACCAGCCTGGGAGCAACGTGATGGACCGGCGTGTGGTTCACGAGAGAGAGAGACGCGGCTGAGCCCCGGGGAGCCGTTCCGATGGGGAAGGCGGGGAGCAGCAGACTCGGATCTCCTCTGTACGCACCTTGGTGAACTTGGGCACGTGGTGCTCCATCTTTCCAATCATGACTCTACTTTAGAAACAGGAATGAAAACTAACCTTCTTCCCAGCTCCAAGGAATGAGGGAGACACTGCTCGTAGGCTGGTGAACCATGTGCCTCGGGCTGGGTCTCTTCTTCCCTTATTGCGGGTGCGGCAGGACGGGCACACTGGGCCGCGGGAAACTCAGCAGGAACACGGAGGCGGGGGGACAGGGACGGATGGACCAGGGCGCTATCGACCGCCAAGGTCTACTGTTTATTTTCCTGTTACACCCAGGAGGGGCTGCTGTGGGGCTCGACCTGGCGGGTCCTGGCCGTGATGCCAGGCAGCGCCTTCCTGTCCGAGGAGGTGGACCCCGAAGCCGCCCGTCCCCCTGCCCGGGCTCCTTCCATTGTGTCTCTGGGGGGTCAGGTCCTGCGGCCGGGGAGGGGCACAACCATGGGACGGGGGAGCTGTCTCAGGGGCTTGGGGACAGTCACAAGCGAGCGTGTCTGGACAGTAGACGTAAAACATGGTCTTTAATACAAAAACAGTGTCTTACTGAATCCCTACTTTCTCCAGAAGCAACAAAAAGCCCTTATCACAGTTTTCGCCTTTTATTCTCACAGCACCTCACGAGATGTGTTATGATCCCCGGTTTAAAGTGCAGGGGTCGGGGCGCCTGGTCGGTTGTGTCCGACTTCGGCTCAGGTCACAATCTCACGGTTCATGGGTTCAAGCCCCGCGTCGGGCTCTGTGCTGACAGCTTGGAGCCTGGAGCTGCTTCAGATTCTGTGGCTCCCTCTCTCTCTGCCCCTTGCACACATGCTGTCTCTCTCTCTCTCATAAATAAATGTTAAAAAAATAATAAAGTGCAGGGATCTCCTGGCTAACGAGTTGAGAAGCCAGGATTCAAACCCACACGGATTGGCTCCAGAGTCCTGGCTTACACGACGTGTCGACGGGGGACCACTGAGACGAGGTGTGAGCTGCTGGCTGTGGTCAGTGCTCCCAGAGGGGCCAGGACGCCCATATTCCGGAACAGAAGTGCAGGTCTCCTCAGAGGTTTTGATAAGCCGATATTTTACTCCAACACTGATATTTATTGCCATCTTTCTCTGAATCTGCCGCTTGCTGGGGTCCTGGCTCTGTGGTCATTTCGAACTTCCTTCTCAGAGGGTGCGGCCGCTCACATCGCCGGGAAGGCAAGTCTCCGTGGCCTGAGTCCCTGCTGTGGTCGGGGCGCTGTGGCCAGGTGTCACGGCCACGGCTGAGCGGGGCTCCCGCACGGAAGAGCGCCGTGTGATCCTGTGGGTCTTTGGATTTGCCGCGTGACTGTAAAGCGTGGCCACGTACAGCTCACACCTTCCGGACAACACACCGCGCGTCAGCGGCCCTGTGGCGTCCCGGCAGCTCCGTCTTCCCCGCACCAAGGTCTGCGTGGCCTTCGCTGCTCATCAGCCACGGTGATGGGACTTGGGACTCTCGCACCTCCCGGTGGGGACGCCAACAGCCGCACGTTTCCAGTCTCCCAGGCGGAGAATCGAAGCTGGTGACACGCTGCGCTGTCTACTGAGCCATCAGAAGTCACACCTGTCCCAGCCCCCTGGCCCCCGGGACTGTGGAGGGGCCCTGGGATCCTCCTCCCTTGAGGCTTTGCCTCCCAAGCATCTCCCGGGACCCATTCCTCCGAGGGAACAGTCATTAACTCATCGGGTTCTCGCCAGCCCCCCACCCCCCCACCCAGGCGAAGGCAGGTGGGGCCTTCCCAGCAGCGCCTCCTCGGGTTTATTTGAAGGGCGTGCGAATCCTAAGCCACACTTCCTGTTTCGCGTGTAGTTATCCGATCTTTCATTACACCGATTCATCTCCCTTTCTTTACGATCGTCTCTGCCACTTTACATTCTCATTTGGGGCTAATGAAACAGTGTTTGTACTGTGATCTTCTTTAAATAGGACTCGCTTTGTGGGGCCGGCCACTGCCGCTCACACAGGCAGGCTTTCTTCCCGGCCCCCGCCGCCTGCTTTCCTGGGGCGCCCCAGCCAGTTCCCGGTGTTCCCAG
>NW_027551559.1:9332854-9339887 GCF_008692635.1 Crocuta crocuta
CAGCTGTTAAACATTTTCTTCCTAGTTTTAAGTGTGTCCTTTTGAAACTCATTGTTTCTGGATTACCCCGAGGGGAATCCCCAACAGCTTAAAATATCAAACCCGATTGTGCCTCGGCTGGGATCCTGGCGGGACCCATCGGTCTTCCTGAGTCACTTCCTGGATCGCAGGGTCTGGACACCATTTGAATAGTAAGTTATGCATTAGATTCTCCTACAAGTCAGAATAATGGGTTGTTTTCTTAGCACTCTTGTGAACACAGTAGTGGATTCTTTCCAGATTGGGTGATGATCAACCAAGAAAGTGCATGAAAAGGGCGCAGCACCCCCACCGCACCCCACAGATGCCGCGCTCCCGGCTAAACGGGCTGCAGGCCTTACGGAGAGCTGGGCTGTCTGCACGCGGGCCCTGGGATGAGCTGCCATTCTCTGAGCAGGAGCAGAGGGAGGCGGTGGCCGGGGTGTCTGTCCCCACAGGGGGCTGCATTAGGGCCGGCCGCGCTGAGGTCCCGTCGAAGTCCCATGCCTGGCTTCTGACTGAGCCTCCCGGATCCGCTGTGGGAGCCCCTGGGGCTGTGGGACCCGGGTCTCATTCCTTCTTCTCAGGTGGCGCGTCTCACACGATCTGTCCCGTGCAAATGAAAGACCCTTATCCTTTCCCCCAAACCACTCACCCTCTGTGGACGAAGCCTGAATCCTCTGGAGAATAAAGGACTGAAGACTGTTAATATGACACATAAATCGTACTCCCCAGTTCTACTCACGCGCTGCTTCCACTTTGCCCCTTGCTCCCTCTTATTTACCGAACCTCACGGAAGTCTGCCTGGGGCCCTGATCCTTAGTCCTGAGATACACGGAGTGCCCATCTCCTTGCGCTTTTCCCTCTTTCCTGCACGGCGACATGTCCCGTGGAGAAGCCCGGTGACTTCACTTTAGCCGACGTGGGCCTCAGGGTGTGGTCCCCCCAGGAGGACCACACGCTTTGTGGACTTGGAACATTCTATGACTTAACAACATGCCTGGAATCGTATCATGGTCTTGTGGGCTCACTGTTTTTTTGCATTTACTAGAAATATGCCTTATTGACCTTTTTTTAAAAAAGATTCTTTCCGTTACTACAACTTCACCCTATCACCTTTCAAGAAGTGGTAGCTTTCGCAAAGGCCGAGGCTGTCACGAGGCACACGTGATCACCCCAGTGCGCAGGCCCACTCGTCTCACGCAGTCAGCCATTGGGGTCTGTTCAGAGAACAAACACGTGCTATGCCAACCGGGCCCCGCCCTCCTGGCCTCATTACTCATGAGATGCAGCTTGTATGGATAATGTCACTTGGGAGGTTTGTATAGGAATGTTCTGGGGTTGTAGGCATAGCCACCCAAAGTCTTGGCCACCCCAAATAATGGCATCCACCTTTCCAGTCAAATTACAACCACCAACACCCATACAGACCACGTGTTGGTGGGCAGGACCGCTACATCGTGTGCAAGACTCAGTGGAAAACAGATCCAGGGACTCCTGTCCAAAAATTATTAAGAATTTCAAGATGGTAAAAGATTAGTGTAATCCGTGCNGCCGCTACATCGTGTGCAAGACTCAGTGGAAAACAGAGATCCAGGGACTCCTGTCCAAAAATTATTAAGAATTTCAAGATGGTAAAAGATTAGTGTAATCCGTGCACGAAGCCCTCTTAGCATGGAGTCGTGTGCAGTTCCGGGGAATGTACCCACGATGCTGGTCACCCTCCAGGGCACCGCCCGTGGGTCCCTCCCAAACGCCCTGAGGCCAGCGAGGGCCAGGTTCCTGCCGGCCAGTCCGCAGCCTTACCCGGCGGTCGTACCCGCGTCCGGATGCGGAAGCCTCGTCTCCTTGCCTTCACTCCCAGGACGACCAGTAGACTAAATGCCAAATTCAGACATATGTCTCTGGGATCTTCAACACCCTGGGGGCCACTCTGGCTGTATTTTGACGACCTCAATTTTAATCGCTGCGCCCGAGGACGCAGGTTGGCCGAGCACGTAGACGAGAGCAGCGTGGTAGGATTCCGTGGCAGGTTCCGCTGGACACACCGATGACCCCGCAAGCACTTTGCCGGCTGTGCCTTCTCCTTCTCGTCTGGTGAGGGGCTACGGGCCCTTGCTGCAGACGCTGGAGTTTGGAGAACTTTCCACCCGAGGGGAGCGAGTCCTGGGTACGTGGGCACAAGGCGGCCGGGAGGCTGCTGGCCGCTTTCCTGGGGCCTCCAGGACCCTCCTCGCACTCACGGCGCCGGCATCGCCAGGCAGCAGGTGCGCGGCCTCGGGAACCTCTACCTGCCTCTGCTCCGTGGTACCTGCTCCTCCGGCAAGGTCCCCCCTACCCCCCACCGCTGCGGCTGCCTCACCCTGGGCCTGGGCTTCACGCCGAGTCCTGCCTTGTTGGGTCAGTATGGAAAGCGTGTGCTGACACTGCAGGGTAAGGCTGGCCCACGCGGGCTCCAGGACGCTGCCATCATTCTGCCCAGGGGATGCCCCAGTGTCCCGGGGCCAACGACAGTGGGGGGCGGGGGGACATACATGAAAAAGGAAGACATTCTTTAGGGGAGATAAACTTGGACCCATTCAGATCAGACGTGCAAGCAGCAGATGGCTCTGGAAATGTGAGTGGCAGGAGGAAACGCGAATCCAACAGGACGATTAAGATGGAAAATTCCAGAAGAATATTGGGCCACAGATGATGAGACGGTGGCTGCATTCAGGACGGACCTCACCCCTGCCTGTGTCTTAGTGCAGCTGAGTCTGGGACTTGTCATCCTATGCTGCACCCCTCACGGGCCCCCATGCTTCACCACCACGGAGTGGGCGGGTAAATGCAGTAGAGTCACTCTGGGACGTCTTTCTAACACCTGCTCGTGTGCTGGGTCCTTTGCTCTGCTTTTACAAATATAAGTTCACTCTGGTAACCAGATAAATACAAACAAAGGAACTTGTGGGGCAGATTTTGTGTAATTTGATGCATTTGATTTTGCCGATGCGGGTCGATAAGCTGTCCTCAGTCGTGCTTTGCAGAACTTCTGTGAGGGCATCCAGACCGACTCTGTTCCTACGGGCTTCACATGCCCTGTTAGCTGGTTTCACCAGCTCCTGGTCTCTGGGCTTGATCTCTGATATTTAAGTAAGCGAGAAGGCGATGGAGTAATCCAGGGCTCCAGATCATTCCACCAAGGAGAGGCGAGTTGGGGGTAGGGCTGGGATTTGGGGGCTCCTCTGGCTGGGACGCTGTGTGTATTGTTGGGAGTTGGAGAGGACGGCTGACTCCACACTTGCTGAACTCCTCCAGACGGACTCCGGGGCTGGGGGCCCCCCCGGCAGGGCCCAGGTCCCTGGCTGGGTTTGCAAGGAGACAGTGTATCAGCAGCCAGGCAGGAGAAAAGAGATAATAATGACAAGGCAAAATAAAAAATGGTATTTATCATGGCTCCAGTGTCACCAACCTGTTATTTTTATTGTTCTTCAGAATAATGGGATTTATTAGGGCCATTTATCCTCAAGTCACATGGAAAATGCTACGTATGAATGATGAAAGACAGGCTTGAATATCCAAAAAGCACGAAAACCTGAAAATAAGTTGCAGGACTCCTTTTCAAGTGAACCTGTCTTTCAAATCTTTAAAGTGCTGCCCTTTTAAGAGAGCCCAGACCCAGCCTGTGATGTAGCAGCACAGCAGAAGTAGAGAATAAAACAGCTCAATTTGGGAAAATGTGAAAATTACATGACATTGGTGAAATCCCAGACACAGAATAAAATGAAAACAGCTGTGGACACAGAACCTTGCGCAGACAGTGGGAGGCCATTTATCTTGGGAAGTCAAGGGAGGGATTAGCTGCCATATTGACCTTGCGTGGGAAGGGCGCAGACCCACACACCAGCCACCCGCCCCGGAAGCGTGGGTCACCTGAAGTGACGTGGCTCACCGATGCGTGAGGTGGTGCTGATCCCAGAAAGCGGACGTCAAATGTGAGCATCTGGGGACTTTCCAGAAAATCTTTGCGCTAGTGGGAGAAAGGGGTTCCGAATAGGGCAGGGTTTAAGTGTCCGGTCGGGACTTCTAATGACGGTACCGGCGTGGGGCGAGGAGCTCGGGGTGCTGGCGGCTCAGGTCACTCAGTCTCTGAAACCTGTGTGAGGGTGACGTGTTTATCAGCACAAGCCCCTCTGCCTCTGAGCCACGCCGGCGTGGGCAGGGATTCCACAGCCTTCACCTGAACGGCGTCTTCCCGGAGCGGAGGGCTCCTCCTCGGGGCAGGCACATCCTTCCCGTCCCGCCCTGTTTGGGGCTCAGCAGAGGACAAGTTCACGAAGATTCCTGGGGTGGGGGGTGGGGAGGAAGCCAGGATCGCAGCAGCGCGTGCCTGGGGGACCTTTGTAGAACCGCGCACACATAGTCACCGCTGCCTTGAGTTACGGCTCTTGGGGCGGTTGGAAGATGTCAGAGTCCTTCTGCAGATAAACCTCATGCTGAAAATTATCTCCGTGGCTGGGATGGGAATGATTTAGTGGAGCCTCTTTGGATGAACCCGCGGGCGGGCCTGTGTCTCCTCCTGGGAGAGCCAGCCGCCTGTCAGGTTGCCCAGAGCGGCCACTCTCTGTAGCCCAAGGCGCCTTGGCTGGGGGATACCCTCCAGTCCCAATTAGAAGAAAAACGGTGCCTGAGAGAAAACGCAAGATAAATACGACTGGTCTTACTTTAATTAAGTTTGATCGGAAGTCGGTCTGCACCCAGGGAAGCCAGAGCCAATTTCCACGGGGTGGCTCGCAGACCAAAGGCAGCCTTGTGGTGCGGCTGGAGAGCACAGTCCCCTGAGCCCGGCCTGGGGTGAACTGGGTGGGCCCCCCTGGCAGTTCCCAGAGAAAGCCAGTCCCCTGCGGTTTCCAAGTGCCCCAACTCTGAAATCTGCTTCTTTTCCTGTTCCTCGTGGCTCAGACTCTCCGCCTTACTTGGAGCCTGGTCCTGGAAGGGATTCCAGTGCCCCGGGGAAGGCATCCGGGCGTCCAGCAGAGAGAGGTGGGTCCCCGTCTCACCCCCGCCTCCCACCCATCTGCCAGGATCAGCCTCGACGCCGTTCCAGAAGATGCTGGCATTTGGTCTGTTGGCCAGGGACGGGGGTGACGGTGATGGCTTTGAAGGCGACACATTGATAGCGTCTACTATTAAGGAAGACAACAGCCTCAGAGCGATGATTTATTTCCCTGAATTAATAAATAAAAAATGTGTGTGTATTTTTTTTCCTGCTGGAGACTGGAGGGGGTGGTCATAGTTTCTTTAAGTCTCAATGACGCTTAAAGGTTTTCTACAGAAACTCACGCGGCTTCACACAAACCACTTTGCATCCAATCCCGTGAGGCATCACGATGTCCTCACGTGGTGGAGGCAAATGTGCCTGAACCCACCGACCACGAGATCATGACCTGAGCACAAGTCAGATGCTTAACCAACTGGGCCACCCGGGCGCCCCAAGGCTTTTTTTTTTAAGATTTTGAAGTTCAAAAATAGATGTAGAATTTTATCATCGTTTCCACGTGGTTTTCTCCTTCACTCTGGTGTCACGTGCTTTCTGCCATCATCAATAAATTTCACCTGGTCACAACGTATCATCCTCAAAACAATTCTGGGTTTGATTACTAATCTACTTACAGTAAGTGTATCACATTCATAGGGAGAGTGATCTGAGGGGTGTGTGTGTGTGTGTGTGTGTGTGTGTGTGTGTGTGTGTGTGTGAAAGAGAGAGGGAGAGAGAGTCGTGTGCCTGTCAACTCTAATTTTGGGCGTGTTTGTGTCCACCTAAAACCGTTTTTTTCTCCCCATTTGATGCAACAATATGGTGCATCAAGGAGAAAACAGCATTAGGGTGAGGTGACCCAGGCTGTGAATCCTCTAACCTGAGGCTTTGACCTTTAGCCAGCAGACATCCTTAGGAATAAATTGGCCCATGTCTATACAAGACTTTTCTGGAATGCTGTTCTGAACAGCGCCCGCATCGGTGATTTCTGAAGGAGCCACGGACAGAGACGGAAGTCCAGTTCCCAGACACCTTCTGCCGACAGTGACTCACTCCGCAGCCCCGTCCTTCAGCCCCTCCGTGCATACGTGACGGGGTGCACGCTTGTCTGGCGGAGATACAGGAAACGTCCGCAAAGGGGGAAAGGCCTCCTCTCTCTTAGGAGACCCCGTCCTACATCTGTGGGGGGGCCCAGGTGGGCGTGGAAAGAAAGGCTTTCCTCTCAGCTGCCCCAACTGCACGGCACACGAAGACCTAACCTGCGGCTTGGCAGCTTGCCTCAGTGTGCCTTGTTCTAGTAACTGCGCAGGTTCCTCCCTGTCCAGCCCCATGCCCTGCCGGGAGGGCTGGGGAGGGACCCCTCTGCTCCCAGCCTCCTCTTGGCCCGAACCCGCCCGCCCAGGGGCCTGCTCTGTGCTGGAGGCTGATCTTGGCTCATCACACGCCCCATTTCCTCTCCGTGGGCGGGTAGATGTGACTCCGTTGGGCTCTGTCCTCTCTGAGTACAGGCACCTGTGAAAGGCTAGTTATTCCCAGCGCAGCGCCCAGCCCTTGGCGGGGTGGGCTCTGTACCCACAGTTCTGCCACTGTGGTCCTGGTGACTCAGGCTGAGGCACACGGGGTCGGGGGGCGTCCTCCCCGCAGACTTCACGTGCTCAGCTCCCAGAGGTGTGGGCACGACCAAATTATAACCCGGCACTTCCATATCCAAGCCCGCCACGTTCGTGCGCTTGTAAGCACACCTGATTCCCAGTACTGCTCCGCGTATTATTTTTATTAACGACGAAATGGTTATATAAACTCATTTACATCAACAATTTATAAACTCCAAAGATACAGCAATGCTTTAGGGATGTCAGAAAATTGTTATTTACAAGTCACACTCCACTATAATTTATAGAGATTTACCCCCTGGGTTACTGGGATTGAATTGGATACCAAGAAGAGCATTCCTAGACTCGCCATTTGCATATTTATTGGCATTTATCAGCAGACCTG
>NW_027551559.1:9339996-9343665 GCF_008692635.1 Crocuta crocuta
GCCCACCCTCCCCCGGCCCTCACTGAGCCCCCACTGTGTGCCAGGCACCCGACTAGGCCCAGGGGCGGGACCGAGGGACGCCGAGCCTGCGTTTCAGGCAACTGCATTTTAGAGGAAGATGCTGACAGGTAGAAGGACTTGGGGGTCACGTGTGGTAAGGGCTGGGACACGTGTCCCTGGTTTTCTTCACCTGGGTGAGTACACCCTCCATCTCCACCCTCGCCCTCCCCCGGGGAAGACCAAAGACAGTCCTGAGCCGCCTTTGAGGGTGGACGGAGCCGCGGGCGCCGTGGGATCCTGATTAGGCTGGACTTCCCAGCAGCCCCAAAGCGCCCGGTGGTGGACAGCTCGCTGCTGACCCGGCCCCACGCCCGGCAGAAGGCCCAGGCAGCCCCGCCTGTTTGTGGCCCGAGTCCCGGGCTCGTCCCCCTCCTAAGACATGTGGGTTTCTCTGGGAGCCTGACTGACCTTGGGGACAGCTCGTGTGGCCAGTGGGTCCACAGAGCTCGGGATGACGCGCTTGCTCAGGGCGACAAGCCCCTCAGCCCACTTTCTGAGCGGAGCGCAGAGGCTTCTTCGCCTGTGGGGGGCTGTCACCCGTCGGGTGAGGAGGACAGGACTGTCGGGGGGCGGGGCCCTGCGCCGGCCTGCAGGCCGGGCTCGGCGGCTGTGGCTGCCCTGGGTGACTCTCCGNCATTGCTGAAGTGGCTCCACGGCCACTTAGTAGAGGAATTCCACCCGAGCAGAGAGCCCCCACGCTCAAAGTCACAGGGAAATTGGGAGGGAGGACCATGGCCTTGAGAGCTGATGCCTGGGGTCCGGGGCCGTGGTGTGGGGCCAGCGCAGGGGTGGGGCGGGGCGTGTGTCAGAGTCCATGCAGGGTGCAGTGGGCTGGGTGAGTGTCTCACCCCTGTGGCCTCCAGAGCTGTAACAGGCCAGCCAGCCTCCTGTGAACCGGTCCCTCTTCGTCCTCAAATGCTCCGCTGAGTGGGGCTTCGGCTTCTCCAGTGTCTGAGTTCTTTTTTTTTTTTTTTTAATTTTTTTAATGTTTTATTTATTTCTAGGAGAGAGAGAGAGAGACAGCGTGAGCAGGGGAGGGTCAGAGAGAGAGGGAGTCACAGACTGAAACAGGCTCCAGGCTCTGAGCTGGCAGTCAGCACAGAGCCCGACGCGGGGCTCGAACCCACGAACCGCGAGATCATGACCTAAGCGAAAGTCGGACGCTTAACCGACTAAGCCACCCAGGCGCCCCTCCAGTGTCTGAGTTCTTGCACCACGTTACACGTGACCCGCGACCCAGGTGCCTTCCCACGATTAATAGCCAGAGGCTTTGACACATTAGAGAGATCTTGGAGGTTCTCTGCTCTCCCGAAGGCAGGGACCACGTGTACAGGGGGTGGAAGCCCAGGGGACCACAGACCAGCAAGCGAGTGCTGACTGAGATCCAGGCTCAGCCTCTACTTTCACCCCGGAGGCTGGTCAAGCCGCTGGAAATGTCCGAGCCCATTCTCCTCACTGGTGTGGGGGGGGCTGGTGTTCAGCACTGCGAAGGCCCCTCCCAGACCCGGCAGACAGAGCGTTAGCAATGCCCCGAGCAGTGCGCCCTCCGCGGCTGGCCGCGTCTCTCTGAGCATTCCCTGGCCGAGGTCCTCGTGAAGGGGGAGGGAGGGGCTCTCATGACAAGCAGGCCTCCTGCTGGGGAGCAGGCCTTCCAGGCTACAATCCTGACATGGAAACTTCTGGAAATAAAAGAGGAAGACCAGAAGAGCTCAGGACATGGGGGGACTTCTTTGCACATCACATCACATCACAATACTAAACACATTCAAGTACAATATATTTAATTAAGGTAATATATATATATATATNCTGTGCTGACAGCTCAGAGCCTGGAGCTGCTTCGGACTCTGTGTCTCCCTCTCTCTCTGCCCCTTCCCACTTGCACACTGTTTCTCTCTCCCAAAAAAATAAACATTAAAAATTTTTAAATATACTTTTAAGAGCTTTTTTCTTTTTTAAAAAAAATGTTTATTTATTTATTGAGGGAGCATGCAAACGTGCAGGTGTATGTGTGAGCTGGGAAGGGCAGAGAGAGAAGGAGAGAGAGAATCCAAAGCAGGCCCTGCGCTGCCAGCGTGGAGGGCTATGTGGGGCTCAAACTCGTGAACCATGAGATCAGGGACCTGAGCTGAAATGAAGAGTTGGACACGTCATCCAGGCACCTCTAAAGTTAAAATATATTCGTTAAAGTTAAAAAATATCAAGTTAAATAGTTGAATAGCAGGTGTTTGGGTTTTGTGAAGGCGGGATGAGGCCAGCTTGGGGGAAGCAGTTTGTTCTGACTTGAGGACCTCCTTCCCTAGGTAACATTTTGTTTTGAGAGTGTCATTAAATCCCTAATGATCAAATCATGAATTTTAATTTTTTAGCCTTTTTCCTGCTGCATTAACAATGAATTTCTCGTCACACGGTCAACCCCGGCACATGGGATGATATAAATGTTCATGTGCGTGGAAGATGTTTCCACAGATCTTTAAACCAGAACCAACGGCCGAGTGCATTTTGCTCAAACTTTCCAGAAAACTCCACCCCTTGGTAAACATGGGCTTTTGACCTTTCAAGGCCAATTCTTGGTAAAGACAGGAGCATCTGAAGCCCAAATGCTCCTTCGCCATCAGCGAGTGAGTCCTCAGAGGCACCCGCACAGGCCGCCTGTGGCATGAAGACTCCTGCCCTTCCAATCCCGAAGCGCTGGTGACCTTGGGGCTCCCGTTCTGCCCACTTGCTGGGCGCCGGGGACGGCAGGCCAGGATCCCGGGTCTGTGTCTGTCCTTCTTCACTTCTGCTTCTCATGCAGGAAGCAGGCTGGATTCTGGCGGTCGGCTCGAAGGCCGGGCTGCATCCGCCCATCTCTGGACTGTGCACTTGAAGCACCATGATGCTGATTAGGGTCATGGGCGTGTGGCAGGGACTCGGTGAACCCGGCTGGGTGTGTGAGCAGAGGCCTTTGCCCACCCGTCAGCCCGCAGAACACCTGCTTCTTAAGGAGCTTCAGAATATTTCTCTTTTGAGTCTATATGAGAAGCAGATAAGCAGGTATTTAGAAGCATAAAGAGCGAGAGCCAGGTCAGGCAGGGGCTGCCTCCAGTTTGGGGCTCTCAAGGACTGTAGGCCTCTTGTGGGGTCCCCACCCTGCTCTGCACCCCTGATCCTGCTTGAAGGCCACATGGAGATGCTTTTGTGAATGGAGGGGGGGATGTTTCACCCTAAGCTAAGACTTCGTGAAATCTCTGTGTGTGGATTAGAGGAGACAGATGTATATATGTTTCTTGCATATTTTTAGAAAATCTCACTATGTTCTCTTCTTCTTCTTTTTTTTTTAATGTTTTATTTATTTCTAGAAGAGAGAGAGAGAGACAGCATGAGCAGGGGAGGGTCAGAGAGAGAGGGAGTCACAGGCTGAAACAGGCTCCAGGCTCTGAGCTGGCAGTCAGCACAGAGCCCGACGCGGGGCCCGAACCCACAAACCGCGAGATCATGACCTAAGCGAAAGTCGGACGCTTAACCGACTAAGCCACCCAGGCGCCCCAACACTATGTTCTCTTCTTATCATTATGGATAAAGTATGTTGCAAGGTGCATTCTATACATGAATAGGACTTTTTTTTTT